>NC_047084.1:93313039-93648456 GCF_902459505.1 Geotrypetes seraphini | reverse complement strand
TTGGCTTTTCCAGGTCAGTTCTACCAACCCAATTCTGGCATGCAAGTTTAGGACATTGATCGGATGCCTGATTTTAATATTAATGACCTCATTTGCATGCCAGAATTGGAGAATGTAAGACCACACGGAAAACCACGCAGTGAGCCATTTTGGGCATCGGGTCGGCAAATACAATCGTTAGACAATTGGTTGCTAAACTGGTTTAGTGACGATCGTTTGACAATTGGACACTTTAGTGCACCTAGCCCGGAGTTCCTGAAAAATGCTACAAAATTTGCAGATGCTGAATATAGAAAACTGTTCTCTCAAAGCAAGACATACAATCTTCCTTATACCGTTTCCTATTTTCATTTGGCTCCTTCTTCCACTTTCTGAAAGATTTTTCTTTTAGCCCTAATAGATTCCTTCACCTCACTTGGCAACCACACTTGCTGCCGTTTGTCTTCCTGTCTTCTTTTTTAATACATGGAAGATATCTGGTCTGGGCTTCCAGGAAGGTATTTTTGAATAAGATCCACACCTGGTGTAAGTTTTTGACCTTTGCAACTGCAAGTTTCTTTACCATTTTCATGTTATCTGATCTCTTCTTTCAGTGATTTAACCTTGATTGTTGCTCCTTCCTCCTCTCTTAAGACTTTTCTCATGGCTCAGGCCTTCCCTTCAGCTAATTTGGGTTGCTTTTTACATTCTTTCGTTCTCTGCATGGTGAGCACAGATCTCTCTCCTTTTGTGCTTTCCCCTCTCCTTTATCTCTTTTGCATTTGCTATTGTAATTTGGCCTTTGCCTAGGACCCTCCACTGACCCAAGCTACGCTCAAAGGATTACAGTAGATGACACAGACTTTCCATTAGAGCTACAATCCTGAATCTTGGGGTATCCATAATGTGACCATTTATTTTTTTCATCAAAACGGGACATCTATTAATATCCAGTCCTGCCCCCAATCTCGCCCTAGCCCCACCCCCAGCCCCGCCCCCAATTTCTTTCATTCATTTTCATGTACACACAATATCATTAATTCATAATGGTAAACATAAAATATATTATAAAAAAACACAAAGCACAGTGTACGCAGAGAAAATGTTAATTATCATTTATGGGTTTCGGGGGTTTTTCATAGAAGTCAAGGCAGATTACTTTAAAATATGCAATGTCACCTCAGTAACTATAGAAAAATAGACAAATATAGTGCAAAATATAGACAGCAGATATAAATTCTCAAAACAGAAACATTTTGATCACTAAATTGAAAATAAAATCATTTTTCCTACCTTTGTTGTCTGGTGATTTCATGAGTCTCTTGGTTGCACTTCCTTCTGACTGTGCATCCAATCTTTCTTTCTTTTGCATCCAACATTTCTTTCACAATCCAGCCCCATCCCCTTTGGGTCCAGGTCTATCTCTCTTTTCCCTCTATTACCCTCCACAGATCCAATGTCAGTTCTCATTTGTACCTTTGTTCCAGGTCTCCCTCTCTCTCCCTCTCTCCCTCCCTTGTCCCATAGTCCTGCATCTGCCTCCTGTCTTTCCCCTTTTGTCCAGGCCTTTCTCTCTGAGGTCTTTCTAATCTGCTTACAACCCACCCTTTCTCTGCCTCCCCTTTACCTGTCTCCTCCCCTCCCCCCCTGCTCTGGCATCTCTCTCTCCGCTCCCTTCCTTCTGTTCTTCCCTTGTCTTCCTTCTCAATTTATTTTCTGCCTCTGTCTAAATTCTTTTTTACTATTCAGTCCTCAATTTCCCTCTTTCACTGTGTCTACCTATATTTTGCCACCTCTTTCCCTCACCCCTTCCAGTATCTAACTCTTTCCTCTTCCCTTAATCCAGCATGTGCCCTTTTTTCTTTCTCCTCCCCACTTCCTTCCAGTGTCTGCTCCCCCTCGCCCTCAAACTTCCATTCAGTGTCTGTCTCCCTCTCTCTACCCCTTCCATCTACTGCCCTCTCTGCCCTTTCCATCCAGTGTCCACCCTCTTTCTCTTCCATATGGCATCTTCCCTCTTTCTATGCTCCTTCCATAAACTATCTATCCTGTGCCCCTTCTCTCCTATGTACATGATTGATTTCAGCTCTGCCACCTCTCCATTTTTTTCTCTCTCTGTCACCACCCCGTTCCCTGTGCTCTGGCATCTCTCTCTTCTCCTTTCTTTCCTTCCCATCCCACGGTCTAGCATGATCCCTTCCCTGATTCCCTGACATCTCTCTCCTTTCCTTTTCTTCCATCTTTCCCTCCCCCTCCATGCTCTGACATCTCCTCCTTCCTTTTCTCTTGGACTGGCATATCTTCTCCTTCCCTCTATGCCCTGGCATCTTTTCTTCCCTCCAAGCCCTGGCATCTCCTTTCATTCCCTCCCTCATCTTCCTTCTCCCTCCAGTTGGGTACAGCAAAACTCTCCCCTGCAGTTCCGGACTTCCCCACACCTGCTTCCCCCCTCCCCGGATCGCTATTATTTTAAATGTTATGGCAGCCGCAGCGCTCTATCCATCAGAGGAGACTTCTGCCGTCGGCCTGCCCCTGAACTCTTTCTGCAACAGCGACTTCCTGTTCCCGCCTAGGTGGGCAGCTGCTGCAGGAAGAGTTTCAGTGCAGGCCAAGGTTAGAAGTCTCCTCTGATGGATACAGCTCTGCGGCTGCCATAACATTTAAAATAATAGCGATCTGAGGGGGAGCAGGTGTGGGGAAGTCCGGAGCTGCAGGGCCGACGTTAGAGGGAGTGAGAACAGGGCAGTTAAGCGTGCCGGTCCAACGTCGTCTTCAAAACCAGGGGGGGAGGGGTGTTTGAAGTGGCAGTAGGCAGCAGCAGCAGGGGACGGTCGGGGAGGCAGACTTTGGCTTTGGCGCTAGAGGGAGGGGAAGCGATCGCCTGTCCCGTTGTCCCCACGGACAGCTTCGGGATGCTGTCCCTGAAAACGGGACATTTCGGCGTCCCGAAGCTGTGCGTGGGGACAACGAGATCTAAAAAAGGGACAGTCCCGTTCAAAACGGGACGTATGATCACCTTAGGTATCCATGAAGAGCCACGTACAACCAATAATAATTTTTCCTTGTGATCAGAAAGCTAAGATCCATCAGAAAATACTCCGAAACAGAGGCTTTCCAAATTTTAGTGCAATCCCTAATCCTATCTCAACTAGACTACTGAAATGTAACACTAGTTCTTTGCTCTAAAACATTGCTATCGCGTCAATAACTAGTTCAGAATGCAGCAGTAAGACTCATATATGGACTATGGAAATTGGGACACCCACAGCTCTACTATATGAAATTATATTTGCTGCCCATAACCGCAAGGATCAAGTTTAAATTAAGCATCACTGCCTTTAAGATCCTGACAAGGAATATCCCCAACTGCCTAATAGTTGGCCACCCTACTTCAGGTTGCCTCCAACAGATATTCCACCAGAATTCTTTTCTACTTAAAATTCCCAGCACGCAACAATATAAAGTCTACCAGGCAAATTACCTTAGCTACCCAATATCAATTAGTAAAATGCTAGAACCAACTACAACTTACACCATAATCTTGTGACTTTCTCAGGTTCAGAAAACTTTTTAAAACATTTCTTTACCAAGACAGGGAGCCAACGCGGAAATAACTGAAATGGTAATTGTAAAAGCCTATTTTTACAATTATGCAACTCCTGGGACATAATGATGAGCCAACGATGTTCTACTTGGCCTTGTAAATATGTATTTGTAACTATGACTTGACTGTATTAATAACTGTACTGACCTACTTGTACCAGAAACTCTATTGAATGTGTGTCAAACTTCTTGGGTAACCGACCCAACATCTTGTAATGTAATCCGACCTCGAACTAAATAGGTAAAGGCGGAATAGAAAACCTGATTAATATAGCATTTGTTTTCTTCAATGCAAGCAATATAATAACCAGGGAACAGTTGTGATATTCTCAAGATTGGAATTGTAGTGTCCTTATTGGAAGGTCTGGCCACAAAATAAATAGTATCATTTGACACTTTGCTCACACGAATGGTGTTTGAGTTGAGTGGTACAAATTTATGATGATCGCTAGTTTCAGTTATTGTGCTGCTTTCTTGCCGCCATCTTGAAATTTCTTGTTTTCATCAATTTCTTCTATGTGATCAAATATTTATCTAATTCCATGTATGTTCTTGTCATAGAAGTTGAATAGATCTTTTGGTGTCAATATTTGGTCATTTGATGGCTAGCTGTAGCTGCTAATCTTTTCATCATTCCACCAGTTCTGTCACAAGGTAATTTTTCATGGCTTGTACCAAAAAAATTTCATTGCACTTCAATATTGAAATCACTTTTCTGTTGCAAAGACATGGGATTCTGTACTGAAGCTATTGTCCTCCTACAGTTGCGAACTTTGTAGAAGGGTGTTACTCATATCTTTCAGCTCCTCCCTTTCACCAGTGGAGAACTCCTCTTCAGTTTTCCTTCTGCAAGTGAACTCAAAGTGTATTCTAATTGGCTCTGCTTCCTTTTTATCATTTTGGGGTTTTCTGTCCATTGATTTCCTTCACTGCCCGGAGGTCCCTTCTTTATGGTTGGCATCCAACTTCTTAGAGGGACAAGTGGCATTCAGCCACACGAGATACAATCTTATACATGAATACAGGATGTCTGGGGCGTTACTTAGAGAGACCCGCCAGGAAAGAGACTTGGGAGTGCTGGTAGACAGGTTGATGAAGCCATTCGCGCAATGTGAGGCGGTGGCAAACACTGTGAATAGGATGCTAGGAATGATTAAGAAGGGGATCACGAACAGATCGGAGAAGGTTATCATGCCGCTGTACCAGGCCATGGTTTGCCCACACCTGGAATACTGCGTCCAGCACTGGTAGCCATACATGAAGGACACGGTACTACTTGAAAGGGTCCAGAGAAGAGCGACTAAAATGGTTAAGGGGCTGGAGGAGTTGCTGTACAGCGAGAGATTAGAGAAACTGGGCCTCTTCTCCCTTAAAAAGAGGAGACTGAAAGGGGACATGATCTAAACATTCAAGATACTGAAGGGAATAGACTTAGTAGATAAAGACAGGTTGTTCACCCTCTCCAAGGTAGGGAGAATGAGAGGGCACTCTCTAAAGTTGAAAGGGGATAGATTCCGTACAAACGTAAGGAAGTTCTTCTTCACCCAGAGAGTGGTGGAAAACTGGAACACTCTTCCAGAGGCTGTAATAGGGGAAAACATCCTCCAGGGATTCAAGACAAAGTTAGACAAGTTCCTGCTGAACCGGAACGTACGCAGGTAGGGCTGGTCTCAGTTAGGGAACTGGTCTTTGTCCTAGGGCCCGCTGCGAGAGTGGACTGCTGGGCACGATGGACACTGGTCTGACCCAGCAGCGGCAATTCTTATGTTCTTATGTTTCCCTATTGTTTGTGACCTTGTCGCTGGCTGACTTTCTTACCCCCTCAATTTTATTAAACTTTGTAAACCACTTACATATTCTCTGTTTTGATTAGAAGTATATCAAATAGCAAATGGGATTTGGAATTTACCTAAGGACATGAGAATAGCCATAATGGTTCAGACCAATGGTTAATCTGGCCCAGTATCCTATTTCCAACAGTGGTCAATTCAGGTCACAAGTTCCAAGTTTCCAAGTTTATTTTGAATTTTCTATCCCGCTAAGTCTTAATCATAATATTGTAATTTATAGCTAAAGAGACATATGATCAAGAAACTGTTTTATTTTACTTTTGTAATTATGATAAACATACCAAGGTTCTCAAAATAGGACCTGGTGGCCGTGTGTTTGAGACCACTGAAATAAAGGAAAGATTCCTTTATTTGGTAGATTGACCCCACATGATGCATCCCAGGATTCACCGAGCAGAATTACACGCTTCCATTGCCCAAGAAGGCGGCATGCAGGCAAGAGTGAGTGCACATCACTTTGCCTCTTCTTGAAGGTACACACGAGGGATTATGGGTGCCACCATACACCATGGTAATTTCTTGGAAGAGGTGGAATTGAAGGGAATCTACTTGATGCCAGATCAATTTGTTTAGGGGATGAGGAGGGGAAATCAGCAGATAGAGGAAGGAGTCAAAGCATGATGGGTCCTTTTGGGGGATCTGGGTAAAATCAGGTGTTTGAAGAACCTGTGGGAGGCTATAAGTTTTTTTGCAATCTTGCAGAAAGGCAACCATAAGAACATAAGAATAGCCTTACTGGGTCAGACCAAAGGTCCATCCAAGCCCAGTAGCCTGTTCTCACGGTGGCCAATCCAGGACATAGTACCTGGCCAAAACCCAAGGAGTAGCAATATTCCATGCTACCGATCCAGGGCAAGAAGTGGCTTCCCCCATGTCTTTCTCAATAACAGACTATGGACTTTTCCTCCAGGAACTTGTCCAAACCTATTTTAAAACCAGCTACGCTATCCGCTCTTACCCCAACCTCTGGCAATGCGTTCTAGAGCTTAACTATTCTCCGAGTGAAAAAATATTTCCTCCTATTGGTTTTAAAAGTATTACCTTGTAACTTCATCGAGTGTCCCCTAGACTCTGTAATTTTTCACTCCATCAAAAATAAGATTTGATCAGTACAGAGGAGGCGTGGAGCCCCCTCCCCCTCCCAAAAAATATTATATCCAGTACTGACACATTCACAGAGGTAAACTTCAAGCTCTTCTAAAAAATAAAAATCCCTCCAGCAGCTTCATATTAGACAGCACAGGCTATGGTGCTGTTCAGCTTTGAGAAGAGATGACTCAGGGGTGATATAATAGAGGCAGTGGCATAGTGAGGGTAGGAGGTGCCTAGGACGGTGAAACCCCTGCGTCCTCCTCTTCCCACCCCCTGCTCCTTCCCCACACCACACCCTCCCTTCCCCATGGCCTGCTGCCTATGCTGGCATTGGCTTTCCCTCTGATGTCATTTCCTGACTGAGTGACTAGGAAGTAATTTCATGGAGGGGAAGCCAGGCTTGCGCGAGCAGCAGGCCGGAGAAGTTGCTCGTGCTGGCGAAGATTTAAAGAGGTACGAGAGAAGGGAGGACACGAGTGTGGCATGTAAGAGGTGCCAGCGTCCCCACCTTGACGGCGCCCCAGGGTGATCTGCCACCCCTTACTACACCATTGGATAGAGGTCTATAAAATACTGAGAGGTGTGAAAAGGATAGATGTAAATCGCTTGTTTATTCTTTCCAAAAATACTAGGACTAGGGGGTATGTGATGAAGCTACTAAATACAGTAGTAGATTTAAAACAAACTGGACAAAATATTTCTTCACACGTGTAATTAAAATTTGAAATTTGTTGCCAGAGAATGTGGTGAAATCAGTTAGCTTAGCAGGGTTTAAAAAAGTTTTGGCTAATTTCCTAAAAGAGTTAAGTCCATAGGCCTTTATTGAGATGGCCTGGGGTAATCCACTGCTTATTCCTAGAATAAGCAGCATAAAATCTGTTTTACTACTTGGGATCAACATCCCCGAGGAGCGGAAAACCATCCCATGTCATTAAGGAGAGAGAGAAGAATCAGAGTATGAACAGGAACAACCACAGACCCTCAAGCCTTGCATTGAAAAATGCTGGTGTAGAAGAACTGAGATTGAGACATTTTGAATGACACAGGATGGTTTCCCACGGTTATCTGGGGGAATGGGGACGGTGACAAATTTTCACCCTAGGGTTACCAGATGTCCGGATGGCTTTTCAAAACCCGGCAGAACTGGGTGGGCCTGTGGGGGGCGATGGGTCTGGATTTTAGTCAACTAAAATCTGGTAACCCTACTTAAGCCGAACCCCAAGTCGTTTCCACGGCAGCTCCTTGTGGTTTTGGGCAAGTCCTTAATCCTCCATTGTTTTAGTTACAAACTTAGGGGACCTTTTACCAAAGCTTAGCGTGTGCCAATGAACATTTGATAAGTGCCAAATGGTCTATACCAGGGGTCTCAAAGTCCCTCCTTGAGGGCCG
The DNA here is from genome assembly GCF_902459505.1 of Geotrypetes seraphini. Lineage (NCBI taxonomy): Eukaryota > Metazoa > Chordata > Amphibia > Gymnophiona > Dermophiidae > Geotrypetes > Geotrypetes seraphini. The sequence continues at coordinate 93,640,543 of NC_047084.1, read as the reverse complement.
CAATCCAGTCGGGTTTTCAGGATTTCCCCAATGAATATGCATGAGATCTATGTGCAAGCACTGCTTTCAATGCATATTCACTGGGGAAATCCTGAAAACCCGACCGGATTGCGGCCCTCAAGGATGGACTTTGAGATCCCTGGTCTATACGTATAACATAGGAAATGCTGCATTTAGCACATGCTAGATCTGTTAGTGTATGTTAAGCTTTAGTAAAAGTCCCCTTAGCCCAGTGGTCTTCACTATTTCTTAAGCAGGGGCTACTTTGGATCCAAATGAACTGAAGGAGAGCCAGTGAAAATCTTCCATGAGAGGCCACAACACGGCTGCCTTGTATGTGCCAATGACATCCACCCCTCCAGCCTATCTTCAAACATTTTATTGGGTGTATCCTCAACAATGGCATACCGAGGGTGGGTGGTACCCCCCATATCCTCTTCTCTGCCCCCCCACAATTTCCCCAGTCCCCTGATGCATGTATGCCCTTTCCATCATACCTCTAACTTCCCCAGCACAAGCAGCATCTCCAGCTTGCTGCCTATGCCAGCCTCGGTTCTCCCTCTGGTCCCGCAAACAGGAAGTGATGTCAGAGGAAGCGCCGAGGCCGGTGTGAGCAGCAGGTTGGAGCTGCTGCTCGTGCCGGCAAAAAGCTAGAGGTATGGGAGGAAGGGAAGGCAGACGCATGGTGTGGGAGGGGTGGGAAGGAGCAGGGGTGGAGAGGAAAGGTGCTGGCACCCCCACCAAGACGGCGCCCGAGGCAGTTTGTCTAGGGTTACCATATTTTATATATGTAAAATCCAGACCCATAGACCCCCCCCTTGGCTCACCCATCTCATTACACCCTCGCCATGCCCCAGCTCCACCCCATAGCCCTGCCCCCCTCAGCCTGCTCATCTTGGTCGGGAGCTCCTGACGCGATCTGCTTTTCAAAACATGGACAGTGCCGAGTTTTGAAAAGCCATCTGAAGGCCCGGACATGCCCTCGAAAAAGAGGACATGTCCGAGTAAATCTAGGAGTTTGGTTACCCTAAGTCCGCCCCCCCCCCCCCCCCATTTACTAAGCCACTGATCCTCAAGGAGCTGGGCATTTGCAAGTTTATTAATTATTTCTATACCGACCATCAATGGAGGGGTTCATAGACAGTAACGCGGAAGACAAAGGTGCGCGCCGACAACTGAGCGCAAGACGGAGGCGCGCGCCGAAGAAAAAGACTGTTTTTAGGGGCTGCGACGGGGGGTTTTGTTGGGGACCCCCCCACACTTTACTTAATACATATCGCGGCGGCGTTGTGGGTGGTTTGGGGGATTGTAACCCCCCACATTTTAGTGAAAATGTAACTTTTTCCCTAAAAACAGGGAAAAAGTTAAGTTTTCAGTAAAATGTGGGGGTTACAACCCCCCAAACCCCCCACAACGCCTCCACAACGTGGCGCAATCTGTATTAAGTAAAGTGGGGGGGCCCATACCCCCCGTCGTAGCCCTTAAAAACAGTCTTTTTCTTCGGCGCGCGCCTCCATGCTGCGCTCAGTTGTCTGCTCGCGCCTTTGTCCCGGCACGCTTTTGACCTGACCCCAATGGAGGTTGTGTGAGCGGTTTCACATTTAGGTACTGAAGCATTTTTCCCCCCAGTGCATTTTCTTCATTTATTGAGCAATGCCTTCGAGCACATGGCTCTTCCCCCTTTCTATTGTGAACTTGGGTAGAGTAGCAGAAAGCATCAGGAAAAAAAAAAGCCAGACTGATAATGAAGGCCATCCCAGAGGTCTCCAAGGGCCTTGCACTGAAAAACACTACCTCAGACTGTAAATCCTCAAGGAACGGGGAAACACATTGTGCACTTGAATATAACACACAACAGGAAGTCGTGAGGACAAGATGTCAGAAATCCAGCCAAGTGCGAATGCTCACGGTGCCTTCAATCAAGACAGACTCTTGATAAAGACACGAATGCCGAAACACGGCCAGTGTCGAGTCTGAGTTATTGTGACATATTCATCAATAAAGTGACTTTTTTTGAACTATACAACCTTGGCTGGATTTTTGACATCTTGTCCTCACGACTTCCTATTGTGTGTTCCTGTCTCGTCGTTGAAGCCAGTTTGGCTTCTGATTCAGGCTACACTGAGGGGGGTGGGGGGGAAGCCATTAACTAAACCCTAAATCCCTTCCTAAAACTACAAAAACGTCAATAACTTTTATCAATAGATTATAGGAGCCACTCTGGCACTAGAAAGTTGATATATTGTGGACCCTGTAATCTTTTTTTCTCACAGAACTGAAGAGCAGTTTAGCGGTTAAAGTGCTGGGCTGAGCCTCAGAGAAGCCAAACCACACTGACACTCCTTTTGACCTTGGCAAGTTATTCCATTGTCTCCGATACAAACTAAAGACTAATTCCTCACGTGCACTAATTGGCAATAAAATGCTCGTTTACTAATAAAACAGCTTAACACAAGTTTTTTTATTTACCATTGAACTTGGCAAAGCTGCAGGATTCATTGAAAGCAATGAAATTTAACACCTCAGGAGTTTTGTCCAAGAAACTGAGGTGTCTTTCCTATCTGCCTCACTGAAGGCTGAAAGAGAGACAGACTGGTTTAAATGGTTATGGTTTTGGTTATCTTTATTTGATCTGCTGCATTTCCTCTGCAAATGTCAAAGCAGTTTATAATATATTGAATAATAAGCAGATACTGTAAGTAGTTCCCCTAAGTCAGATCCCTAGACCCACTGTATCATTTCCTCTACCATAATCTCCCAATCCTGAAATGTCCTGTCTAAATTAGATTGCAAGCTCTTCTGAGCAGGGACTGTCTATTGCAGGGCTGCCCAAGTCCGGTCCTCGAGATCTACTGGCAGGACAGGTTTTCAGGATATCCACAATGAATATGCATGAGAGAGAGATTTGCATACCAAGAAGGCAGTGCAGGCAAATCTCTCTCAGGCATATTCATTGTGGATATCCTGAAAACCTGGCCTGCCAGTAGATCTCGAGGACCGGACTTGGGCAGCCCTGGTCTATTGTATGTTAAAATGTCATATCCCTATAACCACTGTATCATTTCCTCTACCATAATCTCCCAATCCTGAAATGTCTTGTCTAAATTAGATTGTAAGCTCTTCTGAGCAGGGACTGTCTATTGTATGTTAAAATGTCAGATCCCTAGACCCATTGTATCATTTCCTCTACCATAATCTCCCAATCCTGAAATGTCCTGTCTAAATTAGATTGTAAGCTCTTCTGAGAAGGGACTGTCTATTGTATGTTAAAATGTACAGCGCTGTGTACACCTTTCAGCGCTATAGAAATAATAAATAGTCGTAGTAGTACCTGGGGCAATGGGTCACAAGGAGCGGCGCTGGGATTGAACCCACTGCCTCAGGGCCTGAGGCGACAGCTCTAACCACTAGGCCACCTTTGGGAGAAAGGAAGGGAACTGGGTGATGCGATACTCTTGTCTTGGATATGTTAAGGTGCAAGGAAAGGCTTGCAGCTCTGAAATGCACCTGGCTGAGCAAATGACCACTGGAAAAACCAGTTTTGTGCGATACGACCCTGTCGATTTCAAGGACTCAAAAAGAGAGGGCCCCACATTTAAATCCCAAAATGGAACCATAGGTCAAATTGGACACCTATGGGTAAGTTCTCAAAAGGTCACAGACATTCAGGAGCCGGGATGATGTGAACTAAGGCCCTCTTTTACGAACTGATCAGAGAAGGTTATCATGCCGCTGTACCGGGCCATGGTGCGCCCTCACCTGGAGTACTGCGTCCAACACTGGTCACCGTCCATGAAGAAAGGCACGGTACTACTTGAAAGGGTCCAGAGAAGAGCGACTAAAATGGTTAAGGGGCTGGAGGAGTTGCCGTACAGCGAGAGATTGGAGAAACTGGGCCTCTTCTTCCTTGAAAAGAGGAGACTGAGAGGGGACATGATCGAAACATTCAAGATACTGAAGGGGATAGACTTAGTAGATAAAGACAAGTTGTTCACCCTCTCCAAGGTAGAGAGAACGAATGGGCACTCTCTAAAGTTGAAAGGGGATAGATTCCGTACAAACATAAGGAAGTTCTTCTTCACCCAGAGAGTGGTGGAAAACTGGAACGCTCTTCCGGAGTCTGTTATAGGGGAAAACACCCTCCAGGGATTCAAGACAAAGTAAGACAAGTTCCTGCTGAACCAGAACGTACACAGGTAAGGCTAGTCTCAGTTAGGGCACTGGTCTTTGACCTAAGAGCCGCCGCGTGAGCGGACTGCTGGGCGCGATGGACCACTGGTCTGACCCAGCAGCGGCAATTCTTATGTTCTTAAAGGTGAGCTAAACGTTTTAGTGCGTGATCCTGACAAGAACTGAAGCAGAAAGAGACCTAAGGGTGATTGTCAATGAAGACATGAAGTCTGCAAATCAAGTGGAGCAAGCTTCTTCTAAAGCAAGGCAAATCTTAGGTTGCATACGCAGGAGTTTCGTCAGCTGTAAACCTGAAGTCATTATGCCATTGTATAGATCTATGGTGAGACCGCACCTGGAGTACTGTGTGCAATTCTGGAGGCCGCATTACCACAAGGATGTGCTGAGACTGGAATCGGTCCAGAGAATGGCCACCAGGATGGTCTCAGGACTCAAGGATCTCCCATACGAGGAGCGGTTAGGGAAGTTGCAGCTCTACTCACTCGAGGAACGTAGATATGATCGAGACATTCAAGTATCTCACGGGCCGCATCGAGGTGAAAGAAGATATCTTCTTTATCAAGGGTCCCGCGGCAACAAGGGGGCATCCGTGGAAAATCAGGGGCGGGAAACTGCACGGTGACACTAGGAAGTTCTTCTTCACCGAAAGGGTGGTTGATCGCTGGAATAGTCTTCCACTCCAGGTGATTGAGGCCAGCAGCGTGCCAGATTTTAAGGCCAAATGGGACAGACATGTGGGATCTATCCGCAAAGATAGATAGGGAGGGTCATTGGAGTGGGCAGACTTGATGGGCCGTGGCCCTTATCTGCCGTCTATTTCTATGTTTCTATGTGATTAGCGCACGCTAAATCAACACACGCGCTAAACGCTAAAGCGTCCATAGGATAGCATGCACGCGTTAGCGTGTAGCGCACGCTAATATTTAGCGCGCGCTATAAAGCATAGCACACCTTTGTAAAAGAGGGGGTTAGTGTGAATTCTGTATCGGCAGTTGTGTGTGCAACTGTCATTATAGAATCCTAGCGTAACTGCATTTATACCCCCCAAACTCCAGGCAGTTACAAACATAAATGATAGGATTATATAAAGCCATAAGACAGTCACTATGTTACGCCAGGGAGAGAGGACGTGGAATTTCTCTCCTGTGAGTGATAATAGAGAATGTACACTTCTCCCTCCGTATTCGCTGTGATAGGGGATTAACAGATCCGTGAATACAGAAAAACCGCAAATAACTCTTTCATATGTTATTTGCTGTTTTCTATTAAAAACCATCGTGAATATGGTGAAACCGCAAATAACATGGAGGGAGACCTGGCCTGTTCCTGAAGGAGAGGCAAAACACGGTGAAGAAAGTGCCGGGAATCAGGGATATTCTCTGTAAACGCTTGGAATCAGCGATTTCTCTATGTAAACTGATGTAATTGGGGGGAGGAGCCAGCAAGCTAAAAACCGCTAATAACCGAAATCTTAATTGCTGAAACCGCGAATACGGAGGGAGAAGTGGAGGTGGAGGTAATGAAGACAAACATGGTCTGTGCCTTTACGTCAAACCAGATGGCGTCAGAGTTCCACAAAAATAGAAAAAAAAGAACCCCAAATAAGCAAGGTCTTGGATCAAACAAGTTTATTCCAACAGGCGAAGCAGCAAATAGACATGTCGAAAAAGCCACACAGCCAAAGTAGACTCCTACAGCAGCAAAGGTCTGCACCTATATATCATGAAGGGCATGGATTCTTCAAACTTTCGAAAACTACAAGAACGAGAGGGCATTCGGAAAAGTTGGAAGGGGACAGATTCAGAACCAATGCTAGGAAGTTTTTCTTCACCCAACGGGTGGTGGACACCTGGAATGCGCTTCCAGAGGGCGTGATAGGACAGAGTACGGTATTAGGGTTCAAGAAGGGATTGGACAATTTTCTGAAGGAGAAGGGGATAGAGGGGTATAGATAGAGGACTACTACACAGGTCCTGGACCTGTTGGGCCGCCGCGCAAGCGGACTGCTGGGCACGATGGACCTCTGGTCTGACCCACCAGAGGCACTTCTTATGTTCTATATGGTGCACTGCAACGAGGGAACCCTATGCAGTCTGTTTCAGCTAACTGATAGCCTTCCCCAGGCGTCCTATAAAAAATATATTTAACAATGAATATGTTTTATATGATAATGGAATATATGGGTGGGAGGGATGGAAAAGGGGAAGGGATAAGAATTTATGAAATGTATCAATGATTGTTTGTAAGTGATGTATTTATTGTTAATGTGAATGAATATATTTAACACTTAATGTAATTTTGAAAATGAATAAAGAATTAAAAAAAAAAAAAAAAAAAAGAAATAATGAGATAAAAATGTGAAAACTTAACCCCCCTCTTCTACGAAACCGCGCTAGTGGTTTTCAGTGCAGAGAGTGTGCAGAGAGCCGCGCTGAATGTCCCGTGCTGCTCCCGACGCTCATAGAGTTCCTATGAGCATCGAGAGCAGCGCAGGACATTCAGCGCGACTCCCCGCGCTAGAAACTGCTAGCACAGTTTCATAGAAGGGGGGGGGGGTTTAGAGAGCTAGAATATGTAAAATCCAAAATGTGTACTATGGGAGATCATGAGAAATAATGAAAAGGAAAATAAAAACTCAAGTGAGACCAAGTGACAAGCGAAAATGTATCAATGCCTCTGCATTAAGGGAAAACCCTGCTTTTCCCACAGACAAAAGTTACAGAAAATGACTCGCTGGCTCAGCAGTGAATGTGCTAATATGAGAACCAAAATGCAAGTCATTTTCTCAGTTACCAAAAATTAAATGATAGTAAGGACAAAATCAAATCTTTCTCTATCTGTAAAATTGCTCGCTCACTCTCTCTATTCCATTTCTCCTTTGTCTAATGAAGTAGTGGAAGAAATATAAAACTCCCCTCAAAACTGGAAATTTTATCCTAAGTCAACCGAGTGCAAATCCATTAACAGTATGAATCCCAGGCGCATTTAATTCTTGTACTCAAATGGCTCTTCCAGTGCTTCATTCAGGAGGTAGGTATGTTTATTAAAATCTTTAAATACCGCATATACAGCCATAAAGGACCCAAGTGGTTTACTCCCCCGCCAAGACGCGGTTCAGTTTTCGCGCCCCCCCCAGTCATTGGCAGGGTTTTTTCCCTCCGCAAAAATATCCTCCGTCTGTCTCTTCCGCGACCCAGGACACTGCCCATTATCCAGCCCCCCGATTCACTTTGCCGGACCAGTGATCCCGGCCCGGGTCGAAGCCGTAAGCGCCACTGCCCGCATTGGCACGTGCCATAGCCACCCCTGCAGCCCTCTCCTGCCTCTGATCCCCACTCCTAAACCGCATCCAGTTATCGCGTTGTTTTTTTAATTCGCGGGTGCTCCTGGGACGCAACCCCCGCGAATTTCGGGGGAGTACTGTACAATATAACTCAATCAAAATTATGAAAAGACCTCAATTTAAATAGAAAATACATAATATCCTATAACATCCAAATTAATAAATGACATTTAAAATTAATTAATACAAATTAAAAAATTATATAAATGCAGACTATAGTCCCGAATTCATCTCATCAATTTAAAAGGCCAGTTGAAAAAAATATGCCTTTAGATGTCTTTTGAAATTTTGAAAAGATTCTTCCTTTCTCAGTTCTACAAGCAAACTGTTCCATAATATTAGGACTACATAAAAAAATGCACAATTTCTAGTCGAGACAAGATGAACCTTTGAAATATGGAGAACAACTACTCTGTTATCGTTGAAAGATCTTAATAAATGTCTAGGCGCATAGAATAACACCAACTTCAAAAGATATAACGGTGGTAACTCAAACAATGCTCTATGTGCTAACATCAAAATCTTAAATTTGATCCTAAATTCCATTGGTAACCAGTGGAATTTCAAATACAAAGGAGTTACATGATCACAAATATGTGCATGGCCTAATAAACAAATCGCAGCATTTTGTACTTTTTGTAAGCGCTTAGTTGCCCTGCTGTTATTCCTGCATGTACTAAATTGCCATAATCCAACTTAGATAGGTACGGATCAGGGCTTGTCTCAAAAATGTAAATCTCGCTACCCTCTTTATAATCACTAACTCTTATTATGTTTTTCCCTCCTTATATTAAAGTTTCTGTAAACCGTGCCGAGCTCCATCTCTATGGAGAGGATGCGGTATATAAACTTAAGGTTTAGTTTTAGTTTGCTTAAGGATCACAGTTGGCTGAGGGTCAGCGGTCCTCAAAGTAACCCTGCTTTTCCTGCCCTACGTTCCTTGTGATGCAGATGCTGGCACCTCAGTTGGATACACCAGCAGAAAAGTCATTAATATTAGAGATCTCATGTGAGCCTGTCAGACATCTGGCATTGTACAAGCCTCCTTTGGTGGTTAGACATGAATGTGGTATTGCTGACACTTCATTTTTTGCAAAGGTCTTTAATGCTATAACCAAATCAAACCGAAAAGCTCAAAACTGGTAGAGCAGTCCCAAAATGGAGAAACAAGTTAGAGTGATAAATCACCTGGACCAGATGGTTTACATCCCAGGGTACTGAAAGAACTCAAACATGAAATTGCTGGTCTGCTGTTAGTGATCTGTATAACCTGTTGCTAAAATCGTCTGTAGTACTTGAAGATTAGAGGGGTGGCCAATGTTACAATGATTTTTAAAAAGGGTTCCAGGGGAGGTCTGGGAAATTACAGACCAGTAGGCCTGACTTCAGTGCTGGGCAAAATAATGGAAACAATTATAAAAAATAAAATTGTGGAACACATACACAAACAATTTAATGTGTTCAGCCAAGGGAGGTCTTGCCTCACCAATTTGCTTGACTTCTCTGAAGGCATGAATATATATATGGATAACGATGCGCTGATTGATGTAGTGTATCTAGATTTTTATAAAGCTTTTGACAAAGTTCCTCATGAGAGGCTCCTGAGAAAATTAAAGTCATGAGATAGGAGGCAATGTTCAGTTGTGGATTAGATTATCAGACAGAAAACAGAGGGCAGGGTTAAATAGCCATGTTTCTCAGTGGAGGAGGATAAATAGTTCAGTGCCACAGGGATCTATTCTGGGACTAGAGCTATTTAATTTATTTATAAATGATCTGGAAATTGGAACGACGAGTGAGGTGTTTGCTATTTTGGCTGCCACCACACATTGGGCGGAAGATTTCATCGTATTGTCTACAATGACACCCAGGTCACTTTCTTGGGTGCTAACCCCCAAGGTGGACCCTAGCATCCAGTAACTGTGATTCAGGTTATTCTTCCCAATGTGCATCACTTTGCATTTGTTCACATTAAATTTCATCTGCCATTTGGACACCCAGTCTTCCAATTTCCTAAGATCCGCCTGCAATTTTTCACAATCCGCATGCGTTTTAACAACTTTGAACAGTTTAGTGTCATCTGCAAATTGAATTACCTCACTCGTTCCAATTTCCAGATCATTTATAAATAAGTTAAATAGCACCGGTCCCAGTACAAGCCCCTGCGGCACTCCACTGTTTACTCTCCTCCATTGAGAAAAATGACCATTTAACCCTACCCTCTGTTTTCTATCCACTAACCAATTCCTAATCCACAACTGAACTTTGCCACCTATCCCATAACACTTTAATTTTCTCAGGAGCCTCTAGTGAGGAACTTTATCAAAAGCTTTCTGAAAATCTAGATATATTATATCAACTGGCTCACCTTTATCCACATGTTTATTCACACCTTCAAAGAAGTCAAGCAAATTGGTGAGGCAAGATCTCCCTCGGCTGAACCCATGCTAACTCCGTTTCATTAAATCATGTTTGTCTACGTGTTCCACAATTATATTTTTTATAATTTCCCTCTTTGTACCAATCTAACTACAGTACCTATGAAATAATTACATTTACCTATATAAAGAGAAGGAAGAGGGAAAGGAAACATAGAAACATAGAAATAGATGGCAGATAAGGGCCACGGCCCCTCTAGTCTGCCCACCCCAATGACCCTCCCCTACCTTTCTCTGTGAATAGATCCCACGTGTCTATCCCATTTGGCCTTAAAATCAGGCACGCTGCTGACCTCAATCATCTGAATTGGAAGACTATTCCAGCGATCAACCACCCTTTCAGTGAAAAAGAATTTTCTGGTTTCCCCGTGCAGTTTCCCGCCCCTGATTTTCCACGGATGCCCCCTTGTTGCCGCGGGACCCTTGAAAAAGAAGATATCTTCTTCCACCTCAATGCGGACCGTGAGATACTTGAATGTCTCGATCATGTCACCCCTCTCTCTGCGTTCCTCGAGTGAGTACAGCTGCAACTTATCCAGCCGTTTCTCATACGGGAGATCCTTGAGTCCCGAGACCATCCGGGTGGCCATTCTCTGGACCGTCTCCAGTCTCAGCACATCCTTACGGTAATGCGGCCTCCAGAATTGCACACAGTATTCCAGGTGGGGCCTCACCATGGATCTATACAATGGCATAATGACTTCAGGAATACAATAAATTCAATACTTACTATAGGTGCGTAAAAGGCACAACAGAAAGGAAAACTTCAATATCAAAGAACCCCCAAAGAAAAATCCTAACAATAAAAGCAGGGGAAAAAATAGCAAAATTAAACAAGCCCAACAAAAATAAAGCAAAAAGCAAATTAAAAATAAAAATAAACCCTAGTCGTTCTCACTACCCTCAGTCTCAGTCAGCTTCTAATTTCATGTCCCCAATCGAGCCAGGCCAGCTTCAATTTCCCTGGAACCAACTGCTGCAGGTCCCAGAGCAGGTGCCCGAGACAAAGATGGTAAATGATTTTCAAGAGAGCATGAAAGGGAAAGAGGATGGGACTTCATCAGTGATATAGCGAGGGTAAGTGGTGCGCGAAGCGGTGGTGCTCCTCCCCCGAAAATAGACCACCAACTCTCCAATCTACTGATCACGACATCAGACTACAAAACGTTCCGAAAAGAAATAAAAACCCTGCTATCCAAGAAATCCATCAAGACAAACTAGCACCGCAGGAAGCATTTCATTCCCCCGAAGTAACCCGCTCTACTCTGTAACACTTCTGGAAATGTCCAGATAACCTCTTTTGTAATCCGCCTTGAACTGCAAGGTAATGGTAGAATAAAAGTCACTAATGTAATGTAATGTATCCGTTTAGGTTGTAAGACCTTTGGGCAAGATCTCGGTGCACATAAATTGTAAGAATGCTGTAAGACCTTGGTATTTGCTCCCAGTCCCCACGGATCACCATTGGGTTAGGCTTTCAGGACATCCCTAATGCATGACAGCTTTGCAGGCTTATTTCCTCCACCGTATGCAAATCTCTCATGCACAATTATTACTCAAACTTTAAAAACAGCTAACATAGTAACATAACATAGTAACATAGTAGATGACGGCAGATAAAGACCCGAATGGTCCATCCAGTCTGCCCAACCTGATTCAATTTAAATTTTTTCTTCTTAGCTATTTCTGGGCAAGAATCCAAAGCTTTACCCAGTACTGTGCTTGGGTTCCAACTGCCAAAATCTCTGTTAAGACTTACTCCAGCCCATCTACACCCTCCCAGCCATCGAAGCCCTCCCCTGCCCATCCTCCACCAAACGGCCATACACAGACACAGACCGTGCAAGTCTGCCCAGTAACTGACCTAGCTATTAAGTATTGAATACAAACAAGTATTGTCTTAATCAATTCATCAATTTAATCATGTCAACCACAAATCATTTCATATCTGAAAATTCAACCTCTATAATAAAACCCTAAGCGCACATGCGCACTTAGGACGGCGTGTTCCCTGCCACCGTGGTGTCTGGGTCCGTGCCAACTCCCCCCAACTGCCCTCACTCACCAACTGCTGCAGCTCCTCTTCAAAGAAGCCTGCTGAGGTTCACCGACCAGCTGTAGCGAACCTCGCAGGCCGCTCTCCACCTCGATAGCAATCATGCTTTGCTCTGGGAGGGGAGGGGGAACAGAAGGGGGCCACAGAGAGACAGGCAGGCATGGCGCAACAGAGAAATATAGGCAGGCAGGGGGCCAGGGAGACAGACAGACAGGGGGCCAGGGAGAGACACAGACAGAAAGAATGACAGACAGACAGCGTCCAAGGAGAGAGAGACAAAGAAAAAAAACCAGACAGACAGACATCTACTCTAGCACCCATTAATGTAACAGGCTTAAACACTAGTTATAAATAATACTTTCACAAATTACCAATAATTAATCTATAAATATTTAAATATTTCAGTTAGTGAATCTACATCCCATCAATCCACATATACCTTTCACCATTCACACGCTTTGCTAAGTGAAGAAAGGAGCATTGTGAGGACAGAGGGGATCACCGGATGTGACTAAGGAATTGCGATTTACATTTGTTAGACTGTTATACAACCTCCGGTTTGATGCCTCTCTGAATTGATGATTATTGATGAATGAACTACGATCCATTTTGGGATAAAAGTGATCACAGTCACTGTAGTATGTGTGTGTGTGAATGGTGAAAGGCGTATGTGGGTTGATGGGATCTAGGTTCACTAGCTGAAATATTTATAGATTAATGTATTAATTATTGATAATTTGTGAAAGTGTTATTTATAATTAATTTTCAGATATGAAATGCTTTGTGGTTGACATGATTAAATTGATGAATTGATTAAGACAATACTTGTTTGTATTAAATACTTAATAGCTGTTTTTTTAAAGTTTGAGTAATCTAATTGGCAGCTATTTAATTATATATATATCTAATATAATAAAAAGCTAGGCCGCGCATGCGCACTCAAAAGTCATGTTCCCTGATCCGTCGCGGAAACACGAGTGCGCATGCGCGGCCACGGCTGCGGCTTTCAAATTAAAAAAAAAAAAGTTACACAGCTGCGGCGGCCTTCCTCACCCCCGGCTCTCACTGTGCATGGTACTATAGGGGGCAGAAAGAGAGACAAATAGAAAGAAAGACAAATAATAGGAGGGAGGGAGAGAGAAAGAAAAGAAGAAAGACACAAGGGCAGGGAGTGAGACAGAAAGAAAGACAGACATACATATATTCTAGCACCCGTTAATGTAACGGGCTTAAAGACTAGTATATATATAAAAAACCAAGCCTGACTCTTGTTTGGAAGGTGGGTTGAAAATTCAAAATCTATTGTTGTTCCCTAAATAACTGGCTGCTGGAACCCCTCCCCCCCTAATAAAAGTACACCAGCCTTCACTATGTATTCCAGTTTTACTCTACACAGTAACTGCTAGAAAAAGCAAGCAAATAATTAACCAGCAGATAGCAAAGCAGCACAGCTACACAGTTCACTCCAAGGTCTCTTTCAGACAACCGGCTGTTGTTGGGTTTTTTTTTTTTTAATTAATTTTTTTGGATTTAGCTCATGACTTTTTCAAGCAGCAGCTGAAGGCCTACAGGGTTTTACTCCTGGGCTGAAGTGAATCTATCTGCACTATTTCACTCTAAGAGGTGGAGTGACAACATGTGTGGACCGAATTGACAGATCCACCGGAATCTGACATGTGTGTGAATACTTGATCCAGTCCCTGAAACTGGACTGGACTCTGGCCCATTGACTCTATAATGCTGTGGTCAGTTCTCCGTCTGAATGGGATAAAAATAGGGGCTGACCAACCATTGGGCAAGACTAGGTGGTGGCCCAGGGCAGCAGCCAGTAACTACAGTCAAAGCAAACACACAGCCTTTTTCTGCCGCGATCATGGTGACTTAGAATTACTCAGCTCTTGGGTGAGCTGCAGACTAGAGAACCCTGAAGGCTCTGGCAGGAAAATGACAGAAAAAAAAGGAAGTGTACTTTACTAAAAATAATAATAATAATAATCCTCTCCAGAGCATGCAGGCAGGACAGGTTGAGCCCCCCCCCCCCCCAGTCAGTCAGTGCATGCCAGAAATAAGGAGAGCTGCTGGGGATCGCAGACACTTGCAATGCCCATTCCTCCCAGTTCTTTTTCTGACAGTCAAAACATTAACCCCTCCCTGAACAGAGACCTGTCAAACTTGATTCTGGGTGTTTTCCTTGCATCATGCCCACCCCGTGCTCCCAAGCCAGCCTTACCCAGAAGTTGTCCTTAAAGGATGTCCCCTTCATCGTGCCAGCTGCTCGAAACGTACAGTCACCGCACTCCTCTCTGAAGAAACACTTGTAACTTTTTAGTTCCTCCAGCCTTCCTTCCCTGTTTTAGAAGAGCCTCCTCGCCGCTGGGTCCTAAAGTCCTTCGTTCCCGAGCACAGCCTGGCTTGTACCCTGCTCGGGTTGCTTGCATTCTAGCTCTAGCTTCATGAAGTAGGTTCGCGAGCGCCACCTGCTGGGAAGCCCAGCTCACAAAGGAGAGGGCCAGTGTAGCCCACTGCAGATTTCCCCAGCATTACAAGAAAGCCATGAGAAAAAAAAGGCGATCAGACTCACTTATCACCTTTTTCACTAGTCTTGGGAGGCTGAAACCCTGACGTTTGAGGAAGGAGATTTTAGTCTCCCAGAAACTGGTGAAACAACATACAGTAGGCTCTATTAATCGAAACTCAAACAACCAGCAAAAAAAAAAAATTAAAGAAATACTGTAATAGTTTAAATAAAAATGAAAATAAAATCAATTTCTGACAGAAATAAGTGTAAACTTGGCATGCCACACCCGAGTACACCATGCTTTGCCTACCATACGTCCGACAGTTTGTCAAACAGTTACTATGGCATAGTATGAGGTATAGTATTAATTAGGCCTATTTTTAATAGTAATTCTCAAGCAATGCTGGTTAACTGAGAGTCTACTGTTAAGATAATTTATTTATGTTTGTATTTAAATACCTCTTATAGCCTAAGTGGTTTACATTCAGGTACCCAAGCACTTTTTCCTATCTGTCCCAGTGGGCTCATACTCTATCTAATGTACGTGGGGCACCAGGGGATTAACCCCCACCCTTTTACTAAACTGCGATAGTGGTTATGAACGCAGGGAGCTGCGCTGAATGCTCCATGCTGCTCCCAACACTCACAAGAACTCTATGAATATCAGGAGCAGTGCAGAACATTCAGCGCAGCTCCCTGCGCTAAAAACCACTATCGTGGTTTAGTATAAGGAGAGGGGGGGGTGGTAAGTGGCTTGCCCAGGATCAGAAGGAGTAGCACTGGGATTGAACCCACAACCTCAGGAAGCTGGGACAGCAGTTCTAACCACTATGCCACTCTTCCTGGGCTCCATGCTGTAGAATCTTATTCCATTGGATCTACATTTGGAACACTGATTAGCTGTTTTTAAGTCAAAGCTTAAAACTTATTGATTTGCAAATGCTTTTGGGGCTTGAGCAGCCTTTGCTGCCTGCCTGGACTGGGAATTTGGTACACAGAAGTGTTATTGTAATTACTAGTGCTACCCAATTCAAGGAAAAAAATTTCGATTCAATTTGATTTAGCCTATTGAATTGATTTTTTGATTTGATTCGATTCACTTTTCCCACCGAATAGGGGTTTTTTTTTCCAAATGTCCTGGCGGATTTATTTTGAAGCCCCTTCACCCACCCCAGCCCCCTTTGCCCTCTCCTGCCCCTTGTTGGCACTTTAGTGTAAACAAAATAAAAAAAGACTTTTCCTCTCTCTTTTAGGTCCTAGCTCACGCTCGCTGTCTAACATCAGCTCTGGCTGGATACACATCTCAAATCTGACATATTGTAATCACAAAATAGAAAATAAAATTATATTTTCTATCTTTTGTTGTCTGGTCATTTTATTATTCAAATCATGTTGGTCCCAGGCTCTGGTTTCTGTTTGTCTTCTGTTAACTCGCTCGCCAGGATCTCCTGCCCATTTGATGTTTTCTTCTTTCTCTGTGCTCACCATCCATCTTCCATCTCTGTACCATCCCTTCCACTGCCATATCCAACATCTCTGTTTCTTTCCCACTATCTACCATATCTTTCTCTCTCCCTGCCTTGTGCCCTGGATCAAACCTCTCTATTCCCCTCTATGCAGCATCACTCCTATCCTCCCCTCCATTAACTTGTGCAACTTTTCTCTCTCCCTATGCACTATCTCTTCCTGCCCTCCACCCTATATCCAACATTTTTCCTTCTCTTTTCTCCATGCGTATCTCCCTCCCCTCCACCATATGCAGAATATCTCCCTCTCATCCCTTTATACCTCTGTTGCATCTCTCCCTTCCTCTTCTCCATCCCATCTCCACCAATTCTTCCTCTCTCCTATCCCCCCTCCCCCCCATGCAGCAGCTTTCCATCCCTCCTATTCCCCTGTACAGCACCACCCGACCGATCCCCCACCCATCTTTGGGCTTCCTAAAGTAGCAGCAACAGTTGCGGTGACCAGTTTTGCAAAGGCAGCATGGTAAATAGGCTTCTCGCAGCCTGCCTGCCAGGCCTTCCCTCTGCCGCATAACCAGTGACATCATCAGTGACATGGCAGAGGGAAGGCCCCGGCAGGGCAGGCCAGGAGAAGCCTGTTCACCATGCTGTGTCTGCCAAGCTGGACACCGCCTCTGCTGCTACTTAAAAAGTCCAGAGGTATGTCAGGATTCAATGAATTGATAAGTCCAATTTTTTCCCCCATGTTTATTCATTTTTTTTTTCCATGCATATTCATTAAGGCTATCCTGAAAGCCTGACTGGCTGGTGGTCCTCCAGGACAGGGTTGGGAACTACAGCTTTTATGTGTAACTTCTGGAGATTGGTTTTGCTATATTTATATAAATGCTTGTCCTTGTTAACTTGGTTTAATTACTAATATACTTTGGTACATGACAAAGTTTTGCAGGGCTTCCACTGTCTTCCCTTTTCTTATGCATTTTCTGCCTATCATTACAAAAACTTCCCCAATCCATTTCATTTCCCCTCCCATCGCTTCCAGTGAATTCCCCTGTCCCATGCAGATGTTGAAAGATGACTCTTAAAATGTAATATCCCTGTAATTTCTCCTTTTATTATTCCTTTCCTAAGAAGTCCTGAGTGGTAACACGTATTTCAACATCGTGCTTTTAAATATTACACTTGGTTTCATATGTAACCCTCCCTGCTGATAGTTCTTGAGTTAGTCTGGCTGTCAACATCTGTTGTTCTGATTGCAGCTGTGCTTTGCTGCCCCTAGGAAGCTGCCAGCCCAGATGACTGCCTAGTCTGCCCAATAGATAAACCGTCCCTGCTAAAAGGAAACATTCTAAACTAAACTAGACCTTAAGCTTATAACCTTAAACTTAACCTTAAGCATCATCTCTATAAAAATAGAGCTTGACACGGTTTACAGAAAATTAAAGAAAAAAATACAATAGGGATAGAGATAATATAGAGGGAAACAAAGATCACAATTTTGAAACGTGATCAAATTTACTTTTTTGCAAAAATCAGCCTAGCCACAGGATTCTGGATCAACTGAAGCCTTTGAAGACTTTTCTTAGTCAGGCTTAAGAAGACCGCTTAAGAATTCCTTACTGTCTGACCTGAATCACCCAGTCAATGAGATGGATGTGATTTGTCTGACACGTTCTGCCACAGATCTTGCATTCTGTCAAATTCAGAATGCTTCACTCTCCTTTCCTTTAGTAGAGTATCTATGAGGGTAAATAAAAAAAAGTAAAGGCAACGACCGTATCACTTTTCCACATAGTCCCCATGCAGGATGACGTATCATGAGGGGCATAGAGAGAGTAGAGAGGGACAGATTCTTCAAACTTTCAAAAAATAAAAGAACAAGAGGGCATTCGGAAAAGTTGAAAGGGGACAGATTCAATACAAATGCCAGGAAGTTCTTCTTTACCCAACGTGTGGTGGACACCTGGAATGCGCTTCCAGAGAACGTTATAGGGCAGAATACAGTACTGGGATTTAAGAGAGGATTGGACATTTTCCTGCTGGAAAAGGGAATAGAAGGGTATAAATAGAGGATTACTGCTCAGGTCCTGTTGGGCCGCTGCGTGAGCGGACTGCTGGGCAAGATGGACCTCAGGTCTGACCCAGCAGAGGCATTGCTTATGTTCTTATGTATTTGTTGTATCGTTCAACTAGCTTTTGCATTCCTGCAGAGAAGTTTTTCGAATGCTCCTGAATCCAGGAGAGCACCACTTCCTTTACTTCATCATGCTTTGTCTTTTGCTCTCCGGGACTCATTGCTGATGACAATTCTCTCCAGAATACTCGGATCTTCTTCATACCGTCTCAGGAACTGGGTCGCAACCTTTGCACGCTGTTGCTTGTGCATATCAGTAAGCTGTTTCCTGTATCCCAAGCCATCCTGCGTTATGGCAAATGCAGATCCATAGCTGATATCCAAATCTGCAGCCACTTGAGACACCATTATCTGTCGGTCTTCTCTAATCAAGGCATTCGCCCTGCCAACGTGCTCTTGTGAGCATGATGTTGATGGCTGACCAGAACGACCGTCGCCGGTTACACCTGTTCTGCCCACTTTAAACCTTTCTACTCACTCGTAAACCTTTCGTTGATTCATGGCGCTGTGTCCATACTGAATCAATATCCGACGGTGAATTTCCACAGGTTTCACTCCCTGTGCCCACAGAAAGCGCACTATGGCACGTTGTTCTTCAGTGGTGCAATTTGCAATGGAACGTCCACGTTTCTGACCTTGAGGCTGCCACACGACTAAAGGCGTGGTGCTTCATGGACGAACTATCGTACAGGCAATGTGCAAGTGCAAGTGTTGCATTTCGCTTTCTCTGTTTCAGTAATTGCCTTTAATTTTTCATTTGCACTCATATAAAGGGGCACCTAGTTAAAATAGTTTAAAGCACTTATATGAAATATCTTTTATAAAGACAAGTAGGCACCTGCTTCTCTTTATAAAATAATAATCAGAGAAAATTCCTCCCTTGTAAATATACTCTTCAAAGAAAACTTCAGAGACACAGAGGGACAATAAAGGGGCGGACCCCCAACCACCTCACAACCCAATCATCGCTTAGTCCTCCACACTTTTTAGCTTTTTCTATACTTAATTTTTATCAATTTTTAAATAGTGAAAAATGTTTAAAAGTCAGTATCACTTATAAATAGATAACTTAGCTATGTAGCGGATCTTTGGTTTCAACGTGAACATGTTTCGATTTCTGCATCAAGAAACCAAACAATTAATCTTTGAACCTCGCTTCATACCAAGCAGCGTGAAAAGGTGAAAATCGCACAGATATTTATACCCTCCCCCTCCATGCCGCTGTAAATACTTGTGCCAACGAGTGTCCGGTACATGAATAAATTATAGTCTCATACTGGCACAGCACTTCACCCATGACCTGCGTCATGCTCCACCATTCTACACACTAACCAGCAAGACACCTGTCATCATGACAAAGCGTGTACTTTTGCACAGATTGGTATTTTATGAGGTCATTTATGTGCTTGTGGATGTATACCTTACCACTTAACAAAGGGGGTATATAGGATAATTTATATAGTACCTTATTTACCCTGTTTCCCCGATGGTAAAACACTGTCTTATTTTTTTTGGAAGGCCAAAATATGCTCTAGGGCTTATTTTCGGGGGGATGCCTTATTTACCCATGAAGAAGACTACAGTACACAGTTATTGTTGAAAAAAACAGAATTTTATTACGTTCGCGATAGGTACGTTCGCAATGCGTTCGTTGGAGGAAGAAAACGGTCGGCTGAAGAATCGGTCGGCCGAAAAATCGTACCGTGTATGGCCAGCTTTATCCATCATACCATATATTGTACCATTTAATGTCCCCAATGTTCTCCATCAGGGAAACACAGTAAAGAGATTATTCTGTAGTGCAGCATCAGAGGGGACTTGACAATGTGAAACCATTGTTTATATACCGTATGCATTTTAAACAGGCTTTATATACAGTAAGTGGTATTGCTCACAGCAAAAGAAACCTGTCTGCGTGTCTCACTTTTGGATGTTCTGGCCATGAACAAACTCCTGCAGTCTCCGTTAGGGAGGAATGAGGGAAGCTGCTTGTGTTTCCTTGCGCGGAGTCACGTGCGCGCGCTGCAGTCCTGTCACTTCCTCCTCTTCACTTCATGACGAGGCGCGGCACGCAGCCATGGAGGCAAATACGGTAGACGGAGGGACCACACGGAGTCACCCACCGTACCACCCGATTCGGGTAAGCGCAGGTATCAGTGGGTGGCTTATTTGCGGGGGGGGTGCCTTATTTTACATTTTTTTCTAAAAAGGGGGGGCTGTCTTATTTGATGGCCCTGCCTTATCATCGGGGAAACACGGTAAGAGATTTTTGCACGTCAATAGCTGACTTCACTTTAGTACTAATTAATAAACCACTTCAATTCAACCACTATTTTTATCATCTAAATTAAACCCCCTGGTAACAACAAACTCACCCGCCAATACATAAATTAAGAGGTTGAAGTATCATAAATATTGTATTGGTTTCAGTAGAGACCTCTTATAACATGAATATTACTTCAAGTCTTCATCCTGAATGCATGTAATGTAATGATTTACTTCAAAACCTCCTTTCTAACCATCCCTTTAATGTTTATTTAATACCAAAACTCAAACTAAAAACTAACTAAGGGTTCAAATATATCTCTTATTTAAAAGTGTTACTTCTTTAATTTAATAATGGTATATGAACCTAAATTTTTTTTTTTATTATTAATGTGTGTCTTTTAAAGAAGAACAGCAACACTTATCTTAATGGCTTTCCAGCCAGAACCAACATTGGTGGGCCATGAACTACCCTATTTTGTGGGTTGGATAACTTAGGAAGCGATCCGTCTGTCGTCGTCTACCTTACCACTTAAAGCACACGTCCCATATTAAATTACCATTGGTATGCGCAAAAGATGACAATACAGAAATATGTCCAAAGAAGGAAGCAGAGCAGTCCAGGTCTCCAAACCCAAGGTGATTTATTAATATCCAAATGTATAAAAGTATCAAGACTTGACATGGATCGTTTTTCAGCCAGAAGGCCTGCCTCAGGAGCCCTAGAGCCTTATCAAAATATATAAACAAATATGAACAGTAACAAAGTTAAAATACATATCAAATCAGATACAATCACAAGTAACCACACGCTGGAAGAGATTAAAGAAACATACCTTATAATGAGTCAAATCACATATAAAAAGACTAAAAAGATAAAAAACAAGAATAAAATCACAAATTAGTACATAAGAACATAAAAATAACCTTACTAGGTCAGACCAATGGTCCATCAAGCTCAGTAGCCCATTCTCACGGTGCCCAATCCAGGTCACTAGTGCCTGGCCAAAACCCAAAGAGTAGCAACATTCCGTTCAGAATCCTAAATAATAGCAAGATTCTGGAATCCCAAAGAGTAACAAAAGATTCCGGAATGCCAAACAGTAGCAACATTCCATGCTACCAATCCAGGGCAAGCAGTGGTTTCCCCCATGTCTTTCTGAGCATGGGTAATTGGACACAAGCGCACTAAGCAGCCGTACCTGTGTGGGTACCAAAAAGCTGCTTGCTTCGCTCTGGATGTGTAAAAGTACATGGAAAATGACACATGACGCAAGTTTTATTAAAATAGTTATTTCCATTTATTAATTGCCATAATGGACCTCAAAAGGTTGGTTGCGTCATCTGGTAAATCTTTACAGATGCCAAAACGCTGGCCTTTCTGACAAAGATCTCAATCTGAGAATTCGTTACTCTCCAATATGTACCTTTTATCCTGCATGACATCATTACTTGTCAGCCAATCCATTAACAGAGGCTGTCCTTAAATTTGGACAAATAACTTCCTTTTAACATGAAATAAAAGTTTCAGAAATAATATTTTTGTTTATTCATTTCTGAATATACATAAACATTTTACTACATATCCAATATTCTTTTTGTCACTCTCAAAAACTTAAATCAAACCGTTTATCTATGCATTTGTTGAAAAGTGTTGAAAAATGCATGTCCCTGTCAGCATCAGAGAAAGGAGGAGGGATATTCCCCCCCTGCTCTGAGCTCTGCAAACCTAGTACAGTGTCTGTGGCTCTAACTTAACCATTTCCAGATGTTGCCTCAGGATTTCTCCTTAGAGTTTCTTCAGGTTTAAAATATATAAAATATTAGAAATTAAGTACACACCATTCTTTCACATATCTTTCATAACATCCATCATTCATTTGGGGCCCCTTTCATCCATAGATCCACACCATATATTTCATTCATATTTAATGCAAGAAAGCTTTTATTCTATGCCCAGTATACCCAGCTCAAGCCCATCTGGTATCAATTAGACCATGAGGGAAATGAACAAAGGCACAGAAAGGACATAGGCCGAACACAAAATGGAGTAAAGCCAAGCAGAAGATACAGAAAGACAGAGAACAAAATGGAGTCATTACCTCAAGATGGAGTTCTTAATATCTTTCTATGTATCATGTATATCCTGATTTCCTCTATGGTCTAGCTTAATAGTAAAGTACATAAAGAGAATCTTATTAGGCTTTTCCTTAATATTAATCTGTAGTGTGTTTTTCTGGCCTTGTCTACATCCATATTCAGATTTTTATTCACCAACTATTGGGCGTGGCCTTAACTAACACATATGCTTGTATCTAACTAGAGTTACCCAGAACCATACGAAAAGCAGGCACTTTGTAGAAAAACTCCACAAACACATCTTATTCATTATCCATTCCATAGCGCCCCCTAGAGTCTACGAGTGCCATTACTGCTCATTTCTCAATAACAGACTATGGACTTTTCCTCCAGGAACTTGTCCAAATCTTTCTTATAACCAGCTACGCTACCCGCTCTTACCACAACCTCTGGCAATGCATTCCAGAGCTTAACTATTCTATTCTTTGGTGGTCACTTAAAGGAGGTGATAGAGCCTTTGTATAATTTTCTGGTGAGGCCCTATTTGGAGTACTGTTCTCTGAGTGAAAAAAAATTTCCTCCTATTGGTTTTAAAAGTATTTCCCTGTAACTTCATCGAATATCCCCTGGTCTTTGTAATTTTTGACGGAGTGAAAAATCAATCCACTTGTACCCGTTCTACTCCACTCAGGATTTTGTAGACTTCAATCATATCTCCCTTCAGCCGTCTCTTTTCCAAGCTGAAGAGCCCTAACCATTTTAGTCTTTCCTCATACGAGAGGAGTTCCATCCCCTTTACCATCTTGGTCGCTCTTCTTTGAACCTTTTATAGCGCTGCTATATCTTTCTTGAGATAAGGAGACCAGAACTGAACGCAATACTCCAGATGAGGTTGCTCCATGAAGCGATACAGGGGCATTATTACATTCCTAGACCTCCTTTTACAAAACTGCGATAACAGTTTCTAGCGCGGGGCCACACTGAATGGCCTGCACTGATCCTGATGCTCATTAACTTCATATGAACATCAGGAGCAGCGTGGGCCATTCAGCATGGCTCCCCGCACTTAAAACTGCTATTAGGAGGTTAGTCTTGTTAACCATCCCTTTTTTAATAATTCCTAGCATCCTGTTTGCTTTTTTGGCCGCCGACGCACATTGGGCGGAAGGATTCATCATATTGTCTACAATGACACCCAGATCCTTTTCTTGGGCGCTAATCCCCAAGGTGGACCCTAGCATCTGGTAACTGTGCTTCAGGTTATTCTTCCCAATGTGCATCACTTTGCATTTGTCCACATTAAATTTCATCTGTCATTTGGACACCCAGTCTTCCAATTTCCTAAGGTCTGCCTGCAATTTTTCACAATCCACATGTGTTTTAACAACTTTAAATAGTTTAGTGCAGTGATTCCCAACCCTGTCCTGGAGGAACACCAGGCCAATCGGGTTTTCAGGCTAGCCCTAATGAATATGCATGAGAGAGATTTGCATATGATGGAAGTGATAGGCATGCAAATTTGCTTCATGGTTTAGTGTCATCTGCAAATTTAATCACCTCACTCGTCATTCCAATTTCCAAATCATTTATAAATAAGTTAAATAGCCCGGTCTAATGAAATATTTAAAGGAATATGTAAATGAATTAATTTGTATTTCAGAGATATTTAAATATGTTTTATTTATGCCCTCTTCCGTCTTTCTTCCAAAACATACATTTTGCAGTATTTAAGTCTGTCCCTATGTGCTTTATGACAAAGATCACTGACCTTTTTATGAGCCATCCTCAGGAACTACTCCATCCCATTTATATTTACATGGTACTCTACAATGGGGTCTCACCAGAAGCTTATACCGAGGCACTATCTCCTTCTTTTTCCTGCTGGCCATTCCTCTCCCCATGCACCCAAGCATCTGTCTATTTGTTTGGGCTCTTCTTTCATTTGCAGAAATTATTTAAGCTACACCAGATCCCTCCCTCATATAATTCACAAACTTTTTATGCAGTCATAAATTAGAGATGATATCTGGCGAAGGACACCAAAAGATTTAAAGCGGTTCAGAGGAGGGCGACACAAATGATAGGAGGTTTGCACCAAAAGATGTATGAGGAGAGACTGGAAGCCCTGAATATGTATACTTTAGAGCAGTGGTTCCCAACCCTGTCCTGGAGGACCACCAGGCCAATCAGGTTTTCAGGCTAGCCCTAATGAATATGCATGAGAGAGATTTGTATATAATGGAAGTGACAGGCATGGATATCTGCTCCATGCATATTCATTAGGGCTAGCCTGAAAACCCAATTGGCCTGGTGGTCCTCCAGGACAGGGTTGGGAACCACTGCCTTAGAGGAAAGGATGGACAGGGGAGATATTATTATGATACCAGTTATTGGACAGGCAAGGCCAGGTGCTGTCGATAGCAGACTTTTGAAGTGAAGTTCAGTTTCCCTTCAATGTGTCCAACTATGCAGCTGCAGGAGTGCAAGTCCACTGAGTAGAGGGGGAGAGAGGCCAGGCCACAGGAGATCCTCCAATGCTGGCATTAATCCACTGCTGGTGACGTCGGGGCCATGCTGCATCGCACTGGTGGCTTCCCCTGTCTGCTGCTAGACAAGAGCCTGGATGCTGGCTTACAAATCCTTGTACAACATGGCACCCGACTACATCTGAGCTAAGCTTCCCCCCCCCCACCCACCTATGTCCCAAACTGGCTGCTCCATTCCCAGGATGAAACAGGTCTCCAAATTCCCCCTGGTCGTGCCCTGCAACTCCAGAACGCCAGATGGTCCTACTCCCATTTTATACCAAGCCACTGGAATCAACTACCCCCATAGATCAGATCCCTTGAACTTTAGGAAAACAATAAAAACTTACCTCTTCACCTAATTCCTTGCTCAAAGCCATATGGATAAAAAAGAAATCTATACTATATATATGTAGAACTAGATCATATGTATATGTTAAAGTTACAATTAACTCATTGTATTATAAGTATAGCAAACTGTAACCAATCCGACCATGTAGTTATTTATTTAATTTTCCATATCATTCTCCCAGGGGACCTCAGAATGGTTTACATGAATTTATTCAGGTACTCAATTTATGTATCTGTGACCATGTATTGTTTACATTGCCCTGTAACCCATTCTGAGCTTGTCTTTTGTTCTAATTTATGAAGTATATTAGTTGAAATTGTAGTTATGATCGAGATACACTGTTCAGTTTATGATGTATGTTATTGAAAAGAAGGATTAATGAGTGTATAGCAATTATTGGTTTTATGATTGTATGAAATTTTTATAGCATTTCTATGTAGTCAGTTGATTTTTTTTATTGTGTGTGTTTTGCTGTACTCCTTCATTCATAAAAGCAGATTATAAATAAATAATAACTAAAACTTCTTCCGTAGGCCAGATTTGACTAAATATGGTAGACAAGACTATTGAGCACTGAGGTGCATCTGATTCACTGGCTATGGTGTGGGGATCCCTGTTCTCATACCCAACCTTGTCAGTCCCTACACTTAAGTGTTAATTACATTACATTAGAGATTTCTATTCCGCCATTACCTTGCAGTTCAAGGCGGATTATAAAAGAGTTATAAAAGGTGGGTTACAATATTGGATCATTGGTAAATTCAAGAGAAGTTGAAAAGGCGGGTTACAAAAAGAGATATAAATGGTGGGATACAGATCATTGGTGAATTCAAGAGAGATTGAGAAGAACTGGTAGTATCTGTGGGGCATGGTTTCCCCCCCCCCCCCCAATTATCTATAGAAGAGCTCTTTTATTAAAAAAAAAAAAAAAAAAGTAATAACATGAAGATCCACTGAGAGATTACATTTTAAAATTTAACTCGCTTGTCAAAGCTGGGAAAAGGAGTCATTGCACATACAGGGAAATCAGATGATTGTAAGACGCTTTCACATTTACCAAGAAGTGTGTAAATGAAAGGGGAAGATATAGCGGAAGCCTTACAAAACTTTAAGCTTGAGGAGCAGAGTATGAATAACCAAACAAAATGAACAAGGGAAGTGCTGCTAAATATAGCAAAACAAGTCCCAAGAGGTTGCACATAATAACAGAGAATGAGAGGAGAGAGGCCATGTCTTTTTTCAGTATCTGAAAGAGGTACTTTAACTACAACCCAGTAAAAAGCAGCCTTAGCACACCATTACACAAGTTTTGTTTTATAAGAACATAAAAATTGCCATACTGGACACACCGAAGGTCCATCAAGCCCAATATCCTGTTTCCAACAGTGGCCAACCCAGGTCCCAAGTACCCAGCTAGACTCAATTTAAACATAAATAATGATAGAAAAAAGGATGATGATATTAATGAATAAAATAAAAAAAATCCCCAATGTGGGAAAGATTAGAAATGCATGCAAAAAACTAAACAATTTTTTAAATGTTAATATAAAAAATCAAAAATATTACATTAAGACATTAAAAAAAGGACATATATACACATGTAGATGTCAAAAAAATAAAAATAAATAAGTAAATCAATAGTGTTGAAATTGGGCTACTTTTTCTTATGTAATTTTGTTGAGGTTTCATGTTATAATGCGATATAGATGTCTTTCAGTGTAACTGGGACTGCTGATGAATGGTACTTTTTAATCTGTTTTACTCTGACATATATATTAATACAAATTTACCCCTCCTTTTATGAAGCCACGTGGGTTTTTATCGCTCAGACACTCACAGAATTCCTATGAGCGTTGGAACTTTTACTGCTGCGGCCAGCAATGAAAACTAACGCAGCTTCATAAAAGGGGGCTTAATGTGGGGTGCCCCTCCCTGGATTAAGACCTCCTATTTTCTTTTTTATTTTTGTTAGGGGATGGGGAGGGGAGAGGCCTTGCATTTCTTCTCAGGGCTCATCAGAGTACAGGGCTCTGTTTGTATGGTATCTTGGTATATATTGTCTAGGCCTTTCCAAAGGTGAGGGCTTGCAGTTTCTCTGTTATCAGCCTTACACATTCTTGCTTGTTCCTTCCCCCTCCCCCCCTTTTTTTTTTCTCTTTGAGGGGTGTTGGGTTGGGTAGAGGGGGGATGGGGAGGGAGTTGGGCGTGAGGGGGAGAGTTTGGAGAGTTGCTGTCTACTCGCTGAACCACCTGTGCCTTTATTGTGTTTCTCTGTTCTGTTTATGCCGATTTCTAGATGCATATCTGTATTTATTTAGGCAATTATGGACAATTTCTTGACATTTGTTCCAGCTCTCCTTGTTTTATCTGACCTGTATATGTTTCTGCTGCTTTTGTATGTTTATTGAAACTTTAATAAACAGTTTGAACGTAAAAGGGGGCTTAATGAAAAAAAAATAAATTCCTTGTCATTACTCATTAGGTCTTCTCTTCCTGGATGTCTTCCAAGAAAAAGTACGGCAGAAAGACCATATGGCCTATTCAGTCTACCCATCTATGTCTACTGTCTCTTCCTCTCCCCTGGAGATACCATTTACTCATCTCAAGCTTTCTTGAATTTAGATAGTTTTCAACTCCATCACTTCCACCAGGAGGCCATTCTATGGATTCATCATGCTTTCCATGTAGTAGTATTTCCTGTTTACTTGTTTTCCTTGACCTTCATCCCATGCTCCCTCAATCCAAAACATCCCTTCTATTGAAGAAAAAAAAAAAAAAATTGCCTCCTGTGCATTTATGCCAGAGGTATTTAAATGTTTTATCTCCCCGCTCCCACCTTTCTTCCAAAATATACATATTGAGATCTGTTAAGTCCTCACAACAATCTTTTGGTAATTCCATCTCGCTCCCAGACATGTTTAGGCTTCACTAGGTGTTCTTGCTTCAGTGTGCTAGCCCCTGCCCTCTGGAACAGTTTGCCTGTGAATACTCATCTAGAGATTTCCTGTAAGAAATTCAGATCAGTTCTGAAGACCTATTTTAGCTAGGTTTTCTGTCATTAATGTTTGTTTGTTGTTTTTTTTAGCTGTTTGTTGGTCTCCAAAACACCTTCAGATAAATTTGATTAACCTTAACATGCTAAGTAATTTCAAATGTTTTCTGTAATATTGCTGTCTGTATACAGTCTTCTCCCTCTGTAAACTGATTTGAACTGTTTGTGGCATTGCGGTATATACAAATAAAGTTATTATTATTACTAGTTTTTAAGCCTGTTACATTAACGGGCGCTAGAAAAGATGTGTCTGTTTTTCTTTCTCTCTCTCCTTGGCCGCTTTCTGTCTTTCTTTTTCTGTCTGTTAATGCCTGACTTTTCCATCTCAGCATCAATTTGTGCGTCATTCTGTGTATATTCAGTCGGCACCTCTTGCTTTACACTACTCAAACTGTGGTCTTCTTCCTGGTCCTTGTCTTCACCGCTCTCGTTCTGCTGGGCTGCAGATTCGCCATTCACTGGGGCAGAAACATCCGCACAGGGCTCCTTCCTCTCTGTCTCATTCTCAGCTTCCTCTCCTGTCAGCTTCTCATTGTTCTTCTCAGCTTTGTCCTTCTCAATCATGCTGTTTTTGTTTGTTTTCTGGTCCCAGGACATGGGATTTCAGGCGTGAGCAAACCTCAGCAGCCCTCTCCATCGCATCCTTGTTGGCTTTGTAGCGACGAATAGGGTTATCGACCTTCAGTGCAAACTTGATCTCACTGTGGAGTTTCTGCAGCTTCTGTTCCACAGATGGCTCTTTCTTTTTTTCTTTCTTTGCTTTATCCACCTTTGGAGGTCTGCTTCTGGTCTTTTCCCATAAGAACATAAGAATTGCCGCTGCTGGATCAAACCAGTGGTCCATCATGCCCAGCAGTCCGCTCAAGCGGCGACCCTCTGGTCAAAGACCAATGGCCTAATTGAGACTAATCCTATCAGTGTACGTCCTTGTTCAGCAGGAACTTGTCTAACTTTGTCTTGAATCCCTGGAGGGTGTCTTCCCCTATGACAGACTCCGGAAGAGCGTTCCAGTTTTCTACCACTCTGCGTGAAGAACTTCCTTACGTTTGTATGGAATCTATCCCCTTTCAACTTTAGAGAGTGCCCTCTAGGGTGAACAACCTGTCCTTATCTACTAAGTCTATCCCCTTCAGCACGGGCTGTTTTTCTTCTGATTTGGTTTTCCTTGCTGACTCGGACTGCTGCTTCTTCACATCACCACTGTTGCTGTCACTATCACTGTCCTGCCCTTTTTCCATCTTTTCTCTGGAACTGCCGCACGCGCCGCAAACCACCACAAGCTCCAACGCCGTACGCATTGCAAACCTTTACTGCGCATATCTGCCACGGAGCTACGGATCAGGGACGCAGGGATCATGAAGTTTGAACTACACATGTGCGGTAAGGGTTTTATTATAGCAGATTATTCTTAGCTTCCAGGTAAGTGGGACATGGTAGAATCTCAGATTTTTTAAGTAGATTTTTTTTTTTCTTTTTGGGAATTTAAGTGACCTCAGGTTGTGGCGGTCTCTGAAAGCCCAGAGAATCAGCTTGTGAAGCAAGAGTCCAAACCAGCAGAAATCTAAATGGCGGGCGAGGAAGCACTATAAGGGTGGGAAGGGGGGTGGGGGGTGATAAGAGTTTATGTTTTATACCAATGATGATTATTAAGTGATGTATTTATTGTTAATTTGTTTGAACATATGTCACACTTATTGTAAGTTTGAAAATGAATAAAGAATTAAAAAAAAAAAAAGAAGCATGGTGCTGAGGAGGCAGCTCTAACAACTAGGCCACTTTCCTCCCCATGTTTTTTAATCCCATGTGGGTGCTAGAAGCGATACAGGCATATTGCTTGACAAATGTTTCACAGTTGGTGATAGAATCTGTTGAGGGGCCATCCGTCAGTCCATCTTTAGGCATACATTTGCATATGTGTGGTGGGACAAACAAGAATATGGAGCTTGGTCGGTGAATAGCCAAAGTTTATCACCCAAAAGGCATTAGTTTTATCTATTTTAGACTATTGTAACATCATCTATTTAGGAGCACCCCAAAAAATTCTAAGGAAATTAAGGATAATTCAGAATACAGCTGTTAGATTGATTTTTGGTTTAAAAAAGAGTGACCATATTAGTCCATATTATCGTTTACTTCATTGGCTGCCTTTGGAGGCAAGAGTATTATTCAAATTTTCCTAGCTGATAACGGGATTGTCTCCAACTTACCTTTTTCTTCATTTTATGTTGCATAGACCATCAAGAGAAACTAGAAACTTCTACTTATTTGCTTATCCAAAAATTAATGGGTGCAGATATAAGATCTTCTTAGATAGGACCCTAGCATGTCAAGCTGGTAGGCAACAATCTTGGTTAGGTAAATGTATTCAGAGGTAAATGTATTCAGCAAGGTAAGTTATCCTATTGCGGTTTTCGGAAATTAATTAAGACCACTTTGTTCAATAAGTTTTATTACTTAATGAGTTTTTTTACTGAAATTCTATTTTACAAATATTTGTATTTTTTACTATATTTCGATGATTGTCCAGCTCTTTTTAGTGTAAACTGCCTAGAACTTTTGGCAGTATAAAAGAATAAAGTTATTATTATTATTAACTAACGACAGTCACCCTTGTACATCTGCTCATTTTCTTTGGCCAGTTTGCTTATTTATATACAAGAGGCAGGAGTTGACAGAGGAACCTGAGCTGACCACTTTTGATACAGCTGCCAGCATTGGGCTCTGGACCCGCTCTTTTAGTTAAAATTTTGTCAAGACCAGAGATGCAGGAAAAAAAATAAAAGTTAATCACCAGGCCATACTAGGCGTGCACTTTCCCACTTCTTTTTAAAAAATTCCTTTTTCTGCTCCGTTTTACATTTCATACTTAATTTTATATGAAATTAAATGCTAGTCTAATTGTATATATGCATAATTTAAAAAATACAAAATCACTCCAGTGTAGACATACATCGTTTCTGCCCCAGTAAGTATGATACTAAAGCAAAAGAAAAGTCTCAGATCAACGGAAAGGTGTACCCACCATGACATCACAGGCAAAAACAGGTGGGAGCCTAAAAATAGCCAAGAAAAGGAGAAATTAGGTTCTTACCTGCTAATATATTTTCTTTTAGCTTCTCCAGACCAGTAGAGGTTAATATTTACGATTGGTTTCTAGTCCCTGGTTTTGGCCGGACTGAGCATGGGTGGGCCTTGTTTGGGGTGGGGGGAGAGACCCCACTCGAGACCCGCCAGGTTTGACACCTCCGAGGTCGGATGGACCCCCAAACAGGGCCCACCCAAGCTCAGTCCAGCCAAAAGCAGGGACTAGGAACCACTCGTAAATATTAACTTCTACTGGTCTGGAGAGTGCTAAAGAATAGTGAAAAAACACTGGTATTAACCACTGGCCGACTATCGTTTTTTGGAATAAACCACTGCTTCAGGGCCAACACTCCAGGCTATCCTGTAACAATAAATAAGCCAAATCGAAAATCACGCTAGCTTGCTCTGTCATGTGATTTTCATCTGACTGACTTGGGCGTTGTTTTAAACTCCGGAGCATTGCCAGTAAGTTTGTGGTTGAAAGCAGTAGAGTGGAACTGCGAATCGCGAGTACAGGAATGGGCTTTCTACTTTCATTTTGAGCAGGGGAGCCAGTTTGGTTTTCAATTTGGCTTATTTATTGTTACAGGATAGCCTGGAGTGTTGGCCCTGAAGCAGTGGTTTATTCCACGAAACGATCGTCGGCCAGTGGTTAATACCAGTGTTTTTTCATTATTCTTTTCTTAGCTATTTTTAGGCTCCCACCTGCCAGTATTTAACTTTTGTAAAAGTTTTTGCCTGTGATGTCAGGGTGGAAGTGTGTGGGTACACCTCTCCATTGATCTGAGACTTTCCTTTCGCTTTAGTATCATATTTACTGGGGCATGAACAGTGTATATCTACACTGGAGTGATTTTGTATTTTTTTTATTTCATTTCCCTCCAGTCCTCCTTTTTGTCATTTTATAAGCATAATTATACACCCATTTATTGTATTTTATTAACAAGGAATTTACCTACCATTTACTTAACAAAATGTCTTTGTACTTCTGTAGAAAGTGTGTACCTCCCGTATCTAAAGGGGTATGTTGTACAGAATGTATTGGAATAAAACCTGATTCTCATGTCTTAGGTACTGGACCAGTTCATGCAACTTCTTTACAACTGTCTAAAGCAGGGTCCTGCAAACTTTCTCGAGCCGCGGCACACTAAAAGTAGTGGCAGTGGCAGCGTGGATATCACCATGATGACATCACATACATGCGTGACATCATGTCAATGTCCGCATGTGTGTGAAGGCCCTCCAGGCAGGCCCTGAGATGCCAGTGGGGGGTGCCAGAAGGGAAGAGAACCAGAGAGGATAGGTGCTGGCGCCCACTGATTGCCTACAGGATATGCCTCTTGCCGAGATAGGCACGCCCTGTAGGCAATCAGCTGGTGCCGGTGTCTCTCCACCCCCCCAGTGTACCGTGGCACACCTGAAATCTCAGGAGGCACACAGTTTGAGATACACTGGTCTAAAGCATTTGTTTTGCATTATCTGCTCATCAATGTAACTCCTCCTCTCTCCCAACAAATATTCATGCTTTTAATGACCAAGTGATCATTATACACTTTGGGCCTGATTCTGTATAGGACACAGATAATGGTGGCCGCCGATCATGTCAATCACACATCGGTGTCCTATTCAGAATTGCATCTACACTTCCGAACAGATGCCTTAAATATAGGCCAACGTTATGCAGGCCTACATTTAAGACGTCTGTCTTGCATCTACGGAGACACTTACCAACGCTTAAGCCCATCCAAAGCCATTTTGGGTGAAACCACGCCCCGGGCGTGGGTACATGTCTCCGTAGATACGCTAGAGGCCTACCTCAGACACTTAAAAAAAAAAAAAAAAAGTGCCTCGGACACTTAAAAAAAAAAAAATGCGTCCCAACTGGCTGCCAGATGGGCGATAAGATGCCTACCGCCACCTGCAATTGGGACACGTGCTTCGAGAATCAGGCCCTTTGTAGATAAATTCCAGGACCAGACACTGAAACAGTAGTAAGAGCCTCAAGTAATTTGGACTGTCTACACGAAAACCACTCTCTCCCACAAGTGTCAACACACAAGAAACTGAACATCTCTAATTTATGGAACACCTTTATTCTCCATTAGAGACATTTCTGTACATTAAAAGCACAAAGTGCTTCAATAAGTTTAACTAGAATGGATCCAGAATACTTATAAACAAGTGATGGAAACAGGACGATATGTCACACAAATCAGGTGAGATTTCAGGCCTCAAAAGTGGACAAGAAGCTTATAACAATTTCTTTCAGTTTAGCATCTGCCTGTTCAGAGATCTTCCCATCAGCCCTGTAATAAAAAAAGCACAAGTTAACTGATATATTTAAGTACTGGAAAAATTTATAGGAGTATTAAAACACTGCAAAAACAGTCAACTGCCTCTTTAGGAGACTCACTGTAAAAGAAACTGCACATTAAAGACTTCAGACATACAGAATGCATGTTCCTAGATAATTCCAAAGGCAGCGATTTTAACAATCTGCCTTTAAGTAGAGGCCTAAGGCCACTACTATTAAAAGGAAGCATCTCTACCTGATGGTGGCCAGAAGCTCCTGGTGCTGGCTTTTGACATGGGCAAGAAAAGAATTCTCAAATTTTGTGATTTTGCTAGGCTCCAGTTTGTCCAAGTGACCTCTGACACCTGCATAGATAACTGCAACCTGCTCTTCAATAGCCATAGGTACTGGAAAATAAAACGTTACGACATGAAACAATGGAAGACATATCAAAGGGAAGATACTAGTTTTGGGCATTTCATAAACCCTGATAAATGACAACACAATATTATACAACTTGGCTGGTAAACAATACATTTCTATTTATGTTACTACCTGATTATCAGTATAAGCAAAACTGCTCTCCAGATACAGATTTTTATCTTTCAAAAGGTTCAGTGTATCAGTCCCTTACATTTCATTTTTTTTTTTTTTATAATTCTTTATTCATTTTCATATTTTACATGAAGTGTACAAAATATTGAGTTACAACTAATGAATACACAATATCACTTTTATATCTATTACATAATATTCTGAACAAATTTTTTTTATCCCCTCTCCCACCCCCCACCCTTCAAGTACTTTCCAATCACCTTATACATATTGTATACCATATTATAACATGTTATGTAAAATTATTTTCACTACCCCCCCTCCATGTGTGACATAAAGAAGACAAGAAAAAGAGGAAAAGAAGAAGATAAATCCTACTATTTATTCATTCAGTATAATACTTTGTCAATGGCCCCCATATTTTTATAAATTTAGGATATGTCCCTCTTTGTATTGCTATTACTCTTTCCATTTTGAATATATGACAAATTGTATTCCACCAAAATGTATAATTAAGGTTACTATGATTCTTCCAGTTATTGGTTATATGCTGAATGGCAACCCCTGTCATGACTAGTAAAAGCTTTTTATTTTCTGGTGAAATTTGACTTTTTTTTCTCATCATCATTCCAAATAACACTATCATATGATATTGCTACATGATTTTCCATCAATTTATTAATTTGTGGCCAAACTGCATTCCAAAAACTTTTAATGTAGGGACAATGATATAGTAAATGATCCAACGTCCCAGGTTCCAGATTACAGTGCCAGCATTTATTGGACTTAGAACTATCTAATTTTTGCAAATGTGTAGGGGTCCAAAAAGCTCTATGTAATAAAAAGAACCAAGTTTGTCTCATAGATGTTGACACTGTACATCTCATTCTCCAAGACCAAATTAGTGGCCATTGAGATGCAGTAATTTGATGCTTAATCTCAATGCTCCAAATGTCTCTTAGACCATTTTTTGGTTTTTTATTCAAATATCCAGATATTAATTTATACCACAATGCGGCTTGATGTCAGGGGTCTGCAACCTTTAAGACATAAAGAGCCACTTGGACCCGTTTTCGAAAAGAAAAAAAAACTTGGAGCCGCAAAACCATTATAAAACAAATCTAACACTGCATATATTGTTTCTTATCTTAATGCTATATACAGGATCACTAAATTGAAAATAAAATCATTTTTCCTACCTTTGCTATTTGGTGATTTCATGAGTCTCTGGTTGCACTTTCTTCTTCTGACTGTGCATCCAATCTTTCTTCCTTTCTTTCAGCCTCCTGTATGTTTCCTCTCCTCCAGACCTCATTCTCTCCCCCAACTTTTTCTTTCTGTCTCCGTGCCGTCCCCCAAGCCACTCGGTTTGCTGCCACCGCAATCGGGGAACAGCCCCCAAGCCACCGCCGTCCCAAGCTTTCCCTGCAGAAGTGTTGCGCTGACCAGCATTCCGCTCCCTGACGTAGGAGAGGAAGTTCCGGGCCAACAAGGCATTTCTCCTCATTCCATCCAGCCTGAGCCCCATCTCTCCTTGATCCAGCATTTCCCTTCTGTGTCTGTCAGAATTACCATTCCACCTATTTTCCAGCATCACCCTTCTTTGTGTCCATCTCACCTATATCCCTATCTCACCACTTTTTCAGAATCTTCATTTGTCTCTGTCCTTATCTTTACGCCATGTTCACCATTTGCCCTTTCAATGTCTTTATCTCCCCCCCCCCCACTTTTTCAGCATTACTTCTATGTCTCTATTTCACCTCCTCTTCATGTCCCCTCTGTATCTCTATCCTTATTCAGTAGGTCCTGCTTACCCTTTCTCTTCTTTGTGTCACTATCTCCATTTTCAGCTTTCCCCCTTTTCCTTTGTTAATGCACCCTGTAGCCAGAATCTTTCCACCCTCCCTCCACTTCGGCCCAGCCCAGTATGAAATATTTCCTTTTGTTTCCCTCCCCTCTCTCTTTCTCTCTCTCTTCTGCTCCCTCACCCAAGAGTCCTGCATCTGGCCCTCTCCCTTCTACCTGCACCTGGCAACACCCCCCTGCTACGCGGCTCTCTTCAGCAACTCGTCAGCAGCAGTGATCAAGACAAGCTGCCGACATCGAGGCCTTCCCTCTACGAGTCCCGCCTTTGTGGAAAAAGGAAGTTGAAACAAGCGGGACTCGCAGAGGGTAGGCCCCGACGTCAGAAGCTGCTGCTGAGTTGCCGAAGAGAGCCGCGGAGCAGGGGATGTGGCCGGAAGCAGGTAGAAGGGAGATAGGAAGGCTGTAGATCTCCGGAGCATGACACCGACCCCGGCCAGGATGACTTCTTTTTCAGGCACCTTACAAGTCCAGCGTCGCGGGGGAAATAGCCATGCTGAGCAGTGAGCTCAGCACTACACAGATGAAAGCCTTGCTTGATGATTGGTCCGGCGGGGCGGGGCCGCCGGACCAATCAGCAAGCAAGGCTTTCATCTGTGTATGTGCTGAGCTCACTGCTCAGCATGGCTATTTCCCGCCGCGACGCCGGACTTAAGCTGCATGCCTGCGTGACACACTACCGGAGCCGCAGCAAAGGTGGAAAAGAGCCGCATGCGGCTCTGGAGCCGCAGGTTGCCGACCCCCGCCCTAGGAAGTCTGCTTGGAAGCATAAGAACTCTAAACTATATTGATTATTCAATGTTTTCCATTCAGGGAACCCAACCTGAATGGCCTGCTTCAATTGCAACCATTTAAAACTTTGTTTTTTACTAAGACCAAATCTATGTTGCAATTGTGAAAATTCCAGCAGTTTACCTTCCGAAATAACATCATTCAGAGATCTATTGCCTGAAATAATCCAGTCCTTCCAAAGGATTTGAGCTCCGCCAATTTTAATCTTGGAGTTTATCCATAAAGACTGATTAGTTGACTTGTTTATTGGGACAGGTGTTAATTTACTAATAAACCTCAACGTTTTCCAAGTATCCATTAATATCTTATTTTCTCTGTATCTTCTAGGCATGTTGATACTTGGAAGATGAACTAAATTTAGGGGAAACATAAGGCGCCATTCCAAATATAACCAATCCGGTGCATTATCTATCAGTTCTGGGAGGATCCAATACATACCCTGACGTAAAATATAGGCTTGATGGTACCTATAAAAATTTGGAAAATTTACCCCTCCCTCCTTAATTGATTTTTGCAAAGATACCAAAGCTATTCTATGCGTTTTACCAAGCCAAAGAAATTTCGTTAAAATGCTATTAAGCTTTTTATAAAAGGACCCCTGAAAATAAATAGGTATCGTACTCATTTGGTAGCAAACTACAGGCAACATCATCATTTTAATAGTTTGAACTCTCCCCCACCAAGAAAGATGTAACGGATTCCATTGCTCACATAACTCTGTAACTCTTTTCAATACAAATTTTTCATTTTCTTTTACTGTATCTTCAATTGTATTTTTAACTTGAATGCCAAGATATTTAAATCCTTCTTCTTTCCATATGAACGGAAAAGCGTCAAATAATCCTTTTACACAATGAACATTTAAAGGTATAAGTTCAGACTTACTCCAATTAATTTTATAACCTGAAAATTTGCCAAACATATCAATTAATTCCAATAGACAAGATAAGGTAGACTCTGGATTCATCAAATAAAGTAAAATATCATCCTCATAAGCCGAAATTTTATATTCCATATCATAATATGGAATACCCTGTATCCCCCTTGCTTGCTGTATTGCTAACAATAAGGGTTCTAATACAACATCAAATAACAAAGGAGATAAAGGACAACCTTGTCTAACTCCCCTCTGCAATTGAAAACCATCAGATATCATATTATTAATATTTAATCTTGCAATCGGGAAGCTATACAATGTTTTTACCATTTGTATAAATCCAGAACCTATACCAAACCATTCTAAAGCCTGATACATAAAATTCCATCCTACCCTATCAAACGCTTTTTCTGTATCCAAGGAAACTGTAAAAGCCGGTTCATCCATTTTTTTTGATAAATTTAACATATGAAACAATAATCTAGAGTTATTAGAGGAATGTCTTTTTTAGCAACGAAACCCGTCTGATGCGTGTCTATAATATGTGGGAGAGCTTTGGCTAATCTCAAAGCCAAAATTTTCGCCAAAAGTTTATTATCCACATTTATTAAAGATATAGGCCTGTAGTTTGAAACCAAAGTAGGATCTTTATTTGGCTTAGGCAAAACAATTACTATTGATTCAGCCATAGTACCTTTAATATCACCTTTTATAAGTTGTGTCTGATATAAATTTAGTAAATATGGGGAAAGAACATTTTGAAATGTTTTATAAAATTCTACTGTATAACCATCACCACCTGGAGCGGATCCAACTCTAAGAGATCTCAACGCTGTTTCTAATTCTTTTAATGATATAGGTTCATCTAAACTCCGTTTTATATGATCAGGAACCTTAGGTCCAATAATTAAATCTAAAAAATTTTTACCATCTTTTTGCCTCTCCAAATAAGGCTCGGAAGAATACAGGTCCTTATAAAATTTTAGAAATTGCTTTAAAATTATATCCGTTTGATTGGTTATTATACCATTATCATCTTTTATCCCATTAATGTTAGTTCTTCTTTTTTTTGCTTTAAGATAATTTGCCAATAATCTTCCCGCCTTATTAGAATTTCCATAATACATTGTCTGTTTGGAAAACAAGTCTCTTCTTATCATTTTTGAAGCTAATTCGTTATATTTACCTTTTGCTTTCAAAAGAGCTTGTAATACATCATGTTCCCATTTGCTTACCAATTTAGTTTCTAGTATTTTAATTTCTTTTTCTAACTCTATATACTGTGTTTTAATCTGTTTCCTAACAAAAGCCGAATATGATATAATATGACCTCTCATAGTCGCTTTAAAAGCGTCCCATACATTTTCAATAGATGTATCTTCCACTAAATTAATTTGAAAGAAATCACTAATTTGTGTTTTAAAATTTTCCAAAAATTTTTCATCCACAAGCAATGCATTATCAAATCTCCAAAGAGGTCTTCTATTTTCTAATTGATCTAATTGTAAATCTATCCATACTCCCGCATGATCCGAAATGATAATGGGATCAATGGAAGCCTTAATCACTTGCTGCACCTTATGTGATGAAATAAAAATATAATCTATTCTTGAAAATGATTTATGAACCTGTGAACAAAATGAAAATTCCTAATCATTAAAATGAAGAATACGCCATATATCCTTCAAATCACATGATTGAACCAAATTATCTAAACCTAAAGATTTTATACTTTTACCTGGTTTTTTATCCATTAATGGATCCATTACAGCATTAAAATCTCCACCACTAAATTAGAAGCAGCCAGTGGTAACAACATACTCTGCAATTTTTTAAAGAATTCCGATTGATTCGAATTAGGGGCATATATATTGAACAACGTCAGGGCATTATTTCCCATACTTATATCAAAATGTAGCCATCTTCCATGTGGGTCCGAATTTACTATCTTAAAATTGGCCATACACTTTTTATTTATAAGAACTGCTACTCCTGCTTTTTTACCCTCTGCTGGAGCAAAAAAACATTCTTTCACCCACCCACCCGTTAGTTTCTGTGATTCCTTTATATTACGATGGGTCTCCTGCAGACAATAAACATCTGCGTTTTGCTTCTTTAAAAATGATAATACCTTTTTCCTTTTGATTACATGATTCAGGCCATTGACATTAATAGAAAATATCTTAAAAGACATAATATATTTTATACTCCTTATCATAATCTTCCTCTTCCCTTCTTCCATAACTAAGATCTAAAAAACTTCTCCCCATGGCACACATTCTTACCTCCAAATTACCCAATCCCTTATTAATCTTTTCCTTAATCATCCTAGTAATATCTTTAATACCCACCTTCTTCCCACCCCTCCCCCCCAATATAATGACTGCTTAAGGACACACATTGGACAGTAATCCCAACTTCCCCCCTCCCCCCTAGGCAACCAATATTTATTAATAACCCCTTTATCCTTTATTGAGACAAACTCACTACCTCTCCACAATATATCTAATTATATCTCTCTTCTAATCATAAAACCTTTTTTCGTTTTTTTTTCCATTTTAAAGTAATTAATTTCTCTATCTATTATTTAACCTTTAGTCACATAACCATATTTATTTCCTAACATTCCATTAATGCATTTTTATCATTTCACCAATCTCTAATTCATTCCCCCAACATTTTATTTCATTCAAGAAAATTCTATCATAGTCATATATTTAATAAAAAGTATAATTTTCCTATATCTTATATTATCTAATCCATCTTCTCCTATCCTCCTTTAAATATCCAACAACAAATATCCATCTCTTCATATATTTCTGTTAAAAAAAAATTTCAATTTTATAAGTTTTTATCCCCTATTTGTATTTAAACATTTGTATTTCATTTTCAAAATAATTTTTTTTCCCCCCTTTTTATATTTCCTCTTCTCCAAATTAAATCCAATCTTTTAAAAACTATATTATCACAACATCAATCTTTACATTCCTTCAGCTACCAATAAATTCTTATGTATCTTTCTTTTATATTATTCATTTTCCTTTCCTTTCCTTGCATTTAAATATCATATAACTTGTCCTTTCTATCATTAGTCCATTCTGCAATCTTTTCCTTATTGTCCTTTCATTCTTTACTTTCTCCTTTTCTGACTTATTAAATAAACTGAACTTTCATATTTATTTCTTATCTCCATCCATCCACTCTTAAAGACTTTTGACTGCCAATTGTCATTCATTTTTTTTTTAATAATATCCTTTTAGTCTATCAGTCCTGCTTTCTTCTTCTTCACATCTATTTATTTTCCTATTCAGTCTTCACTTTTCCTTTTGTGTTAATTTGTCCAGTCCTTTAATCCTTCTTGTTCATTCTTTACTCCAACCATCCATCTTTCAGTCTCCTAAAAGTTCAGTCTAATAACTTCACTTTAATGTCTTTCCAGTCTATCCTTCTTTCTACTTTCTTCTTTACATTCTTTTATTTTCTTTTTCACTTGTTCATTTTTATTTCCTGTTCTTTGTTGCATATTCTTCTTTTTCCAACAAACAAAAATCCCATAGTTCTTTATATTTAATTTTTTGTTCAATATCCACCAATCCAGTCTTAGTATTTATCCCTTCATTTCAACACCCATTGTGCTAAAATGACATAGGTTCTGATTTTGAAAGAAAGGTCTTTAGTTTTTCCGGGTCAACAAAATACAAAGATTTATCCCCACAAGATACCCTCATTTTTGCTGGGTAATATAACCCATACTTATATCCTTTTTCCTTTAATTGAGATCTCAGATCAAGGAATTTCTTCCTAATATTTGCTGTATTTTTAGCAAAGTCTGGTAAAAACCATATTTTGGATCCTTTATAGTTTAAGTTTTTATCTTTTTTGGCAGCATTTAAAATTTCTATTGCTTGCTGGTATCTTAACATCTTGAATATTAATGGTCTTTGTCTCCCTTGATTTTCCAGACTCTTTATTGGAATCCTGTGTGCCCGTTCTATTTCCAAAGGCTGTTTGAAATCCAACTGCAATAATCTAGGAATTAAATTTTCTAAAAACTGTATTGCATTTTTCCCTTCCAAATTTTCCTGTATTCCAAAAAGTTTTATATTATTTCTTCTTCCATGGTTTTCGTAATCTTCCAGCTGACTTTTCAATTGAATTATTTCCAAACTGTCACTTTTGCATCTTTTTCCTTCACATTCTAAGCTCTCCATTTTAACTTCTAACTCTGTTGTTCTTTTATTAGCTACTTCCATTTGTCTGTGTATATTTAGGATTTCTTCCTTCAGTTCTGCCATATTACTCACAGTCTCTGTCAGCATTTGTTTGATTTGCCTCAGTTCCCCCATAAAGCAATGTTACTTACCGTAACAGTTGTTATCCAGGGACAGCAGGCAGCTATTCTCACTAGTGGGTGATGTCATCCGACAGAGCCCCGATACGGACATCTTGCAAGCATGTCTTGCTTGAAGAAACTCAGAAGTTTCGAGATGCCCGCACCGCGCATGCGCCAGTGCCTTCCCGCCCGATGTACCGGGCGTGTCTCCTCAGTTCAGGTAGATAGCCTGAGAAGCCAACCCAGGGGAGGTGGGTGGGACGTGAGAATAGCTGCCTGCTGTCCCTGGATAACAACTGTTACGGTAAGTAACATTGCTTTATCCCAGGACAAGCAGGCAGGTATTCTCACTAGTGGGTGACCTCCAAGCTAACCCCAATGGGATGGTGGGAGAGTTGGCAACTTAAGAGAACAAATTTTGTAACACTGTTTGGCCAAACTGTCCATCCCGTCTGGAGAAAGTATCCAGACAATAATGAGAGGTGAATGTATGAACCGAGGACCAAGTGGCAGCCTTACAAATCTCCTCAATCGGTGTCGATCTGAGGAAGGCTACAGAGGCCGCCATTGCCCTGACCTTATGGGCTGTGACCTTACAGGGAAGGGATAATCCAGCCTGGGCATAGCAGAAAGAGATACAAGCCGCCATCCAGTTGGAGATGGTGCGCTTCGATACAGGTCGTCCCAACTTGTTTGGATCAAAGGAGACGAAAAGTTGAGGAGCAGTTCTGTGTGGCTTGGTGCGATCTAAGTAAAAAGCCAAAGCACGTTTACAGTCCAGAGTGTGAAGAGCTGATTCTCCAGGGTGAGAATGAGGCTTTGGAAAAAACACTGGAAGTACAATAGATTGGTTGAGATGAAATTCAGAAACCACTTTAGGCAGGAATTTCGGATGAGTACGGAGGACCACCTTGTCATGATGGAATACAGTGAACGGTGGATCCGCCACTAGGGCTTGAAGCTCACTGACCCTACGAGCAGACGTAAGGGCCACCAGAAAAACCACCTTCCAGGTGAGATACTTAAGTGGAGCCTTGTTGAGAGGTTCAAACGGAGGCTTCATAAGATGAGACAGGACAACATTGAGATCCCAAACCACAGGAGGAGGTTTGATAGGAGGGTTGAAATGAAAAAGTCCTTTCATAAACCTGGAAACCACAGGGTGAGCAGACAAAGGTTTCCCCTGTAGAGGCTGATGGAAAGCCGCAATAGCACTCAGGTGGACTCGTATGGAGGTAGACTTGAGACCAGACTGAGACAGGTGTAGAAGATAGTCCAATACAGAAGATAGGGAAGCTCGCTGAGGTTCCGTGGCATTGGAAATACACCAGGAAGAGAATCTAATCCATTTTTGGGAATAGCATTGTCGAGTAGCAGGCTTCCTGGAAGCCTCCAAGACCTCCCTCACTGCTTGAGAAAACTGGTGAGGAGTTATGTTGAAAGGAACCAAGCTGTCAGGTGGAGGGACTGCAGGTTGGGATGAAGTAGTGAACCTTGATGTTGAGTAAGTAGTGAAGGAAACACTGGAAGAAGTACTGGCTCCCTGCTGCACAGTTGAAGT
Organism: Geotrypetes seraphini; assembly: GCF_902459505.1. Taxonomy (NCBI): domain Eukaryota; kingdom Metazoa; phylum Chordata; class Amphibia; order Gymnophiona; family Dermophiidae; genus Geotrypetes; species Geotrypetes seraphini. The sequence continues at coordinate 93,596,766 of NC_047084.1, read as the reverse complement.
AGAAGGGAGTACCAAGGTTGTCTGGGCCACCGAGGAGCAATCAGAATCATGGTGGCATGGTCTGATCTCAACTTGACCAGAGTCTTTTGAATGAGAGGAAATGGAGGAAACGCATAGAGGAAGCGATTCCCCCAATCCAGTAGAAAGGCGTCTGCCTCGAGGCGGTGAGGAGTGTAGATCCTGGAGCAAAACTGAGGCAGTTTGAAGTTGTGGGGGGCTGCAAAGAGGTCTATCTGAGGCGTTCCCCACTGAGCAAAGATCTGATGAAGGGGGTCGGAATGGAGCGTCCATTCGTGAGGTTGGAGAAGACGACTCAATTTGTCTGCCAAGACGTTGTCTTTCCCCTGAATGTAGACAGCTTTGAGGAAGGTGTTGTGGCGAACCGCCCAATCCCAGACTCGAAGAGCTTCCTGACAAAGAGGGGCCGAGCCCGTGCCCCCTTGCTTGTTGACATAATACATGGCGACCTGATTGTCTGTGCGAATAAGGACCACCATGTCGTGAAGCAGATGTTGAAAAGCTTGGAGAGCATTGAAGATGGCTCTGAGCTCCAGAAGATTGATTTGATGAAGTCGTTCCGCACTGGTCCAGAACCCCTGAGTGCGAAGACCATCCAGATGGGCCCCCCATGCATAGTTCGATGAATCGGTCGTGAGAACTTTCTGGTGGGGAGGAGAGTGAAACAGCAAACCTCTGGATAGATTCGAAGAGGTCATCCACCAGAGAAGAGACTGCCGTAGAGCAGGAGTGACTACAATGTGACGGGACAACGGGTCGGACACCTGAGTCCACTGAGATGCCAGGGTCCATTGAGGAATTCTGAGATGAAGTCTGGCAAAAGGCGTCACATGAACTGTAGATGCCATGTGGCCCAAGAGGACCATCATGTGTCTCGCTGAGATGGACGGGCGAGAAGACACCGACTGGCAGAGTAGAAGGAGAGCATCCATGCGTTGAGGAGGGAGGAATGCTCGAAGTTGAATGGTGTCCAGAACAGCCCCGATAAAGGGGAGAGACTGGGTGGGCTGAAGATGTGACTTGGGGAAGTTGATCTCGAAGCCCAAACTCTGCAGGAAACAAATTGTAGTCAAGGTCGCCGAAATGACCCCTGGAGCCGACGGTGCCTTGATGAGCCAGTCGTCGAGGTATGGAAACACCTGAAGACCCATGTTCCGGAGTGCAGCGGCCACCACCACCAGACACTTCGTGAAGACTCTGGGGGACGAGGAAAGGCCGAATGGAAGCACTCGATACTGCAGATGTAGATGTCCCACCCGAAATCTGAGAAACTTGCGGGAGGCCGGATGAATCGGGATGTGAGTGTAGGCCTCCTTGAGGTCCAGAGAGCATAACCAATCGTTCTGCTCGAGGAGGGGATAGAGAGAAGCAAGGGTCAGCATGCGAAACCGCTCTTTGACCAAAAACTTGTTGAGGACTCGAAGGTCCAAAATGGGACGCAGATCGCCCGTCTTCTTCGGGACCAGGAAGTACCGGGAGTAAAACCCCCGGTTTTGCTGATCGAGTGGAACCGGCTCGACGGCCCGAAGCCGAAGCAGAGCCTGAGCCTCCTGGAGGAGAAGAGCGGTCTGCGTCAAGTTGGAAGGATACTCTCTTGGCGGGTGGTCCGGGGGGACCCGTTGGAAATGAAGAGAGTATCCCTCTCTTACGATGGCAAGGACCCAGAGGTCCGTGGTGATTGTCTCCCATTGATGACAAAAATGATGGAGACGACCCCCAATGGGAAAAACGGGGGGAGACAGAACGAAGTCGGTTATGCTCCCTGGAAGAGAGTCAAAAAGGCTGAGTAGCCTTGGGTGCAGCCGGCATCTGAGGCTTCTGCTGAGGCTTCTGGGGAGGCTGTCTCTTCGCAGGATGCCTCGCAGGAGGAGTCTGCCTCGGTTGATAACGCCGCTGGTAAATCAGAGGCGGCCTAGAGGGACGAGACTGTTGAGGCTTGGGCTTAGGCCGCAGAATAGACTGGAAGGACTTCTCATGGTCCGAAAGCTTCTTAGTAACAGTCTCGATAGACTCATCGAACAGATCCGCCCCCGCACAAGGCACATTTGCAAGTCTATCTTGGAGGTTCGGATCCATATCAATCGTACGAAGCCATGCCAGGCGACGCATGACGACCGAACAGGCCGCAGCTCGTGCCGAGAGTTCGAAGGCATCGTAGGAGGATTGCATCAGCTGCAGGCGTAACTGGGAAAGGGTCGCCACCACCTCTTCAAACTCGAATCGAGCCTGAGCATCGATAAAAGGGATGAACTTGCGGAGCACCGGCAAGAAAAAATCCAAATATGAAGAGAAGAAGAAATTGTAATTGAGCACTCGAGTCGCCATCATCGAGTTCTGGTAGATACGTCTACCAAATTTGTCCATCGTCCTCCCTTCATGGCCCGGTGGTACTGAGGCGTAAACCTGGGAGGGATGAGATCGTTTGAGGGAGGACTCGACCAGAAGGGACTGATGAGATAGTTGTGCCCCCTCAAATCCTTTGTGTTGGACGATGCGGTATCGAGCATCCAACTTACTGGGAACTGCAGGGATGGAATACGGTGTCTCAAAACAACGCATGAAAGTCTGGTCAAGCAGTTTATGCAGAGGAAGCCGGAGGATGAGGCAAATGCATGGTGTCCAGATACTCCTTCGAATATCGAGAACCCGTGTCCAAAGTCACATCCAAGTCATCCGCCATTTGCCGGAGGAAGGAGGAGAAGGACAGTTGGTCCGCCAGCTCCGGCCGGCGAGACGGACTAGAAGAGGTGGAAGCCTCCGGGTCCAGAGAAATCTGAGAGCGGCAAGGAGAATAGGAGGTAGATGGTTCCTCATACTCCGGTCCCTCAGGCGGAGATAAATCCGACGAGGAGTATCCCATACGCTGGATCTTCTTTTGCGGGGACACCTCCGAATGACGTGAGGAGTGTCGAGAGGAGTGTCGAGATCGATGCCCCTCCCGGTGCCGGGATGGGGAACGAGATCTTCTATGCATCGCACGATCCCCTGAAGCTTCCAAGGAATGGATGGGACTAGATGCAGTGGATCGCAGAGGTGGTAAGGATGCGGACTCACGCAGTGCCACCCAGGTCTGGTATGGAGTGCGGAAGAACTCTTCCTGCGATGCAGTATGCCCAGGACTCCGATTATCAGGGGCTGACACAGTACTCTGCTGTCGAGGAGGCGTAATGGGCTCCAAAGGCAGCATATCACTAAATGAAGGCCGTCTCGAGACTCCCGCCGCCCTCCGCCGATCCTCCTCGTCGAGCAAAGAGATCGAACGACGAGGAGGAGGGGGCGGTCCGCCCCCCTGGACCGGGACGTCACCCTGAATGGAGGCGATAAGCCGGGGTCCCATAGACTGCATAAGCTCAACAAACTGAGCTTCGAGCAGGGATCGCAGCGAAGCCGATATGGAGGGATCCGCACCGAAAGGGGGTCCTCCAGCACGGTCTTCGCGCTCCTTTGTGGCCAAGTGCTTCTGCTTGCTAGCTTTAGGCACTTTGATGACCACCGGAGGGACAGTGGAAGGCGGTACCTGAGCCGAGGAGACGGGGACAGGCACCGATGCCGAACCGGAGGCAGAAGTCGGAGTGAACGATGCCGGCTTCACAATGCCAGATGCAGGAGTCGTCGATGCAGGTTTCGACCGCATCGGCGAAACATCAGCCGAAGTAGAAGCAGACGGCTCTTTGGCAGACTCCATCTTAAACATCGACTCCCAGAGCAAGCAGCGCCGTTTGAACGAACGCGCAGTGAGCGTGGAACAAGGCCGGCACGATTTCGGAACGTGTTCTGGACCAAGACACTGAAGACAGCGTCGATGCGGGTCCGTCAACGAAATCGCACGCTGGCACTTGCTGCACTTTTTAAAACCGGTGATTGGCCGGGACATAGGCCGGAAAATCGTCGCTGCAAGGTCGAAGGCGCTAGGCCTAAGCCACGAGGCCGGCCCGACCGAACCGCTGGAAGAAATAATTTTAACTTTTTTTTTTTTTAGAAAATATAAAGTAAAATTGAAATAAATCAAATAAACAAAAAACGCGGTAGAAAGAAGGCAAAATTACTGAAATTCAGTCAGCGCAGAATGAAGTGAAACTTCTCAGCTCCGCGGAAAGAAAAGAACTGAGGAGACACGCCCGGTACATCGGGCGGGAAGGCACTGGCGCATGCGCGGTGCGGGCATCTCGAAACTTCTGAGTTTCTTCAAGCAAGACATGCTTGCAAGATGTCCGTATCGGGGCTCTGTCGGATGACATCACCCACTAGTGAGAATACCTGCCTGCTTGTCCTGGGATAACTTCAGCTTTGCTTAACTCCTCTGATACATCAGCAGGAAGCGGAACCTTACTCGGGGTAATTTGATCCTGCTTCTGCCTTTTCACAGCCCCTCCGGTTTCACTCTTACTCTGTCGGGTGCTCGCCATGCTCCCGCTGTCCTCTCCGATGTTTTCAGCCGAAAACAGTTTAAAAGGAAATCTTTATTTATTCAACGGTTGCCCAGGTAAGAGGAGCGCTGCGATCACACGACCATTTTGTGTGCGCGCTAAGCCACGCCCCCAGTCCCTTACATTTCAAATATAGATTTGCAGCTCCTCAATTACTTCTTTCTCATCTCTCCCTAAACTCCTTCTCTGGAACTCCATTAAATGGGTAAGTCCCTCTTATTTATACCATTCTCCTCTATGGCCAATTCCAGGCTCCGTCCCTTCTACTTTGCTGCACCATACACCTGGAACAAACTGCCTGACTCAGTATGTTAAGCTCTGACTCTAGCAATATTCAAATCCATGCTCAAAGCCCACTTCTTTGATGCTACTTTTAATTCCAATGTCCAACCCGCACCCATATCTGTGTTATCACTCCCTCTGCAATTCCCCATCTGAGCACTTTTTGTCCAGTTTGTCATAACTAAATAATAAGCTCTTTCATGCAGGGACTGTCTCCTATCTTTTGTGTACAGTACTGCGTATGCCTGGTAGCGTTATAGAAATAAGTATGTTTATATATTGTAAACTGCTCAGTTATTAAGCAGTACATAAATTTTAAAAATAAATAATTATTAATAACTAATATTACTAATAACTGGAAAGATCATAGTAGGCTTAATTTTAATTTTTGGTGGAATTCATTATGTCATATATATAGAATGGAAAGATCAATAGCGGTACAGAATGGAAATTATAAAAATTGTATTAAAATATGGGAGCCTTTAACATCTTTCTGTCATTATTATATGCCATTTTTCTATTAATTATACACCATTTAGTATTGGGTGGGGGGAGGGTTTCAAATATATGATCTTATAATGAATAGAGGGATTTGAGGGAGGGTGGGGGTGAGGGTTACATTTCTACTTATAAGTTATAATGATAAGATGTTCAAGTGCTCAGACTAATTGTATTTATTATGAATATTTGCACACTTGATGAAAGTTTTAAAATGAATAAAGAATTAAAAAAATAAATAAATAATAAAATAAATAAATTTGATACCCACCCATTTTGGGCTCAAGGTTCCTCCTCACCACCCCCAATCAGCCCTCTGGGTATGCCATTGAATAGAATACAAACACACCTGTGATACTCATATTTCAAAGCTAGCATTCTAGTTAATAAACTTAAAACAAACACTTTTCTACCTTTGTTGTATGAACATTTTGTTTTTCCATCATCCTGGTTCCAGTTTCTCTTTTCTGCTTTGTCAGTCTTCTGCTAATTCTCTTTCCAATGCATGCTGCCCATTTTTCTTTTCTCCTCTCTTGCTCTATTTCCTCACTACACCTTTCTCTAATACTCATTTTCCCTTTCAGCTCTTTCCTTCCTTTCTTTTTCTGCCTCTGTCCACTCAAATTTCACCCTTCTAACCATGCTTCTTTAAACCTACAAAGCTTGGCAGAATGATGTTTTAATTTTAAAAGTTTATGTGTAGTGCTCTGACAGAAATTCCATCAGAAGTGTAGTATATAAGTGTTTTTAATAAACTCACCATATTGCCCTTGTTTCAAGAGCTCAGTCAGGCGCACACCACGATTCAACAACTGCTGAGTGGCAGCATCCAGATCAGAACCGAACTGTGCAAAAGCAGCCACTTCACGGTACTGGGCCAGTTCCAGCTTCATGGTACCAGCCACCTAGAAGGTAGGAAAAGACTCAAACGGATCAGGTATCAGACAAAAGCATATAGAAGGATCTCCCATACCCACTGCTTGTCTTTAAAATTTCACATAAACCTGAATTCATATTTCATCCTTGTGTTAGTTACTCAAAATTAATAAAAAGCAACCTGTAGAAAACACTGAATGCCAAATCATCAGTAAACATTAACATAAATATTACTATGAACTGAGACAAAGTCACTATCACTGATTTAAAAAAAAAAAAAAGATCCTGATGTTCTCTGAAGTAATCTTCTTTAAATTATGATTTAGCATAAATTAGTAAATCTGAAAACCTTGGTAGTTTTTTTTTCCAATTCATTTTTTCATCTTACACCAAGTGAACAAATATTACATCCTTTAATTCCTATACATTACTTGAAAATTAATTCATATTATTATTTCAATACATATTTTAAATCCCTCCCACACCCACCCTCTCTACAAATAATGCAAATCAGACGTATCATACATGTAATATGTTCTAAATAATAATAAAACAATACTGAATCAATATATCCCCCTTCCCCATTATTCTAAATATACTTTAGTGTATAAAGGAGCCTACTCATTACAATATGTTGTCAATGGTCCCCCAATTTTTTTGAAATTGTTATAATTTCCTTTTTGCATGGCAATTGTCCTTTCCATTTTGTATATATGGCATAATGAGTTTTACCGGAAGGTGTAATTAAGTCTGGTATAATCTTTCCAATTTCTAGGAATATGCTGAATGGCAACTCCTGTCATTATTAATAAAAGTTTATTGTTATTAGATGAAATTTGACTTTTTTTTCTCATGGACGTTCCAAATAGAATTGTATCGTATGATAGAGCTACATGATTTTCTAATAAGCCATTAATTTGGGACCAAATTGATTTCCAAAAGGCCATAATACAGGGACAAAAATAAAGTAGATGATCTAGAGTCCCTGCTTCCAGATTACAATGCCAGCCAGCATCCTTGGTAGTTTAGAGGCTGGTATAAATTGGAATTAAGATGTCCACCAGGATGTTGCAAGTTCTGCCAGTATTTTAGAACTGGATCTGCCTATGTAGAACCAGTTCTAAAATACAGAGGAAAGGAAGATGCTGGACCTAAGTGCAAAGATGCAAAGGCTGGCCCACCCCAAACATTATTCAGGTGAAGTAGGAGCATCTATTTTAATGACTATAAAAAGTCTTATGTATAAATGGGGCAACAAGGGTGCAAGTATGTTTATGTTTATTTAAGACTAGTCTTTAAGCCCGTTACATTAATGGGTACTAGAATAGATGTCTGTCTGTCTCTCTCCCTGGCCCCCTGCCTATCTCTCTGGCCCCCCTGAGCAAACCAAGATTGCAGCCTACCCCCAGCACACCCCTCCCCCAAAAGCAGCCCCTTTTCCCTCTCCCCCTCCTCCCTGTGCAGCAGTACGCCTCACAGCACCTCGAAGGACACCCTCCTGCCGTTGCTCTCACCGCCACACGCACCACAAGCCGTAGCGCGCTCCTGCATTTCACTGACCCAAGTGGTTTACAATGTATCAAACTAAAATGAAATTAGGTACTTGAGAAAAACTACCCTATCTGTCATGAAGGCTCACAATCTAGCTAAAGTACCTTATAAACTAAAAATATGTAATAACATAATACATTTCCAAGATCAAAAATCAAAGAGATAGAAAATAATACAGCTTTCTTTACTATTTATAAATCACATGTATGTTTCCTGAAGCCATTAAAGAGGCTGGAATCCTTTGTCAGTTTCGTTTTCTGTGAAAATAGGGAAGGACTACCGTTGAAGGAAGAGGGTATATTCTTTTTTTTGAATTGTATGTTGAATGTACCTCTTTCAAACTGAAGTTCCTTAAATACTGTTAGCCTGTTTCTTCCAGGTATACTGTACCTTTATGGAATAGCTTAATTTTTTTTTGGGGGGGGAAAGGGGGGGCGACAAGGACCCAAAACACACACACACACCACTATTCCCTCCAATGGAGCATTGCTCCATATGAGCACTTCTTGGAAACCCAGATGTCCAGGTAGCATCCCCCAAATTCTATAACCCTGCACGTAATTCATTGGAACACCCTTGACCTGCCCTGTTCTGGGCTGTACTTGAGCGCATTGGGCACAAATTGTTAAGAGAGTCATGTGCATTTAGATCCAAATGCAAATCCAAATTAATGCCAATTAACATCAATAATTGTCAATAGTAGGGATGGGAAGGAGGGTTTAATATTACTAATTTAAGTTGATTATGATAAATAATTAAGTGATATTTTATAAGTTAAAATGTTATTTTCTGACACACTTGTTGTAAGATGTAAAAATGAATAAAGAATTAAAAAAAAAAAAGAAGCTGTTAATAATTGGCTGCCAAGTTAAGGATCATGCCCAAATTTGGGCATTATTTATAGAAACTGGGGGAAAGTAAAAGTCCAGTGTAATTTGCATTAATATGCACTAACTGTAAAATGAATTCATTTGTTAAGAATTTTTGTAGGTATTAGCACACTAAACAAATAAATACATTATTTTGCAACTAGTGCGTCGTAGTAAAAATAAGATTGAAGCGTGCTCATGTGTATAGCACACAGGAGTCAAGTGCAGTTTTTGAAAAAAAAGCAAACTTATGTGTGCATTATATGTGTAAATATACTGCTTCATGGCATGAGTAGAAGTACACAGCAAACAATTCCTCTCAGCCCTACCCAGTCTACCTCTCTCTCTCATGTCCCCCAAAACACTATCTACACCCAATCCTGCTTTCATCCTCACATCTCCTCTCCCAATGTGCCCTTGATCCTCTCCAGAGGCGACCTGGGGAACTATAGACCGGTGAGCTTGACCTCAGTTCCAGGGAAGATGGTCGAATCACTGATCAGGGAAGGTATCAATGAGCATATAGAAAAAAATAAACTGATGAGATCAAGCCAGCACGGTTTCTATAAAGGACGATCGTGCCAAACAAATCTACTACATTTCTTTGAGGGGATAAGCAAACATTTGGACCAAGGTAGCCCCATTGACATAGTTTATCTGGATTTCCAAAAAGCCTTTGACAAGGTACCCCACGAGCGCCTGCTGAAGAAACTGTGGAACCACGGGGTGGAAGGGGACGTCCACAGATGGATCCAAAATTGGCTGATGGATAGGAAGCAGAGGGTAGTAGTAAAAGGACACTACTCTGACTGGAAAGAGGTCACGAGTGGTGTCCCCCAGGGGTCAGTGTTGGGACCGCTGCTGTTCAATATATTCATTAACGATCTGGAAACGGGCACGAAATGTGAAGTTATCAAGTTCGCGGACGATACAAAACTCTCCAACAGGGTCAAAACTGTTGAGGAATGCAAAGAACTACAGAGCGACCTGAACAAACTGTGCGAGTGGGCAAAAAGATGGCAGATGAGCTTCAATGTGGAGAAATGTAAGGTCTTGCACATCGGGAAAGGGAACCCCATGTACAGCTATACGATGGGAGGAAGGGAGATGGGGAAAGGCACCCTAGAAAAAGACCTGGGGGTATTGGTGGATACAACAATGAAGCCAGCGGGCCAATGTGCAGCGGCCTCAAAGAAAGCGAACAGAATGCTGGGCATTATCAAAAAAGGTATCACTACCAGAACGAAGGAGGTCATCCTGCCATTGTATCGAGCAATGGTGCGACCACATCTGGAATACTGTGTCCAATACTGGTCGCCGTACCTTAGGAAAGACATGGCGATACTTGAGAGGGTCCAGAGGAGAGCAACTAGGATGATAAAGGGAATGGAGAACCTTTCATATGCAGAAAGGTTGGACAAACTGGGGCTCTTTACCCTGGAAAAGCGGAGACTGAGAGGAGACATGATACAGACATATAAAATCATGAAAGGCATAGAGAGGGTGGATAGGGACAGATTCTTCAGACTAGCGGGGACAACAAAAACAAGAGGTCACTCAGAAAAACTGAGAGGGGACAGATTCAAAACGAATGCAAGGAAGTTTTTCTTCACTCAGAGGGTGGTGGACACCTGGAACACGCTTCCAAAGGAGGTAATAGGACAGAGTACAATACTGGGTTTCAAAAAGGGACTGGATGACTTCCTGAAAGAGAAGGGGATTACAGGGTATAGATAGAAGGTTACACTACAGGACAAAAGCGAAAAGCATAAGTGAGTTTTAGGGTAGGAGCACTATCAGGTCCTGGACCTGAGGGGCCGCCGCGTGAGCGGACTGCCGGGCACGATGGACCTCCGGTCTGACCCGACAGAGGCAAGTCTTATGTTCTTATGTTCACCACCCAGAAGCCAAATAGTGATTCTTCAGTCACTGCTCCCAGTTAGCTATTCCCCAGATTGCCCATTAAGTCAGCTGTACTGACTTAGACCTTCATCTCAAAGCTGCTGTCTGAGCTTCTTCTCTCCTTCACCAAATAGCTCCCAGCAAATACAAGTCATATGGTACAGAACTCTCATGAAGGTCTTATGAGACTGGGGTCTGTGAGTTTGTGACGTGAAATGGCGTACTAAGAGAGGGGGGGATCCAAGCCAGGCGCCGTCCTAGTGAGACTGCAGGCACCCGTCCTCTCCACCCCACAGCTTCTCTGCCCTACCCCCCACTGCTGCACATGTATGTCGCTTCCTTCCCCTGTACCTCTAACATTCCTGGCATGAGCAGCAATCCCCAATTTATCACACCAGCTCGTCTGATGTCACTTCCTGGACCCACGCCTAGGAAGTGACGTCAGAGGAAGAGCAGATGCTGGTGCAACAGCAGTTTGAGTATGCTGCTTGCACCAGGAATGTTACAGGAGCATGAGAAGAGGGGGCCTCTCACCCTCGCTATGTCACTGGTGACCAGCATGGAATTCCTGTATTACATAACTCAAATTCTCTGAAAACCAAGCAGTGCAGAGGACAGAAGTAGAGAATGACATGATGGTTGTTACCCGTGGCTAGCTGCCAAAACGGTGACAAAAAAAAAAATGTCACTACAAGTATGGGGACAAGGCCATTCACCACCCTGTGGAGCGGTGAATGGTCTTGTCTCCGCAGTTAAAGGTGTGAGCATGCGCCGTGAATGAGTGTGCAGTACAGCAGCCCCCTCTCTCCCGCCGGCTGGCTGTGCATCTCCCTCTCTCCCTTCTCCTTACCTTCTCTTCATGGCGATTTCTAAAAGGCTATGCGTTGTATTGCAGCCGGAGCCTTGAAGTTGCGTCATGTGTGACTGCTGGAAAAGTCTCCTCTGACACAACTTTCTGTTTCCAGTTGCATTGAAGGAGACTTTTCTAGCAGCCAAGGCAACGCGACTTCAAGGCTCCAGCTGCAATACAACGCACAGTCTTATAGAAATCGCCACGAAGAGAAGATGAAGGGAGGGAGATGCATGGCCGGATGGTGGGAGGGAGCTGCTGGACCACACGAAGGGTGCTGGGTGGGGGGATGGAGAGGAGAAGACGCTGAAGGAGCCTGAAGAAGGATGGGGAAGAGAGAGTGGGGACACTGGAAAAGAGGCTAGATTAAGAATATTTGAATTGCTATCCCCTTTTGACTCTTCCCTATCAATCTCCCCTGCATTTTCTCCTTACCTCCCAACCTCCCTTCCCCAAACCCATCCATTTTGGTTAACTCCTTCTACGTAAAAGAACAATCTTCTCTCTAGGTTTGCGGGGACGGGGGTCGAGCTGGTGACAGGGACCGAACTCACGGGGACAGGACGGTGATGAGCTCACGGGGACGGAGACAAATTTTTCCCAATGTCATTCTCTAGACAGAAGTTTCTGTTTCACTAGCAGCTGTGTCAGAAAAAGCAAAGGAAGAAACACACAATATAGGAGTAGAATTTCTCATCATGGCAACAAGCACATGGGATTTTTTTTTTTTTAAAGCCCTGCTATGATGTAGTCTAGCAAGTATAAATTTCTCTTGATGCAATGCCCCATAAAGAAATCATTTAAGCAAATGGTGTGAAACTTAAATAGAGAATTGAAATTATAAGATATGTATATTAAATTATTTTAATTCTCTATCTAAGTTTCACACCAGTTCTTTTGCTTAGGAAATAAACCCTGTTAACTGTTTTTGTTTTGGAAAATAAGAGTACTGAACACTCTCCTTAATGGATGTCTGGACCAAGTTCAAGAATCTCTGCACAGAACCAGAGAAGGTGTAAATGCAGCTTTTAAAATAAGTCACAAAACGCCAAACCAGGACTGAAAATATTCTGCTTATATTTCAACTCTTAATACTACTGAATGTATCTGTAATAAAGTTGTAGTCCATTATATGCCCAAAAATACTGATCCAAACAAAAAGAGGCACTGACGCTTCTTTCAGTTGAAGAGATGCCGACACATTACAATTGTCTCCTGAGGAAGGTGATTCTTTCGCCGAAACTTGGATCCTAGTTGGGAGTTTGCCTTTGGGCATTTTGCTTGTTTTTAATCTTGATATAAACTGCTAATAAAGGATCTCCGACCACTCAGCTGGTTTCGATAGCTCCAGTGCCTCTTTTTGTTTGGATTTTGTTCGTTTTGAGGTTTGGTACCTTCTTTTCCCTTTCCAAAGATACTGACCAACAGGAAAAAGGTTTCATGTTTACCTGTTTCATGGCCCTAGTCTGCGCAGCAGAACCTACACGGGACACAGATAGACCAACATTGATGGCAGGACGGATTCCTTTGTAGAACAATTCAGTTTCCAAGAAAATCTAAAAAGAGATCAATGAAGATGAGTTGATGTTTATTTAAGATTTGATATACTGCTCCTGCATTTTACTGACGCAAGTGGTTTACAATGTATCAAACTAAAATGAAATTAGGTACTTGAGAAAAATTACCCTATATGTCCTGAATGCTCACAATCTAGCTAAAGTACCTGATAAACTAATTTTAATTGATCCTAAATATACAAAAGCAAACAAGTTGTCAAATTCTGTATCAATTAATCCATACAGCTCTGTACTACATTAGACAAAATAGCACAGTTACTTACCGTAACAGGTGTTATCCAGGGACAGCAGGCATATATTCTCACATGTGGGTGACGTCATCTACGGAGCCCCAGCGCGGACAGCTTTTCAAGCAAACTTGCTAGAAGTTTCAAGTTTGCACACTGCACCACGCATGTGCATGCCTTCTCGCCCACTAGAGGGCGCATCCCACCTCGTGGTCCTCAGTTCCATAACTAGCAGAGAAGCCATCCCCGGGGAGGCGGGCGGGTTGTGAGAATATATGCCTGCTGTCCCTGGATAACACCTGTTACGGTAAGTAACTGTGCTTTATCCCAGGACAAGCAGGCATGATATTCTCACATGTGGGTGACCTCCAAGCCAACCAAAAAAGGGCAGGTGGGAGGATGGCAATTCAGGAAAACAGATTACGCAACACCGACTGGCCAAACCGGCCGTCACTCCTGGATAAGGTGTCCAGACAGTAATGAGAGGTGAACGTATGAACCGAAGACCAAGTGGCAGCTTTACATATTTCCTCCATAGGAGTGGAACGGAGGAAAGCCACCGAAGCTGCCATCGCTCGGACCTTATGCCCCGTGACTCGACCCGGGGGCGGAAGCCCAGCCTGAGAATAGCAAAAAGAAATGCAAGCAGCTAACCAGTTAGACAGAGTGCGCTTGGAAACAGGATGTCCTAATCGATTAGGATCGAAGGACAAAAACAATTGAGGAACCTTCCGATGAGACCTGGTGCGTTGAAGATAATATGCCAACGCCCTCTTACAATCAAGCGTGTGAAGCGCCGTCTCGCCAGGATGGGAGTGGGGCTTCGGAAAGAACACAGGAAGGACAATGGACTGATTGAGGTGGAAATCAGAAACAACTTTAGGTAAAAACTTAGGATGGGTGCGGAGAACCACCTTGTCATGATGAAAGACAGTGAAAGGAGGGTCCGCAACCAAGGCTTGCAACTCCCCAATCCGCCTAGCGGAGGTGAGGGCAATCAAAAACATCACCTTCCAAGTCAGAAATTTCAAGAGAGACTTGTTGAGTGGCTCAAAAGGGGGTTTCATCAGTTGAGCTAAAACCACATTCAAATCCCACACGACTGAAGGAGGCTTAAGAGGGGGACAAACCCTGAGTAACCCTTTCATGAAGCGTGTCACCAAAGGATGGAGCGACAGGGGACGCCCATCCAGATGTTGATGGAAAGCAGAAATAGCACTAAGATGAACCCGCACCGAAGTGGTTTTCAGGCCAGAGTGCGACAGATGAAATAAATAGTCCAAGACCGAGGACACCGGAACCGACACCGGATCCAGGTGAAAAGACGAACACCAGGTGGAAAACCTGGTCCATTTCTGCGAATAACAAAGCCTCGTCGAGAGCTTGCGTGAGGCTTCCAACACCTCCCTCACCGATTGAGACAGACCAGGCGAAACTAGGGAGCAAGAAACCAAGCTGTCAGGTGTAATGACTGAAGATTGGGATGTAACATGGATCCTTGACTCTGAGACAGCAGAGAAGGAAACACAGGCAGAAGAAGAGGCTCCCTGGCACTGAGCTGAAGCAGCAGGGAGAACCAGTGCTGACGCGGCCACCGAGGAGCAATGAGAATCATCGTGGCAGCGGACGATTTGAGATGTACTAACGTTCGCATGATCAGGGGAAAGGGAGGGAACGCATACAGGAACCTCCCTTCCCAATCGAGAAGAAAGGCATCGGCCTCCAGACGGTCCCGGGAGTACATCCGAGAACAATACAGGGGCAGTTTGCGGGTCTCCGGAGAGGCAAACAGATCCACCTGCGGCGTTCCCCAGCGAGCGAAAACCTCGCGCAGAACTCCGGAGTGTAGAGTCCACTCGTGCGGTTGCAGAAGTCGACTGAGTTTGTCCGCCAGACAGTTCAGTTCTCCCTGGATGTAGACCGCCCGAAGGAAGATGTTCCGGGAGACCGCCCACTCCCAAAGGCGAAGAGCCTCCGAGCAGAGGGGCCAAGAACCCGTGCCACCCTGCTTGTTCACATAGTACATCGCCACTTGATTGTCCGTGCGGACGAGGACAACCTGATTCTGCAATATGTGAACGAATGCTCGAAGTGCTAGAAAGATGGCCCGAAGTTCTAGCACGTTGATGTGACACCGACGGTCCTCGGCAGACCACAGGCCCTGCGTGCGAAGACCGTCGAGGTGGGCTCCCCACGTGTACTCCGAGGAGTCTGTGGTCAGAACCTTGCGAAAAGGAGGGGTGAGAAACAGCAAACCCTTGGACAGATTTGAAGAGTCTGTCCACCAACACAGCGATTTCCGCAAACGCGGAGTCACCGCAACGAGGCGAGACGCTGGATCGTACTCTTGACGCCACTGGGAAGCGAGGGTCCACTGAGGAATCCTCAAGTGCAGCCTTGCAAACGGAGTGACGTGGACCGTCGATGCCATATGACCGAGCAGCATCATCATGCGCTGGGCCGACACCACCGACAGTTGAGAGACCTGGCGGCCCATCCGCACCAAGGCTTCCAACCGCTGGGGCGGGAGATAGGAGCGCAGGCGCACCGTGTCCAGCACCGCGCCTATAAATTGAAGAGACTGAGCCGGGCACAACTGTGATTTTGGAAAGTTTATCTCGAACCCGAGGCTCTGCAGGAAGGCAATAGACTGTCGGGTCGCTGAGATAACCCCCTCCCTGGTCGGGGCTTTGATGAGCCAATCGTCCAGGTAAGGGAACACATGAAGCCCACGAGACCTCAGGGCCGCCGCAACCACCACCATGCACTTCGTGAAGACTCGTGGGGACGCGGCCAGGCCGAAGGGTAGGACCCTGTACTGGAGGTGCAGGTCCCCCACCTGGAATCGTAAAAATCTTCGGAAGGCGGGATGCACCGGAACATGGGTGTATGCTTCCTTCAAGTCGAGGGAGCACATACAGTCCCCTTCCTCCAAGAGAGGATATAAAACCGGGAGAGATAGCATTCGAAACTTCTTCCGGACCAGGAATTTGTTGAGCTTCCTGAGGTCCAGTATGGGGCGCAGGTCCCCGGTCTTTTTTGGGACCAAAAAGTAACGGGAGTAAAACCCCGTACCCCGCTGGTCCTTGGGGACCGGTTCGACCGCCCGAAGCACCAAAAGGGCCCTGGCCTCGGCCAGAAGGGTCGGCAGCTGCGATCGGTTGCAAGAGGCTAGATTCGGGGGATTGTCCGGTGGCGAGGACACAAAGTTGAGCGAGTAGCCCTCGGAGACGGTCCGGAGCACCCAAGCGTCTGAGGTTATCTCGGTCCATGCCATCCGGAAGAACCGAAGACGCCCCCCGATGGGAAGGGGTTCCTGCGATTTCGCGGAGGG
The DNA here is from genome assembly GCF_902459505.1 of Geotrypetes seraphini. Taxonomy (NCBI): domain Eukaryota; kingdom Metazoa; phylum Chordata; class Amphibia; order Gymnophiona; family Dermophiidae; genus Geotrypetes; species Geotrypetes seraphini. The sequence goes on along the minus strand of NC_047084.1, from coordinate 93,580,355 downwards.
GAACCCGCCCCGTCCGCTCAGCCCGTCAAAAGGAAGGCGCGGGTTTAGAAGGACCCTGCGCCGGGGCTTGGGTTTGTCCCCCTCTGCCTCGCTGAGATGGACGCCTCGGAGGTGGCCTCGAAAAAGCCGGAGTCGATTTCTGAGGATATCGACGCGGTGGAGGACGGAAAGGTTTCTGCGGCGGGGGTCTAGGTTTGGGGCGGACCAGGGATGCTAACGAGCGCTCCTGCTCCGACAAGCGCTTGGTCGCCGCATCTAAGGACTCGTCAAATAACTCGGACCCCACACAAGGCAAGTCTGCAAGACGTTCCTGCAGGTTTGGGTCCATATCGAGGGTGCGAAGCCAGGCCAGGCGGCGCATGGCCACTGCGAAGGCCGACACCCTCGAAACCAGCTCAAATGCGTCGTACACCGCATGAAATAGGTACAACCGCAATTGAGACAGGTTGGACATAAATTTATCAAATCCTGCTCTTAGGGGGTCCGGTAAGGAGTCTCGGTATTGAGGAAGGTCCTTCACCATGCCACGCAAATAGGAGGAAAAGGTGAAGGCATAATTTAGAACCCTGGTGGCCATCAGGGAATTTGAATAGAGGCGACGGCCAAACTTATCCAGGGTCCGCCCCTCCCTGCCGGGTGGAACCGCCGCGGAAACCCGTGAGGGCTGTGATTTCTTTAGGGCAGACTCCACCAGAAGAGACTGGTGGGAGAGCTGCGCCTTTTCGAACCCTTTAGGGGGCACCGTCCTATACTTGGCTTCCATTTTAGAAGGCACCGACGTGACTGTAAGAGGGTTCGACAAATTCTTCAACCAGGTCTGCAGAAGGACTCTGTTGAGGGGGAGCCTAGGCACCTCTCTAGGAGGAGTGGGAAGGTCCTGCTCCTCCAAAAATTCTTTGGAATATTGCGAACCGACCATAAGGTCTAACCCCAGGGCTCGGGCCATGTCCTGAACAAAAGTTGTAAATGAGGACGGTCTGGCCGGGGGAGACGGGGTTCTCGACCTCCCCACCGAGGAGAGGGGAGAGGCCTCATGGGAATAATGAGGATCCCTGACCGACCCCGAGTCCCAGGATCCTCTCTCCAAGGCTCTCGAGGGGGAAGGAGAAGTTTTCCGCCTCGCAGAACCCTTGGGTGAGGACCCCGGGGTCCGGGGGACATTCTCCCACTTCCTCGGCGAGGCGGCACGGGAAGACTTCCCATGAGGTGATCGGAGGAGCCTCGGATTGTCGAGGCGCAACTCCGACACCTGAAGCGCCTCGCCCCCGAGCGGCGAGGAACGACCGTGCCTCCGAGGCGAGCCGCGCGGGCGCTTCGGCTTCCTCGATCGGCGCCCCGTCCGAGGTCGCGTCGAGGGCGAGGCGTCCCGGGAAGACCCCGAGGAAGAGGAGGAAATACGGCGCACTCTGCGCAACTTTACCTTGGGCCGCACACTCCGCTCAGGCGGCCCCCCCCGAGGTCGAGGTCGAGGGCAGGGCCGGGGTTAAGGGGGCCACAATACCCGAGGCCGAGGCCACCGAGGCCGGGGCTCCCGAGGTCGAGGGAGCCGAGGCCGGGGCCTCCGAGGGCGAGGGCGCCCCGGCCGAGGCCTGCGAGGTCGAGGCCGCCGGAACCGCAGCTCGCTGCAACACTTCCAAGGCCCCCGACAGCTCCGATTAAATCAGGGCTCGAAGGAGGTCCTGAAAGGCCGGGATCCCCACGAAGGTTGGGAGTTCCGGGTCCGGAGCACACTCCCTGGAGGGCGACCTCGGTCTCGAGTATTCCCTCGGGGTGTGCGAAGTCGAAGTCCGAGGCGGGGCCGGGATCGACCCACCCGCCTTAGCCGGAGTAGAGGATGGCTTCTTTGCTGAAGGGGATGGAACAGAGGACTTACCCGAAGCCGGCTTTCCCGAGGACGCCTTCGAAGCCGAGGGCCGAGGCGAAGCCGAGGCCCCCGAGGACGCCGAGGCTGAGGTCAAGGCCGGGGCCGAGGCCGACGTCGAGGCCTTAGGCGGCGCGTCCACTGCAAACAATTCCGCCATTCTGGCCTTACGGCGACGGAGGGCTCTGTTTTGAAAGGTAGCGCAGCGATCACACGAAGCTGTCGGATGATCGGGCCCAAGACAAACAATGCACCACCGGTGAGGGTCAGTGATGGAAAGCAACCTCTCACACCGGCTGCACTTTTTGAATCCCGTAACAGGACGGGACATCAACGAAAAAGAAGGCCGGGAACGACCGACGTCCCGCGGCCACGGCTGCCGGGAGCCCCCGGAGCCTAACGAAAAGTAAAATATTTTTTTTTTTTTTTAAACGAAAGAAACAAAAGAAAGGAGCACCGCGAATCGATCAAATTACAAAAAAACAACGAAACGCGGCAGCTAGAAAGGCAATACAACTGGAGCTCAAATCCACAGGGCTTTCTGGCTCCGCGGAAAAAATTGAACTGAGGACCACGAGGTGGGATGCGCCCTCTAGTGGGCGAGAAGGCATGCACATGCGTGGTGCAGTGTGCAAACTTGAAACTTCTAGCAAGTTTGCTTGAAAAGCTGTCCGCGCTGGGGCTCCGTAGATGACGTCACCCACATGTGAGAATATATGCCTGCTTGTCCTGGGATAAATATACTACGTCAGTGTATTGCAAACTGTGTGCTGCGAGACGCCATGGAGGAGAGGCACCATCCGACTGCCTACAGGATGTACCTCTGGTGGCGAGAGGCACATCCTGTAGGCAGGCAGCCAGTGCCTCTCCACGCCTCTTCATTTCCAGCAACACTCATTGGCGGCTCAGGGCCCCGTCTGGAGAGCCTTTGCGCATGCGCAGATGGCGACGTCACGCATACACATGAAATTATCACAACAACATCCGTGCACTTCTGAATGGCCTCAAGCTGCAGCCACCATGGCTTGAGGGTGCCACGGCTTTGCAAAGTTTGCGAGACACTGCACTACGCCAATAAGAGAAACACTCAAGTTTGATCAATATGCAATACAAATTGAACTACTGAACTTAGAAAAGCTCATCTGTGTCCTTACTAGATTTTAACATATGCAGAACTGCATGAAAAATAAGATTAATGATAGAACTAGTTGAAAAAAAGTTAGGCCAAGTACAGACCATTCAAAACCCAAAACCACATTTAAGGGTCCTTCACAAATTCTGCATAGTAACTTGTGTCCACTTAATGTCAAGAGGACAAAATCCAAATTATTTTCTCTTTATGAAGTGTCAAGAATGGCAATCCATCCATACCCACCTGTCCATCAGTGATGGAAATGACATTGGTGGGAATATATGCAGACACGTCACCAGCCTGGGTCTCAATGACAGGTAGGGCAGTCAGGGAGCCACCTCCAAAATGATCGTTCATCTTGGCAGCTCTCTCCAAGAGACGGGAGTGCAGATAAAAGACATCTCCAGGGTAAGCCTCACGGCCAGGAGGACGACGCAGCAAAAGAGACATTTGACGGTAGGCAACAGCCTGTAAGCAAATACAGGTGAACAACATTCTCATTATTTAGCACCAAGAATGTCCCTAGTCACACAGAGCACTTATGCACCATTCTGATGGAAAGCAGTATTAAAACAACATTCAAATGTCAAATCAGTTTTCTGTGTAGGTTTCTACATGACATATAACTCAGCATACAGAAACAGAGAAAAATGAAGGCAGATAGAGACCATGTGGCCTATCTACTTGGCCTAACCATGCCATCTACTATCCTCTCCTTTCCCTTAAGACAGGGGTAGGCAATTCCGGTCCTCAAGAGCCAGAGCCAGGTCAGGTTTTCAGAATATCCACAATAAATATGCATGGGATAGATCTGCATCTCAAGGAGGCAGTGTATGCAAATCCATCTTATACATATTCATTGTGGATATCCTGAAATCCTGACCTGGCTCCGGCTCTCGAGGACCGGAATTACCTACTCCTGCCTTAAGAGACCCAACATATTTTCTTGAATTCACATACATATTTTTTGTCTATAACCACCTCCACCGGGAGGCCATTCCAAGCATTGACCACCCTTTCCATGAAAAAGCATTTTCTGAGGTTACTTCTGAATCTATCCCCTTTCAACTTCATCCTGTGATTTTTAAATGTGAATAAAACATTTTTCTAGCCTTTTTATATTGATATTTTCTCATATTCCATCTTCTTCCTCTTTTTATCTTCTTCAATGAGTGGTGGCAACCCAGGGAGTAGGAAATAATATTTAAAACTATAATTCTGTGTTACACAAACTGTGTATGTATTTGTTCAACTATGCACTGCAAAATGCAGGTGGAGAGACCTAGGTGTTCCACAAAAAAAATTTAAAAAAAAAAAGTGAAACTCCAAGTACTGGATGACCAACAGTTCACTTAACAAAAATAGACAATTCCAAAATAAAATGTAAGGCCAGCGAAACCTGACGCAATCCATGTTTTGGCACTACATGCCTTCCCTCAGGGGTCCATAGGAAGTCTGTGTAATATATACAATAGTCTATGTGATATATACAGCGATCTAAACATCCAATTGACTGCTAATGCAGTGTTGGGTTCATCTGTCCTTACATTTACTTTGGCATTGCCTATTTTTTAATTAAATAAACTGTTGGTCACCCAGTACTTGGTGTGCTACTTTTTTTAATGATCCTGCAAAACCCAGGAACATTTAGCTCATTCTATTAACATACGACTGCAACAATCCTCCTGGTCTTCTGAAGCGCAGATTCTTAACATTTCCTCTTACCTGTTTGGATAAGTCATCATAGATGATCAGGGCATGCTTGCCATTGTCTCTGAAGTACTCTCCCATGGAGCAGCCAGAGTAGGGAGCCAGGTATTGAAGGGGAGCAGCATCGGAAGCAGTAGCCGAAACCACAATGGTGTATTTCATGGCATCTGATAAAGAACCAGTATTTCTTGGGCTTAGATGCCGATAATAAAAAACGTGCATGCATGTGCATTTAAAGGAAGCTGTCTGCTTCTCTCTCTTCATTTACTGAGTTTACAAAAGATTTGTATTATTAAGTACTAGCTGATGCCCCGGCGTTGCACGGGTATTTAATTATAGCAATAACACTGTAAATGGATTCAAATAAAGATACTTTATAGTGGTGAATGAATGCAAGTCTCACTGGAATTAGCAATCTCTTAAACTGAAAAGGAAGATCTGTTGGAATAAGTGGCATCCAAAAGTTTCAGTATTGATTTAAACAAATCAATATGTGGAAACTCAGGTTGAAAAGAAACTCCATGCAGTTTTTTCCCGGTTCAGAATGGAACCTGTGTGCCTAGTGCATCATATGTGAGTACTCATGTAATGTAATAACATTATGAACTGGGGTGCATGAAGGAAACAGTTACAAACACAGTTAGAACATACAAACTCTATATGTATGGTGTCCGTGGTAGAATAGAAAAGATGTCCCTAGTGGTTATAGTCATATAAAGTGTTTTATAGTTGGAATTACTGTGAGAATGGCAGCTTTTTACATTTTTTCCATTGACATGAATGGGTGAAATCTGATTTTATGTTCATAGCTCCGCCCACGTGTGCAGGTGGGCCGCGAGACCCCCCAGAACATATCACCCCAGGTAGTGAGGGATCTGCATACCAAGTTTCGTTCAAATCGGTCAAGCCGTTTTTGAATTACTGTGAGAATGGCAGCTTTTTACATTTTTTCCATTGACATGAATGGGTGATATCTGATTTTCTGTTTGTAGCTCCGCCCACGTGTGCAGGTGGGCCGCGAGACCCCCAGAACATATCAGCCCAGGTAGTGAGGGATCAGCATACAAAGTTTCGTTAAAATCGGTCAAGCCGTTTTTGAATTACAGTGAGTATGGCAGCTTTTTACATTTTTTCCATTGACATGAATGGGTGAAATCTGATTTTCTGTTTGTAGCTCCGCCCACGTGTGTAGGTGGGCCGCGAGACCCCCAGAACATATCACCCCAGGTAGTGAGGGATCTGCATACCAAGTTTCGTTCAAATCGGTCAAGCCGTTTTTGAATTACTGTGAGAATGGCAGCTTTTTACATTTTTTCCATTGACATGAATGGGTGATATCTGATTTTCTGTTTGTAGCTCCGCCCATGTGTGCAGGTGGGCCGCGAGACCCCCAGAACATATCAGCCCAGGTAGTGAGGGATCAGCATACAAAGTTTCGTTAAAATCGGTCAAGCCGTTTTTGAATTACAGTGAGAATGGCAGCTTTTTACATTTTTTCCATTGACATGAATGGGTGAAATCTGATTTTCTGTTTGTAGCTCCGCCCACGTGTGCAGGTGGGCCGCGAGACCCCCAGAACATATCACCCCAGGTAGTGAGGGATCTGCATACCAAGTTTCGTTCAAATCGGTCAAGCCGTTTTTGAATTACTGTGAGAATGGCAGCTTTTTACATTTTTTCCATTGACATGAATGGGTGATATCTGATTTTCTGTTTGTAGCTCCGCCCACGTGTGCAGGTGGGCCGCGAGACCCCCAGAACATATCAGCCCAGGTAGTGAGGGATCAGCATACAAAGTTTCGTTAAAATCGGTCAAGCCGTTTTTGAATTACTGTGAGAATGGCAGCTTTTTACATTTTTTCCATTGACATGAATGGGTGAAATCTGAGTTTCTGTTTATAGCTCCGCCCACGTGTGCAGGTGGGCCGAGAGACCCCCAGAACATATCACCCCAGGTAGTGAGGGATCTGCATACCAAGTTTCGTTCAAATCGGTCAAGCCGTTTTTGAATTACTGTGAGAATGGCTGTTTTTTACATTTTTTCCATTGATATGAATGGGTGAAATCTGAGTTTCTGTTTGTAGCTCCGCCCACGTGTGCAGGTGGGCCGCGAGACCCCCAGAACATATCACCCCAGGTAGTGAGGGATCTTCATACCAAGTTTCGTTCAAATCGGTCAAGCCGTTTTTGAATTACTGTGAGAATGGCAGCTTTTTACATTTTTTCCATTGACATGAATGGGTGAAATCTGATTTTCTGTTTGTAGCTCCGCCCAGGTGTGCAGGTGGGCCGTGAGACCCCCAGAACATATCACACCAGGTAGTGAGGGATCTGCATACCAAGTTTCGTTCAAATCGGTCAAGCCGTTTTTGAATTACTGTGAGAATGGCAGCTTTTTACATTTTTTCCATTGACATGAATGGGTGAAATCTGAGTTTCTGTTTATAGCTCCGCCCACGTGTGCAGGTGGGCCGCGAGACCCCCAGAACATATCACCCCAGGTAGTGAGGGATCTGCATACCAAGTTTCGTTCAAATCGGTCAAGCCGATTTTGAATTACTGTGAGAATGGCAGTTTTTTACATTTTTTCCATTGACATGAATGGGTGAAATCTGAGTTTCTGTTTGTAGCTCCGCCCACGTGTGCAGGTGGGCCGCGAGACCCCCAGGACATATCACCCCAGGTAGTGAGGGATCTGAATACCAAGTTTCGTTCAAATCGGTCAAGCCGTTTTTGAATTACTGTGAGAATGGCAGCTTTTTACATTTTTTCCATTAACATGAATGGGTGAAATCTGAGTTTCTGTTTGTAGCTCCGCCCATGTGTGCAGGTGGGCCGCGAGACCCCCAGAACATATCACCCCAGGTAGTGAGGGATCTGCATACCAAGTTTCGTTCAAATCGGTCAAGCCGTTTTTGAATTACTGTGAGAATGGCAGTTTTTTACATTTTTTTCCATTGACATGAATGAGTGAAATCTGATTTTCTGTTTGTAGCTCCGCCCACGTGTGCAGGTGGGCCGCGACACCACCAGAACATATCACCCCAGGTAGTGAGGGATCTGCATACCAAGTTTCGTTCAAATCGGTCAAGCCGTTTTTGAATTACTGCGAGAATGGCAGCTTTTTACATTTTTTCCATTGACATGAATGGGTGAAATCTGAGTTTCTGTTTGTAGCTCCGCCCACGTGTGCAGGTGGGCCTCAAGACCCCCAGAACATATCACCCCAGGTAGTGAGGGATCTGCATACCAAGTTTCATTCAAATCGGTCAAGCCGTTTTTGAATTACTGTGAGAATGGCAGCTTTTTACATTTTTTTCCATTGACATGAATGGGTGAAATCTGATTTTCTGTTTGTAGCTCCGCCCACGTGTGCAGGTGGGCCGCGACACCACCAGAACATATCACCCCAGGTAGTGAGGGATCTGCATACCAAGTTTCGTTCAAATCGGTCAAGCCGATTTTGAATTACTGTGAGAATGGCAGTTTTTTACATTTTTTCCATTGACATGAATGGGTGAAATCTGAGTTTCTGTTTGTAGCTCCGCCCACGTGTGCAGGTGGGCCGCGAGACCCCCAGGACATATCACCCCAGGTAGTGAGGGATCTGAATACCAAGTTTCGTTCAAATCGGTCAAGCCGTTTTTGAATTACTGTGAGAATGGCAGCTTTTTACATTTTTTCCATTAACATGAATGGGTGAAATCTGAGTTTCTGTTTGTAGCTCCGCCCATGTGTGCAGGTGGGCCGCGAGACCCCCAGAACATATCACCCCAGGTAGTGAGGGATCTGCATACCAAGTTTCGTTCAAATCGGTCAAGCCGTTTTTGAATTACTGTGAGAATGGCAGTTTTTTACATTTTTTTCCATTGACATGAATGGGTGAAATCTGATTTTCTGTTTGTAGCTCCGCCCACGTGTGCAGGTGGGCCGCGACACCACCAGAACATATCACCCCAGGTAGTGAGGGATCTGCATACCAAGTTTCGTTCAAATCGGTCAAGCCGTTTTTGAATTACTGCGAGAATGGCAGCTTTTTACATTTTTTCCATTGACATGAATGGGTGAAATCTGAGTTTCTGTTTGTAGCTCCGCCCACGTGTGCAGGTGGGCCTCAAGACCCCCAGAACATATCACCCCAGGTAGTGAGGGATCTGCATACCAAGTTTCATTCAAATCGGTCAAGCCGTTTTTGAATTACTGTGAGAATGGCAGCTTTTTACATTTTTTTCCATTGACATGAATGGGTGAAATCTGATTTTCTGTTTGTAGCTCCGCCCACGTGTGCAGGTGGGCCGCGACACCACCAGAACATATCACCCCAGGTAGTGAGGGATCTGCATACCAAGTTTCGTTCAAATCGGTCAAGCCGTTTTTGAATTACTGCGAGAATGGCAGCTTTTTACATTTTTTCCATTGACATGAATGGGTGAAATCTGAGTTTCTGTTTGTAGCTCCGCCCACGTGTGCAGGTGGGCCTCAAGACCCCCAGAACATATCACCCCAGGTAGTGAGGGATCTGCATACCAAGTTTCATTCAAATCGGTCAAGCCGTTTTTGAATTACTGTGAGAATGGCAGCTTTTTACATTTTTTTCCATTGACATGAATGGGTGAAATCTGATTTTCTGTTTGTAGCTCCGCCCACGTGTGCAGGTGGGCCGCGACACCACCAGAACATATCACCCCAGGTAGTGAGGGATCTGCATACCAAGTTTCGTTCAAATCGGTCAAGCCGTTTTTGAATTACTGCGAGAATGGCAGCTTTTTACATTTTTTCCATTGACATGAATGGGTGAAATCTGAGTTTCTGTTTGTAGCTCCGCCCACGTGTGCAGGTGGGCCTCAAGACCCCCAGAACATATCACCCCAGGTAGTGAGGGATCTGCATACCAAGTTTCATTCAAATCGGTCAAGCCGTTTTTGAATTACTGTGAGAATGGCAGCTTTTTACATTTTTTCCATTGACATGAATGGGTGAAATCTGATTTTCTGTTTGTAGCTCCGCCCACGTGTGCAGGTGGGCCGCGAGACCCCCAGAACATATCACCCCAGGTAGTGAGGGATCTGCATACCAAGTCTCGTTCAAATCGGTCAAGCCGTTTTTGAATTACTGTGAGAATGGCAGTTTTTTACATTTTTTCCATTGACATGAATGGGTGAAATCTGAGTTTCTGTTTGTAGCTCCGCCCACGTGTGCAGGTGGGCCGCGAGACCCCCAGAACATATCACCTCAGGTAGTGAGGGATCTGCATACCAAGGTTCGTTCAAATCCGTCGAGCCATTTTTGCGTGATCGCGGCACATACACACACACACACATACATACACACATACATACCTCCGATTTTATATATATATAGATTATATAACTACTCCGATTTTACAAGGCGCATTAGTCTACCCAGTCTAAGTCAAAACAGTTTTCACAAGAAATTGTTCTGCTGCATCTTGTCCAATTGTACTACAGTACCTGCATCGGTCAGTCTCTTGACCAGCTGAGCCACAGTGGATCTCTTTTGACCAATGGCAACATAGATGCAGTACAGTTTCTTCTTTTCATCTGTTCCATCATTGAACCGTTTCTGATTAATAATTGTATCAATAGCAATGGATGTTTTACTATAACAGGGAAAATGACAAGTAAACTATCATTAGTTATGTGAACTTGTGCATGGGTAAAGCCAAGAATACTGCACTCCAGGGATGGAAATGTACCCTAATCCTAATTTATCACCTATGCTCAAGGACTCTACCAAATACTTGTTACCAATTAAATTGTACCTGTTAACTAGACTTCATCCTTTATGAAGCCTAACACTGCCACTAGAGTTATACCCTGTATTACAATGGAAGGTGTAGTTGGGTGTTAGTTAATAAGACACTAAGGCACTAATGCTCTAAAGCAGTGTTCTTCAACCTTTTGACACCTATGGACCGGCAGAAATAAAATAATTATTTTGTGGACCGGCAGTTAAAGAATACTGGGCTAAGTTGTGGGCCAGACCCCGCCCCCCATAATAGTACTAATTGTAACACCATTTTTTCCATTCATTTTTCATATACAGTGGAAACTTGGTTTACGAGCATAATTCGTTCTAGAAGCACTCGTATATCAAAGCATGTTTCCCCATAGGAAGTAAGGGAAACTGCTTTGATTGATTCCACCTCCTCCTCCCCCCCCCCCGAGGCTACCGGCGCTGCTCCATTCTCCCCCCCCCTTGAGGAATCCGACACTGTTCCAACCCCCCCCTGCGATCCGGCATCCCCCCGCTCGCATTGCCCCCCCTCCACCGCGATCCTACTTCCCCCCCCCCACGAGCAGTCAATGACATCCTTTACCCGACTTGGCACCAGTGACCGGTGCCCGAAGATCCTTCCTCTTCTGGCGCGGCCTGGGATGGGCGGTGCGTTGGATATCCTCCTTCTTCTGGGCTGGGCTGGCTTTGAGCATTTGCGCATGCTCAAAGCCTTCTGGTCTCGCTCTCTCCGAGATTGACTGCTCGGGGGGGGGGAAGTAGGATCGCGATGGAGGGGGGGGCAATGCGAGTGGGGGGATGCCGGATCGCGGAGGGGGGGCGCTCGTACAGCGAGGCAAGCTTGGTTTACGAAGCACCAAGTTTGCGAATGTTTTGCTCGTCTTGCAAAACACTCGCAAACTGGTGCACTCGTAAACCGAGGTACCTCTCTCTCTCTATATATATATATACACACACACACAAACAATATAATCATATTAACAAAACATAATGGTTAACCACAGAATTAAACTACACAAAGCACACTGTATGCTTCTCAATATTCATTCCTACCAGAACACAAATAACCCCATACAAATATGGGAACAAAAACTAAAAGTACTAATATATACAAACAAACCTAAGATGCAATACTCTGCATGCAGTACAACCCCAGAAGAAAAGCACAGTTACTTACCGTAACAGGTGTTATCCAGGGACAGCAGGCAGATATTCTTGACTGATGGGTGACGGCACCGACGGAGCCCCGGTACGGACAATTTTAGAGTGATTGCACTCTAAGAACTTTAGAAAGTTCTAGCTAGGCCGCACCGCGCGTGCGCGAGTGCCTTCCCGCCCGACAGAGGCGCGCGGTCCCCAGTTAGGATAAGCCAGCTAAGAAGCCAACCCGGGGAGGTGGGAGGGACGCAAGAATATCTGCCTGCTGTCCCTGGATAACACCTGTTACGGTAAGTAACTGTGCTTTATCCCAGGACAAGCAGGCAGCATATTCTTGACTGATGGGTGACCTCCAAGCTAACAAAAAGAGGGATGGAGGGAAGGTTGGCCATTAGGAGAATAAATTTTGTAAAACAGATTGGCCGAAGTGTCCATCCCGCCTGGAGAATGCATCCAGACAATAGTGAGATGTGAAAGTATGAACTGAGGACCAAGTAGCAGCTTTGCAGATTTCCTCAATAGGAGTGGAACGGAGGAAAGCTACAGACGCTGCCATAGCTCTAATTTTGTGGCCCGTGACAGAACCCTCCAGTGTCAGGCCCGACTGAGCATAACAAAAAGAAACACAAGCAGCAAGCCAATTGGATAGAGTGCGTTTAGATACAGGGTGACCCAACTTGTTAGGATCAAAGGACAAAAACAGTTGAGGAGATGATCTGTGAGGTTTGGTGCGATCAAGATAGTAAGCCAGAGCACGTTTACAATCCAAGGTATGCAAAGCCTGTTCACCTGGATTAGAATGAGGCTTTGGGAAAAAAACAGGAAGAACGATGGATTGATTAAGGTGAAACTCAGACACAAGCTTAGGAAGGAATTTTGGATGTGTACGAAGGACAACCTTATCATGGTGAAAAACAGTGAAAGGTGGATCAGCCACCAGTGCATGGAGCTCACTGACCCTCCTGACAGAAGTGAGAGCTATCAGAAAGACCACTTTCCAAGTTAGAAATTTAAAATGCGTTGTGGCCAGAGGCTCGAAAGGAGGCTTCATTAACGCAGAAAGAACCACATTAAGATCCCATACAACAGGAGGGGCCTTAAGAGGTGGTTTTACATTGAAAAGGCCTTTCATGAACCTTGAGACTAAGGGATGAGCTGAGAGGGGTTTTCCATGGATCGGCTCATGAAAAGCTGCAATGGCACTAAGATGGACCCTTATCGAAGAGGATTTAAGACCAGAGTCAGATAAGGACAAAAGATAGTCCAACACCAATCCCACTGCTGTAGATATGGGATTATGGTGATGTAACAGGCACCAGGAAGAAAACCGAGACCACTTCTGCTGGTAACATTGAAGAGTAGACGGTTTCCTGGAGGCATCAATAATAGAACGGACAGGCTGAGAAAGGAGAGCATGAGGTGAAGTCAGCCCGAGAGATACCAAGCTGTCAGGTGCAGAGACTGTAAGTTGGGATGAAGAAGCATTTGCTGATTCTGTGTAAGTAGTGAAGGAAACAGAGGAAGAGGTATGGGTTCCCTGGAACTGAGTTGAAGTAGAAGGGAAAACCAATGCTGTCTGGGCCACCGTGGAGCGATGAGGATCATGGTGGCTTGTTCCCTCTTGAGCTTGAATAAGGTGCGCAGCATGAGCGGAAGAGGAGGGAATGCATAAAGGAAGAGATTGGTCCAATCCAGAAGAAATGCATCGGGTTCCAGACGGTGAGGAGAGTAAAGTCTGGAGCAAAACAGGGGCAGTTGATGGTTGTGGGGAGCTGCAAAAAGATCCACCTGAGGAGTGCCCCATTGAGAGAAAATGAACTGGAGAGTCGAGGGGTCGAGAGTCCATTCGTGAGGTTGAAGAATTCTGCTGAGATTGTCTGCTAAGCAATTCTGTTCCCCTTGGATGTAGACTGCTTTCAGGAATAGGTGACGAGCAGTCGCCCATGTCCAAATCCTTTGAGCTTCCTGACATAAAGGACGGGATCCCGTCCCTCCTTGTTTGTTGAGGTAATACATTGCAACTTGGTTGTCTGTGCAAATGAGAAGAACCTGAGGAAAGAGGAGATGTTGAAAAGCTTTGAGGGCGTAAAATATCGCTCTGAGTTCCAGGAAATTGATGTGGTGCTTCTTTTCCTGGGTGGTCCAAAACCCCTGAGTTTGGAACTCGTTCAAGTGAGCTCCCCATGCATAGGGGGAGGAATCCGTGGTGATGACTAGTTGATGAGGAGGTAGATGGAACAGTAGACCTCTGGATAGATTTGATGAGTTCAACCACCAAAGAAGCGACTGTCGAAGAGACGAGGTCACAGATATGTGTTGTGAACAAGGATCCGTCGCTTGTGACCACTGAGTCGCTAGGGTCCATTGAGGAGTACGCAGGTGGAGACGTGCGAAGGGGGTGACATGCACTGTGGACGCCATGTGCCCCAAAAGTACCATCATTTGATTTGCAGAGATGGAAGTTTTCTGGAACACCTGCTGACAGAGATGAAGGATGGTGTGAAGGCGGTTTGGAGGAAGAAACGCCCTCATCTGAACAGTATCCAGAATGGCTCCAATGAATTGAAGTCGCTGAGTTGGAATGAGGTGTGACTTGGGTAGATTGATCTCGAACCCCAACAGTCGAAGGAAGGAAATGGTCTGATTGGTGGCTATGTGAACGGACTGAGGAGAAGGAGCCTTGATGAGCCAGTCGTCCAGATAAGGGAAGACTTGAAAATTGTGGGAGCGGAGATAAGCTGCGACCACAATCAGACATTTGGTGAACACCCTGGGAGAGGAGGCTAAGCCGAAGGGTAGCACCTTGTATTGGTAATGATGTTGGTTGACAAGAAAGCGAAGGTATTGTCTGGACATCAGATGAATTGGAATGTGAGTATACGCCTCCTTGAGATCGAGGGAACATAGCCAGTCTTCCTGAGAGAGAAGAGGGTATAGGGTGGCAAGAGATAACATCTTGAACTTCTCCTTGACCAGACATTTGTTGAGATCTCTGAGATCTAATATTGGTCTGAGATCTCCGGTTTTTTTGGGGACAAGAAAGTACCGGGAATAAAATCCCAGGCCTTGCTGGTCTAGAGGAACTGGTTCGATGGCATTGAGAAGGAGGAGGGATTGAACCTCCTGACCGAGGAGGGACTGAGCCTTGTTGGAAGCAGACTCTTTTGGTAGACTTAACGGTGGAGGAGTCTGAAAGTTCAGGGCATATCCGTGAGCGATGATAGCAAGTACCCACTGGTCGGAGGTAATTGCTTCCCATCGAGACAGAAAAACCTGTAGTCGACCTCCTATGGGCTGAGGTAGAAGGCATGAGGGAGGAAGACTGGCAATGTTCTAGAGAAGAGAGTCAAAAGGGCTGTGTAGACTTAGGTTGAACAGCCGGTTTTACAGCAGGCTGTTGTTGTTGACGAGCCTGTTGCTGCTGTTGACGCTGCCTGCGAGGTTGAGGAGGATGAGTCTGAGCCGGGCGAGCAGAAAACCTTCTTTGATAAGAAGGTTGTTGCCTGAATGGACGAGGAGGAGGAGGTTTCTTCTTGTTTTTCAACAAGGTGTCCCACCTAGTCTCATGCGCGGAGAGCTTTTGTGTGGCGGTATCCATGGACTCCCCAAACAGCTCATCCCCCAGGCAAGGCGCATTGGCCAGTCGGTCCTGATGGTTTACATCCAGTTCTGAGACCCGTAGCCATGCCAACCTTCTCATTGCTACAGAAATAGCAGTGGCCCGTGACATCAGTTCAAAAGTATCATAAATGGAACGGACCATAAACTTCCTGAGTTGCAAAAGACTAGAAGTACATTGCTGAAAAGCAGGAAGTTTACGGTCCGGAATGTACTTCTGAAAAGAGGTCACCTGTTGAATGAGATGCTTCAGGTAAAACGAGAAGTGGAATGCGTAATTACCTGAACGGTTGGCCAGCATGGCGTTTTGGTAAAGGCGCTTTCCAAATTTATCCATGGCCTTTCCCTCTCTGCCAGGAGGGACAGAGGCGTAAACACTGGCACCTACAGACTTCTTCAGGGTTGATTCCACCAACAAGGATTCATGGGGAAGTTGTTGCTTGTCGAATCCTGGGATTGGAATGACTTTATAAAGAGATTCCAATTTTCTTGGGGCTCCCGGGATGGTTAAGGGAGTTTCCAAGTTCTTATAGAAAGTTTCCCTCAAGATATCATGGAGGGGCAACTTTAAGAACTCCTTAGGAGGATGATCAAAGTCCAAGGCATCTAAGAATGCCTTGGACTTTTTAGAATCAGACTCCAAAGGAATTGAAAGGGTGTCTGACATTTCCCTTAAAAATTTGGTAAATGAGGAGTGCTCTGGCTTAGTAGCAGGGTCTTGCACCGATAAATCCTCCTCTTCAGATGAATAATCTTCCTCGGTACCGAGGTGATCATCCGAGTCATCCCACAAGTCAGGGTCCCGTACCGATTGGAGACGGCCCTGAGAAAGTGGAGTCGAGGTGCCAACATGTTTAGTCTTGCGCACCGATTTCCCCGAACGGTTGGAGACGGTACCAGGGGAGTGTAGAACGGTACGGGGCTCAGAGAACGGTACCGGCTCAGAAGTGTCCGGAGCAGAACGTCGTTTCGGTTCCGCTGATAGAATAGGCATGGACATGGATTTGTGCGGTGCCGACAAAGTCGATGTCAATAAAAGGGGTTGATCGACGGTCGGCACCGAAGGCTCATTGGGTACCGACACTGGAGGATTCGGTGTCAACAGAGCCGGGAGCAATTGTTGTAGTTGCTGTTTAAGTTGGGCCTGGAGGATAGAGGCAATGCGCTCATTCAACGTAGGTCCCGATTGCACCGGTACCGGTCTTTTCTTGCTCGGTACCTTCGGTGCCGCTCGACGCTCGGGTGAAGTCGATGCCGATGACGAGGCAGTGACTTCAATGGGAGCGGAGCGTTTACGGGGCCGGCGCTCAGTCTGCAGGACTTGGCTCACTGCATGCTCGACTGGTGGCCCTAGGACAGTAGGGGAAGGCTTCTTAGCCGGCTTACCTACAGGGATCGACGTCGGCGATGTATCTGTCGGTGCCGAGACAGTCGGTGTCGATTTGGAGGAAGTTGCCGATGTCGATACTGGTGCAACTTCCATGTCGGTGCCGAACAGAATTCGTTGCTGAATCTGTCGGTTTTTTAAAGTTCTTTTTTGTAAAGAACTACAGTGGGTGCAGGTGTCAGCCCTATGGTCCGGACCCAGACACTGAAGGCACCACTTGTGCGGGTCGGAGAGGGATATAGGGCGCGCACACCGCTGACACTTTTTGAAACCCGGTGACGGGGGCATGAAGGGAAAAACCGCTGTAGCAAAATCGAAGCCGGAGGCTTCGATGGTGCCAACAGGCCCCGCCGGGGTAGTCAATAAAAAAAGAAAAAAATAAAACAATTTTCTTTTTTTTTTTTTCCACAAACGTTAAAAGAACAAGAAAGAAATAAAATGAAGAGAAAAATACGCGCGAGCGGGAAGGCAAGTGAACAGTTTAGAAAAAAAACTTCCAACAGCCGTTGGAAACACGCGTCTTCTTAGCTCCGCGGAATTAAGAAAACTGGGGACCGCGCGCCTCTGTCGGGCGGGAAGGCACTCGCGCACGCGCGGTGCGGCCTAGCTAGAACTTTCTAAAGTTCTTAGAGTGCAATCACTCTAAAATTGTCCGTACCGGGGCTCCGTCGGTGCCGTCACCCATCAGTCAAGAATATGCTGCCTGCTTGTCCTGGGATAAAGAAACAAATGCATTTCTTCCTGAACAGACAGCAGATGTAAATCAATCACTAAATTAAAAAAAATAATGCTATTATTTGTATATGGTTATGGGAGGGGGGTGGGATATAAATCTTTTAGATATATATTGTGATGGAATTTTCAAGTGATAATGTATTATGATACTTTATATTTAATGTACACTTGATGTATTTATTAAAATGAATAAAGATTTGGAAAAAAAAATAAAATAAATTTCCCCTACCATTGTTGTCTCTCTCCCTCCATGGTGTGCCTTGCCTTCTGGCCTGCTCCCGCCTGGCCATTTTATGCCGCTTCCCCGGTGTTATCTTCAGGCCGGCTTTCTCTTCCTCAGTGCTGCAGTGCAGAAAGCCGTGGGCAGCAGCTCTTCGCGCATCCCACGCTTCACCTGAAAGCCTTTCCTCTGACGTTGCTATGTCAGAGAGAAGGCTTCCTGTTCAGGCGCAGGACGCGCGTAGGAGCCTCTGCCCACGGCTTTGTGCACCGCAGCACTGAGGAAGAGGGATCTGGCCCAAAGACAACGCCGCATCGATTGCACTGTGTACCAGCAGCTGAAGAGCACTGTCTGGGGTCCTTTGCACGTGCCGGCCCTGTGGACCGGCAGAAAATTTCTGTGGACCAGCACCAGTCCACGGACCAGCAGTTGAACAACACTGCTTAAAGCTTTCTGTGGCAATAAGACTCATTAAAGCAGTTTTACTGGCACGGAAAGCTCCCCTCCCTGATACACAAAAGGGTCTCTATGGCTGCTAATGATCCTTGTAGAAGCTACCAAAAATCCTATCTTAATGCTCTTAATCATGGAGCTCATTAGTTATTATAATGAGCACTCCGTGTAATGCTCTAAACCTTTTGCAGGGTCTGAGCTATTGAAGTCTTACTTTCCTATCAGTGCCTGAACACTGATTGGCTTGGGTACTGACAGAAAAGTAAGGCTAAAGCAACTCACACTTATTCCCCCCGTTGAGGCCAAAAGCAAAACCTGATGGTCTAGCGCGCCCCCCCCCCCAAACCTCCTACTGAAGGCTGGCAGGCAATATGCTTATTCCCTTCTGCTCACAGGCCCACGTCTTCAAAATGGCAGGCCTTCCCCTCCTCAGTGCATCCTGGGATGCACTAGGAGGGAGCCTAAGGCTCAGATTAGCTCAGGAACCTATCTTCAGTAGAAAGTATGGGAGTGTCAAAGGGGGGGGGGGGGTGCATGCCTGCTGGCAGGAGGGAATGGGAATCCCACCTGTCAGTTTTCAATAGAAAGTAGGGGGGAGTAGGATTTGGAGGGGAAGCCAAATCAGCTGGGGCTCAGGAGTTGCTCTCCCCTCTGCTAGCTCTCCGGAGCCACTATCAGCTTGGCAGAGAGGAGAGCAGCGGCTGCAGCCAGGCAGAAGGAGCAGCTGTGCCTAGTGACTGCTCCTCTGAGCAGGCCCAGGAACAGTTCCGCCCCCTTTTACTGGTGATGCTTCTCAGGAATAGCATACATATAATTTGCATGCTGTTGTGCTGACCATTGCCAGAGAGAGAGAGAGAAAAAAAAAAGGCGCTTCCACCATGGTATTTTTTATACCGTAGTGTTGGAGTTTTGTACATCCTGCCCTAAAGATGGAAAGAAAAAAAATCTTGTTTCATACAAATTAAAGTTCCTGCCTAGACACTAGTAAAACATAAGTGTCATTACATCAGCTTCCCATTTTGTTTCTTTTCTGTGGCTAGCACTGGTGGGAAATCCAATTAACCAATATCAAACCATTTCCCTAGGAAAGGCTTCTAATGTCTATAGAAAGACTGACAACAGTGCATCCCATTCAGTTAAAAATACACTACTGAAAACGTACCCAGTCTGCCTGTCACCGATGATCAACTCACGTTGGCCACGGCCAATTGGTACCAAACTGTCTACAGCCTTGATGCCAGTCTGCATAGGCTCACGCACAGAGATTCTAGGAATGATGCCAGGTGCTTTCAAACCAACTCTCCTACGTATCTTAGAGGTAAGTGGACCCTGCACATAAATACAAAGGCATAAAATTTGATCTAGTAATTTCACAATAATTCATTCTTTTTTATTGTAACCTTGCAAGACAGCTATACGGTAGACACCCAGCAAATAATAATTACATTTTAAAGGTGGGGGGAAGCGATTCAGAAATTCTGAATAATGACAATCACCGATATATAACAGCTGCTATTGGTATTTTAAATAAGCTACTAAAGGCCCAAAAAGGTGCAGTAATTTCATAAACATAGTAACCTATACAATATGCAGGGTAAATTAAAGAAAATAGGACAGTGCCTGACATACCACAATGAAAATGAGATACCCTGCTATTTAATCACATTTACTACCCAATGCTAAGAAGCAAAAGTCATATTGATGCATATATTTTAGCTCTGGTTAAGCTTCCCATTCCATCTATATCTGCTTTATAAAAAGATTAGGTTCTTACTAGAGAATAACATGGGGACAAATTTTTCCCCTGTCCCTGCGAGTTCTTTTCCTGTCCCTGCCCCATTCTTGCAAGCTGTCCTCATCTGCACAAGCCTCAAACACTTTAAAATCATAAGTGTTCGAAGCTTGTGTGGTAAAGGCAGAGTTTACAGGAACGGGGCAGGGACAGGAAAAGAACTCGCAGGGACAGGGGAAAAATTTGTCCCCATGTCATTCTCTAGTTTCTTTTTTTTTTCTTTCAAATTTTACATTTTAGACAAGCACTTCAACTTGAATATAGATTAAAATTAAAATACAGGAAACATGGATGGTATCCCCATTCGGGGTATTGTTGAAAGAAAAATTTAACATTCATTATTTCGTCCACAATGATTCAAGACCTAAGCAAACAACAAAAGATGGAAATCACACAAATCATTTATCAGGACATAATAGAAATAAGAGAGACCGCTTCCGGCTGCCGGTTCACTAAACTGTCAGAATCACCATTGGTCCTATGGTTAGTCATTCTCTAGTTCTTACCTTTTTTTTTTTTTTTAAATCTTTATTCCTTTTTATTTCTTTCAACAAGTGTACAGTATTATTACAATTAATTTACATAACACACTTGGCATTCTTAAACAATATTATTATACATGTTTTTATTCCCCCCCCACCTCCCACCCTTTTCCATATCAATAAAATATTCCTTCCAAATTTATATATAATTATACATCCCTTTTTGATAATACAATTAATCTGACATGAAATCTGTCCCTCCCCCCATCCTTCTTCCTCAAACACTTTAAACATTTTATTATACCCAGTAAATGCACAACAATAAATATCCCATCCTATTACATATATCTCCTTATTTTTCATAACAACATCTTTCCAATATTTTTCCCTCCCTATCCCTCCCATCCCATCTCTATATATTATCCCCTAAGGAAAAAGAATAAACTTTACTCGTTATAATATTCAATTAATGGCCTCCACACCTCTTGAAATCTTTTAAAATACCCCCTCTGGGGGGGCGTGGCTTAACGCGAACACGAATGGACGTGTAATCGCAAAGCTCCTCTTCATCTAGGCACAGAATATAAAAAAAAATTATTCCCTTCTAGATAATTTTCATCAAGAAATAAATACTAAAGAAGCGGAACATATGATAAATGAAAATATTATCTTTTGCTGAAGTTAAAGCGAAGCCTGCGGTAATAGGAGCTGAAAAGGCAGAGTGCCGTTTTTTTTCTTCAACGGTTTTATGAGACTTGAACTGCAGCGCTGATATAGTGAAACGTGTGAGTAAATAAAAGGCAGAGCTAGTGGGACAGTTTTTAGAGGAGGATTGTGTCCCGATGTGGATTAACATAACTCAAAAAAAAAATAAACCGTTGAATGTTGCCAACCTTTAACTAAATTGAAGGGCTTGAGAGAGAAAAGGCTGAGAGAGGAATACCGGCAAATTGAATTGTGAGGCGCTAAGTACAGATAAAAGTCATTTGCTTAAGAGATTATTGAAGTAGAAGAAGATTATTAGAGTGAGTGTTGCTCTCCTCTATCGTAGCTGCGATTGGGCTTGTGAGAGGAGAGCCAGAAGAAAGGACTGCCGATTTTTATTTGGCGCTGAAACGGCGCGATATTGAGAATGAGTGACTGACAGAGCTGGTGAGATGGGTCTGAGGGAGTATTTGACCTGCCGTGCCTGAAAGAAACCGAAAAGAAGGGAAGCTAGAGAGGGGTAAAGCAGTGGCGGTTTGAGGCAGACGATGAACCCTGAGGGCAAAGAGTCGGAGAATTTCTTTTTACTTTTCACTGAAACAGAAGGAGATTGAAGAGAGGGTTTGCTGGAGCGACGAGAAAAACTTAGGGTGAATGATACCAGCCTAATATTGTGC
The DNA here is from genome assembly GCF_902459505.1 of Geotrypetes seraphini. Lineage (NCBI taxonomy): Eukaryota > Metazoa > Chordata > Amphibia > Gymnophiona > Dermophiidae > Geotrypetes > Geotrypetes seraphini. The sequence continues at coordinate 93,558,668 of NC_047084.1, read as the reverse complement.
TTGTTGTGCCTAAACAATTCCTTCGTGTTGAAAGTTGACTAACAGTAAGGAGAAGAAACGCTGATCTTGTTCTGAGACTGCTATTAACTGACTTAAGTGACGGTTTGATTTCTCCTGCCGGTGCTGATTTGGAGCCCTAAGGGTGGAGAACGGAGGAGACTAATTTGCCCTTTGCTGATTCCTTTTTGTGAAGACAAACAATTAAATCAGCCCTGAGAGATCAACTAATTGCCTGAAGATACTGAAAAGAATGAAGGCAGTTTATTAAAAATATATTAGTCAACAAAAAATTCTTACTTACTTTGATAAAGGACTACTGCCTGTCAAAGAAAAAAGGAAAAGATAAAACTCCTTAAATTAAAAACTGATTCTGGTAAGAAGAAAAGTGCCTATTAATCTAAAAATAGAAAAACTGAAAAAAAAGCCCTTCTCTGCAAATTTTGATGAGAAATCCTGAGGGTAAGGAGCTGATTTCTCCTATTATATAGTGTGAAGGGAAAAATTGGTGAAAATATTATCAATTGAAACTTCTCTCCAACTAAATTAAACTGATAACCTGAAGGAAAGGACTCAAAAATTCCAAAAATCTTAGTGAATACTGAGAATTGTGATAGAAACAACAACATGGCAACTACCAGACAAAACAAAAATGAAACAGGCACGTCAGCAAAAAGACAAAAACAGGATCAAATAACACCAAGCAAGATCCCACTTCCAGCAGAAGAACCTGACATATTGAGTAAAGCAGAAGTCATGGAAGAACTAAGACAAATCAAACAAATGCTTAAGGAAACTGTAACCAATATGTCTGAAATGAAGGAAGAAATATTAAACATTCATAGACAAATGGAAAGTAATAACAAAAGAACAACTGAATTGGAATCTAGAATGGAGGTCATGGAAAGTGAAGCAAATAGATGCAAAAATGATAATTTGGAATTGAATAAATTAAAAGATCAACTGGAAGACTATGAGAATAGAGGAAGAAGGAAAAACATTAAACTTTTTGGAATACAAGAAAATTTAGAAGGAAAAAATCCCATAATTTTTCTAGAAAATTTAATTCCAAAAATATTACAACTAGACTTGAAACAACCACTTGAAATAGAAAGAGCGCATAGGATCCCAGTTAAAAATACAGAAAATAAAGGCAGGCCAAGACCAATAATTTTCAAAATGCTTAGATACCAACAAGCATTAGAAATATTAAATGCGGCAAAGAAAGACAAAAACCTAAATTATAAAGGATCTAGAATATGGTTCTTACCGGACTTTGCCAAAAATACAGCAAATAAAAGAAAGAGACTATTGGACATGAGACCTCAACTAAAAGAAAAAGGCTTTAAATATGGTCTATATTATCCAGCGAAAATGAGAGTATCATCTGGAGACAAATCCTTGTATTTTGAGGATCCAGAAAAACTAAAAGCTTTTCTTTCTAAACCAGAACCTATGATATTTTAATATAAAATTTTAAGATGGTTTTGATGACTTTATGAAATAATTATAAAAATATGAAATATCGAAATATCTGAAGAAAGAAAAATGATATAAAGAAAAGGCAATAAAAATTTATAAGAAAGAAGAACAAGATATAAGAAAAACATTAATAACATACTAAATATATGTTCAAGATTAAATTTTATGATGTAATGATAATACCAAAGAAATATAAATTAAAAACTGTTAAATGGATAAAGATACATTAATGAAATGTTATGAAAATATGACTAAAAATATTAAAGATTAATATAAATAGATAGAAGGGAAATTTGATTGAATAATGAATGCCTAGAGGGGAGGAGAATGTTTGGGTTGCATTTCCAATGTGTATCCTTAAGCAGCCATTGTATTGGGTGGGAAAGGGAGGGAAAAGGAGAGTATTTACTATAAGGATTAAGGAAATAATAAACAAGGGATTAGATACTTTAGGGGTAAAAATGTGTGTCGTGAAAAACATTTTTAGGATTCTGAATATGAAAGAAGAGGAGAAAATGATTATAATGAAAAGTATTAAAATGTATAATGTTTTTTAAGATATATTCTATTAATGTCAATGGCCTAAATCACGTAATAAAAAGAAAAAAAGTATTAACATTTTTAAAAAAGCAAAATGCGGATATTTACTGTCTGCAGGAGACCCATCTTAGTAAAAAGGAATCACAGAAATTATCGGGTGGGTGGGTAAAAGAATGTTTTTTTGCTCCAGCAGAGGGTAAAAAAGCAGGGGTAGCAATTCTTATAAATAAAAAATGTATGGCCAATATTAAGGTAAAAAATTCAGATCCACATGGAAGATGGATACAAATTGATATAAGTATGGGAAATGATGCCCTGACGTTGTTCAATATATATGCCCCTAATTTGAATCAATCAGAATTTTTTAAAAAATTACAGAATATGATGTTACCACTGGCTGCTTCTAATTTAGTGGTGGCTGGAGATTTTAATGCTGTAATGGATCCATTATTGGATAAAAAACCAGGTAAAAGTATAAAATCTTTAGGTTTAGATAATTTGGTTCAATCATGTGATTTGAAAGATATATGGCGTATTCTTCATTTTAATGATCAGGAATTTTCATTTTGTTCACAGGTTCATAAATCATTTTCAAGAATAGATTATATTTTTGTTTCAACAAATAAAGTGCAACAGGTGATTAAAGCTTCCATAGATCCTATTATTATTTCGGATCATGCGGGAGTATGGATAGAATTACAATTAGATCAAATAGAGAATGGTAGACCTCTATGGAGATTTGATAATGCATTGCTTGTGGACGACAAATTTTTGGAAAATTTTAAAACACAAATTAACGATTTCTTTCAAATAAATTTAGTGGAGGATACATCTATAGAGAATGTATGGGATGCATTTAAAGCAACTATGAGGGGTAATATTATATCATATTCAGCTTTTATTAGGAAACAGATTAAAATACAATATTTAGAATTAGAAAAAGAAATAAAAATATTAGAAGCTAAATTGATAAGTAAATGGGAATATGAAGTTTTGCAAGCTCTTTTAAAAGCAAAAGGTAAATATAATGAATTAACTTCAAAAATTATAAGAAGAGATTTGTTTTCCAAGCAAACAGTGTATTATGGAAATTCTAATAGGGCGGGGAGATTATTGGCAAATTATCTTAAAGCAAAAAAAAGAAGAACTAATATTAATGGAATTAAAGATGATAATGGTATAATAACAAATCAAACTAATATAATATTAAAACAATTTTTAAAATTTTATAAAGACCTGTATTCTTCCGAGCCTTATTTGGAGAGACAAAAAGATGGGAAAAATTTTTTAGATTTAATTAATGGACCTAAGGTTCCTGATCATATAAAACGGAGTTTAGATGAACCTATATCATTAAAAGAATTAGAAACAGCATTGAGATCTCTTAGAGTTGGATCCGCTCCAGGTGGTGATGGCTATACAGTAGAATTTTACAAAACATTTCAAAATGTCCTTTCCCCATATTTACTAAATTTATATCAGACACAACTTATAAAAGGTAATATTAAAGGTACTATGGCTGAATCAATAATAATTGTTTTGCCTAAGCCAAATAAAGATCCTACTTTGGTTTCGAACTACAGGCCTATATCTTTGATAAATGTTGATAATAAACTTTTGGCGAAAATTTTGGCTTTGAGATTAGCCAAAGCTCTCCCACATATTATAGATATGCATCAAATGGGTTTCGTTGCTAAAAGACATTCCTCTAATAATACTAGACTATTATTTCACATGTTAAACTTATCAAAAAAAATGGATGAACCAACTTTTACAGTTTCATTAGATGCTGAAAAAGCATTTGATAGGGTAGAATGGAATTTTATGTATCAGGCATTAGAATGGTTTGGTATAGGTTCTGGATTTATACAAATGGTAAAAACATTGTATAGCTTCCCGATTGCAAGACTAAATATTAATAATAAGATATCTGATGGTTTTCAATTGCAGAGGGGAGTTAGACAAGGTTGTCCTTTATCTCCTTTGTTATTTGATGTTGTATTAGAACCCTTATTGTTAGCAATACAGCAAACGAGGGAGATACAAGGTATTCCATATTCAGATATGGAATATAAAATTTCTGCTTATGCTGACGATATTTTACTTTATTTGAGAAATCCAGAGTCAACCTTATCTTCTTTATTGGAACTAATTGATAAGTTTGGTAAATTTTCAGGTTATAAAATTAATTGGAATAAATCTGAAATTATACCCTTGAATGTTCATTGTGTAAAAGGATTATTTGATACTTTTCCATTCATATGGAAAGAAGAAGGATTTAAATATCTTGGCATTCAAGTTAAAAATACAATTGAAGATACAGTAAAAGAGAATGAAAAATATATATTAAAAAAAGTTACGGAGTTATGTGAACAATGGAACCCATTACATATTTCTTGGTGGGGAAGAGTCCAAACTATTAAAATGATGATGTTACCTGTAGTTTGCTACCAAATGAGTATGATACCTGTTTACTTTCAGGGGTCCTTTTATAAAAAACTTAATAGCATTTTAACAAAATTTCTTTGGCTTGGTAAAACACCTAGAATAGCTTTAGTAACTTTGCAAAAATCAATTAAAGAGGGAGGGGTAAATTTTCCAAATTTCTATAGGTACCATCAAGCCTATATTCTACGTCAGGGTATGTATTGGATCCTCCCAGAACTTATAGATAACGCACCAGATTGGTTATATTTAGAATGGCGCCTTATGTTTCCCCTAAATTTAGTTCATTTGCCAAGTATCAACATACCTAGAAGATACAGAGAAAATAAATTATTAATGGATACTTGGAAAACGTTGAGGTTTATTGATAAATTAACACCTAACCCAATAAACAAATCAACTAATCAATCTATATGGATAAACTCCAAGATCAAAATTGGCGGAGTTCAAATCCTTTGGAAGAACTGGATTATTGCAGGCATTAGATCTCTAGATGATGTTATTTCAGAAGGTAAACTGCTGGATTTTTCACAATTGCAACATAAATTTGGTCTTAATAAAACACAAAGTTTTAAATGGTTGCAATTGAAGCAGGCCATTTAGGTTGGGTTCCCTGAATGGAAAACATTAAATAATCAATATAGTTTAAAGTTCTTATGTTTTCAAACAGACTTCCTAGGACATCAAGCCGCATTGTGGTATAAATTAATATCTGGATATTTGAATAAAAAACCAAAAAATGGTCTAAGAGATATTTGGAGCATTGAGATTGGACATCAGATTAATGCATCTCAATGGCCACTAATTTGGTCTTGGAGAATGGGATGTACAGTGTCAGCATCTATGAGACAAACTTGGTTCTTTTTATTACATAGAGCTTTTTGGACCCCTACACGTTTGCAAAAATTAGACAGTTCTAAGTCCAATAAATGCTGGCACTGTAATCTAGAACCAGGGACACTAGATCATTTATTATATCATTGTCCCTATATTAAAACTTTTTGGAATTCAATTTGGCCACAAATTAATAAATTGATGGAAAATCATATTGCAATATCATATGATACAATATTATTTGGAATGATGATGAGGAAAAAAAGTCAAATTTCACCAGAAAATAATAAGCTTTTATTAATAATGACAGGGGTTGCTATTCAACATATAACCAATAACTGGAAAAATTATAATAACCTGAATTATACATTTTGGTGGAATACAATATGTCACATATTTAAAATGGAAAGAACAATAGCAATACAAAGAGGGACATATATCAAATTCATAAAAATATGGGGGCCATTGACAAAATACTGTAATGAATAAATAATATGATTTTTCTTCTTTTCTTTATTTCAAGAATTTTTTTTTTTATGACACACATAGAGGGGGGTAAGGAAAATAATTTCTAAATAATATGTTATAAAATATTATACAATATATAATGTATGAATGAAAAGTAATAGAAGGGTGGGGGGAGGGAGAGGGGATAAAATTTATTTAGAACATAATGTATTAGATATAAAAATGTTATTGAATATTCATCAATTGTATTCTAACATGTTGCATACTTTTTGTAAAATTTGAAAATTTAAAATATTATATTAAAGTAATAAAAGGGTGGGGGGAGGGAGAGGGGGAAAATCAAATTTAGATATATAATGTATTAGATATAAAAGTGATAATATATATTTATCAATTGTATTTTAATATTTTGTACACTTTATGTAAGATTTGAAAATAAAAAATAATGGAAAAAAAAAAAATACCCCCTCTGTATCACAAAAAATCTTTCCATCTTATACATATGACAAACTGAGTTCCACCAAAAATTACAATTCAATCTAGAACAGTCTTTCCAATTAGTTGTTATCTGTTGAATTCCCACTCCCGTAAGAATCAACAATAATTTATTGTTTGCTGCAGATATTTGGCATTTGGCCCTCATACACATTCCAAAAATCACTGTGTCATAGGATAAAGCCACATGACTCTCCATCAACATATTAACTTGATCCCATATTGATATCCAAAATGCCTGAATACATGGACAATAAAATAAAAGATGGTCTAGAGTTCCAACTTCAATTTTACAATGCCAGCATCTATTAGACTTAGAGCAATCTAATTTTTGTAATCTAGTAGGGGTCCAGAAAGCTCTATGCAACAAAAAGAACCATGTTTGCCTAATAGATGCTGACATCGTACCTTTAATTCTCCAAGACCAAATACGTGGCCATTGAGATGCATTAATCTGATGCTTAATCTCAATGCTCCAAATATCTCTTAATCCATTTTTAGGCTTCTTATTCAAATAATTAGATATAATTTTATACCACTTTGCGGCCTGGTGACCCAGAAAATCTGCCTGGAAACATAAGAATTCTAAGCTGTAATGATCATTTAAAGATTTCCATTCAGGGAACCCCACCTGAATAGTCTGCTTCAATTGCAACCACTTATAACTTTGTTTTTTATTCAGACCATATTTATGTTGCAATTGTGAAAATTCAAGCATCTTACCATTATCAATTACTTCCGTTAATGATCTTATACCTGCTTTAATCCAATCTTTCCAGACAACCTTAAACCCGCCTATTTGTATCTTGGAGTTTACCCAAATAGTCTGTTGTTTCGATTTTAAAATAGAATCAGTAGTTAATTTGTCTACAAACCTTAATGTTTTCCAAGTATCCATTAATACTCTATTGTCTTTACGTATTCTAGGCACCTTTATACCAAGCAAAAGATCAAGCCTAAGTGGAAAGATAAGTGATCTCTCCACCCTTAACCACTCTGGTAATTGTTCCAAAAGCTCTGGGAGGACCCAATACATACCTTGGCGCATGATATAGGCCTGATGATACCTATAAAAATTGGGAAAATTTACCCCACCCTCCTTAATTGGTCTTTGCAAAGACACTAAAGCCACTCTTGCAATTTTACCCAGCCAAATAAATTTAACCAGAATACTATTTAATTTTTTATAGAAAGACCCCTGAAAAAACACTGGTATCATTCCCAATTGATAGCAAACCACAGGCAAAATCATCATTTTAACAGTTTGTACTCTTCCCCACCAGGACAAATGTAAAGGATTCCATTGCTCACACAATTCTGTAACTTTTTGTAATAAAAATTTTTCATTTATTCTTATTGTCTCTTCAAGTGTTTTATTCAGTCAAATACCTAAGTATTTTATTCCATCCTCTTTCCATATAAAAGGGAAAGTATCAAGTATACCTTTTGTACAATGCATATTTAAAGGTAAAATCTCTGATTTAGTCCAATTTATTTTGTATCCTGAGAATTTTCCAAATGTATCTATGACCTTCAGTAGACATGAGATTGTTGTTTCCGGATTCCTCAAATGAAGCAAGATGTCATCTGCATAAGCAGATACTTTATATTCCACTCCAGCACATGGAATACCCTGTATGTCCTTTGCCTGTCGAATAGCTAATAATAAGGGTTCAAGAACTATATCAAAGAGCAAAGGAGATAATGGACAACCTTGTCTAACTCCCCTCTGCAACTTAAAAGCATCCGAAAAATTATTATTTATATATAAGCGAGCAGTTGGGGAGCTGTACAATGCTTGTATCATTTGTATAAATCCGGATCCAATACCAAACCATTCCATAGCTTGATACATGAAACTCCATTCTACACGATCAAAAGCCTTCTCAGCATCTAGTGAAACTGAAAAAGCCGGATCATTAATTTGTTTTGTTAAATAATACATCTGAAATGCCAGTCTAGTATTATTAGAAGAGTGTCTTTGAGCAACAAATCCAGTTTGATTCATTCCTATTATATGCGGAAGAGCTTTAGCCAATCTTAATGCTAAAATCTTAGCTAATAATTTACCATCTACATTTATTAAAGATATAGGCCTGTAGTTTGAAACCAATGTTGGATCTTTATTTGGCTTTGGCAAAACAATAGTTAAAGATTCTGCCATAGTGCCTGATATACAACCTTTATTCAATTGATCCTGATATAATTTTAATAAATACGGTAATAGGGAAATTTGAAATTCTTTATAAAACTCTACTGTAAATCCATCTCCACCTGAAGCGGTCCCAACTCTAAGGGATTTCAATGCCATTTGTAACTCTTTTAATGATATAGGTTTATCTAAACTTCTTTTTATATGATCAGGAACCTTAGGACCTTCAACTAAACTGAAAAAATCCATCCCATCTTTCTCTTTATTTAAATAAGACTCCGAAGAATACAATGACTTATAATATTTTAAAAATTGTTTTAATATATTTCCAATTTGAGAATGAGAATTTCCTAACTCATCTTTAATTATGCTTATTTTCTCCTTCCTTTTCTTTGCTTTTAAATAATTTGCCAATAATCTTCCAGCCTTATTTGCACTACCATAATACACCACCTGCTGAGCAAAAATATCTTTCCTTATTAACCCAGAGGAAATTTCATTATATTCACATTTTTTTTAACAATATTTGAAATGTCTCCTGTTCCCATTTATTAACCAATTTTAATTCCAAATTCTTAATTTCTTTTTCCAAATTCACATATTGTTTTCTTAACAGCTTCTTTTTATATGCAGAATATGATATAATTTGTCCTCTCATAGTTGCTTTGAAAGCATCCCATAAAATTCCAATCGAAATTTCCTCTAAATCATTAAGTCTAAAATATTCATTTATTTTATTTTGAAATTCTGTGCAAAATTTAGAATCAGCAAGCAATGTATTATCAAACCTCCATACAGATTTGGAATTATCTGGATCTACTAAATTAACTTCTATCCATACACCACCATGATCAGATATTACTATTGGTTCTATGTCAGCTTTTATAACTTGCTGTATCATCTGATCTGAAACAAAAATATAATCAATTCTTGAGAACGATTGATGAACATGTGAACAAAATGTAAATTCCCGATCATTAAAATGAAGAATACGCCATATATCTTTTAAATTACATACTTGTACCAAATTATCTAATCCCATTGATTTCATTATTCTACTAGGCTTTTTATCCATTATTGGATCTATAACAGCATTGAAATCCCCAGCCACCACTAAATTAGTAGTAGCCAGTGGTAAAACTAATTGTTGTAGAGATTTAAAGAATTCACTTTGATTCGAATTAGGTGCATATATATTTAGTAACGCCATTGTATTACTGCCCATGCTCATGTCAACAAGTAACCACCTTCCTTGAGGATCTGCCTTAACCATATTAAATGTTGCTGGACATTTTTTATTAATCAATATTGCAACTCCTGCCTTCTTTTTTACCGCTGGTGCAAATAAACATTGTTTTATCCACTTATCTATCAGCTTCATAGACTCTGTTCCAGACAAATGTGTCTCTTGCAAGAAACATATATCTATATTTTGTTGTTTAATATATTCCAATACCTTTTTTCCTTTTTATAGGGTGATTAAGGCCATTTACATTCAAAGAAAAAATTTTAAAACCCATTTTACAAATAAAATATAAAATACATATATAATCCACTCAAACATAAAATATACATTTTTTCTTTTTCCTTAAACCAATATATGAGTCTCCCCCCTCCCCTCTTTCCCCATCCCCCCTATTCCCATCCCCCACCCTCCCCTCCCCTAACACAAATGCAAACTTCGAAACGCACATATTACTGAGCAAAAATAAACTCCCCACAGGCAATAACATACTCATTTTTCTTTCTCTAATCTTTCAAACAACCAACACTAAATTCTCCTGCAGTCAATCCATTCTTCAATACCCTAAATACCCATATTTACTATAATTCTTTATTATATACTTCCCCTCTCATTCAAATTTCCAAACATTCTTCCACCCTATACCTCTAATATATTTATAAAAGTATATACCCAATATTTCGGAAACCATTTCTTACAATATATACCCCCCCAAGATTAATATTATTATTTTATTTTTTTGTATAACCTAAGTTTCTCACAACTTCAATGGAACATACATCACTCCATCCTATAATATTCATTTTTTTTTATCCTTACATCAAAAGAAGGATCAAACATTTCAACCAAGCAGACCTCATATTTTTTAAAACTCTCATTAATTTTCATTGCATCTTCAATCTATTACAGTCTATTCTCCATTCTGCACAACTGTAACACTTGTACATCTTCATCCTGCTGTTTCAGTCTCTTATTCCATCTTCTTGCAGATTGCTATTTCATCTTTCTCCAATAAAGTATTTTTGCAACATCATCCTTATATCTCAGTCAATTTCAGATGCAAATTGTAAATCTAAATAATGCTCAAGTCATTTCCATCAGTCTATCTTCACATCTTCTTCTCTTTACATCAATAGTCTTTTGTATTTTTCATCTTATTATATTCTAAGTTCCCACATTTCTCCAATGCAGCATTTATGTGTCCTCATATTATTATCTCAGTCACATTATAAACTCACATTAAGAAACCATCCAAATCTTATAATTGTTCCTCATATTTTTTTCACTTCCTATATGCTCCATCCCTCTTCTTACCTTGTCAAAATCTTCTTTTCTTCTTTTCTTATTGTCTCTTTAAAATTTTCATTTCTATTCTTTAAATCTTGTTTGAAATGTTGATCCCCCTTTAATCTAACCTCAACAATTTTCTAGAAAATATTTTTCTCCTTTTCTATTTTTTTTTCCATTTTTTCCTTCTTTATAAAATATCTTTCAATTTTCACTCAAAAATATAAATCAAAAATAATCTAAGTATATTATTTATTACATTTTCTAAATACTTTCATGAAACCATAGGAAAATTATATTGATCTAGAAATAACTGAATTTGCCTGCTTCTTCAAAATTATAAGTTTTATTCTCATAAGTTACCCTCATAATAGCCGGGTATATCAATCCATATCTTGCTCCCATTGCTCTCAGTTTAGGTCTTAAATCCAAAAGCTGTTTTCTTCTGTAGGCAGTAGCTTTTGCAAAGTCAGGTACTATAAAGATCTTAGAATCCTGGCATTTAAGATCCTTATTTGTTTTAGCCAGCTTTATAATCTCTACCACCTGCTGATGTCTTAGCAGCTTAAAGATTATTGGACGGGGACCCTTCTGACTATTTGATCTTTTCATCGGTATCCGATGTGCTCTTTCTATCTCCAAAGGAAAAGAACTTTTAAATGGCAAGATCTTTGGGATAAAATTAGTCACAAATTGAATAGGATCATTCTGCTCAATCCCCTCAGGTATCCCAATCAGCATGCTTTTCTAACTGCTCAATTTTGAAGTCAACTGCCTGCATTCTATTTGTCAGACTCTCTATTTCCTTCTTCACATCTTTTATATTTTTAGCGTTATCACTTACTATTTCTTTAATTTTCTGAAGTTCATTCATCAAATCACTGTTATCAATTTCTTCCTGAGGCAACGGGACCGCTGTCGGGGATACCGAATCAATTTTTGTTCTTTTTTTACTTCCTGCTCCTGAATTCACCGGATTACTTTTACTAGTTTTACCCGAAGCCATTTCTTACTTCAATTCTCTCTTTTCCTTCACTTTTCTTTAATTTTAACTGCCAAAATCTTAATAAAATTTGCCTGTCACAACAGAGCTAATCCTCTACCCAGCCATCTTCGTGCGCTGCAAAGTTCTAGAATCTCTAGTTCTTACCTTGATAATATCTTTTCTCCAAAGACAAGCAGGGGAGATGCAGGCACACTTGAAGGTGAAGTATTCCGACTGAGCCTAAGTGCCAGAATTCTCCCTAGTAAAGTTGAGAATATGCAGAGTACAATGCCTCTAAAACCCCTCCCCTCAGAATGTTAGTTGCTGAGGTGACAAGAAAGACAACAATATGTCCTAAAGGTGATGCATGTGCACCTATATCCAGGGCACCACCTCTATTGTGGCCGCCATTGACCCAGCAACTTGAAGGCAATGGCACACAGTAGGCTCTGGCTTGGCTCTGACCACGATGCTTCTGTTTGTGTGCTTCTGGAAGACTCGGCCTTCTGCTGTGCTGAATTAGACCTCAAGATATTCCAGGGACTGTGTCGGAAACAGGTGGCTTCTTGTTTCTTGCTGTCACCATCAGATCGAACATTAGATGACCCCAGCAACAATGGATTGGAAGGCTGCGACAGACAGCGCCCATTCTCATGGATCCAGTAAATCAGCCTGGCCATTGTCCACTCTCGCTACATGCACCACTAGAAGAGCCTGAAGATGAAACTCTGCCCACTGGAACAGCGAGCAGGCTTTCAGACTCAGCAGCGCACTCTTGGTGCCTCCCTGGCAATTGTCTGAGAAGACATGGACCACTTGGCCCTCCAGACTCTTCTCCAGGTTCTACAACACCAATCAAATGGCTTGAAGCTGCAATCTGCTGACTGACCATTTCCTTTGGAAGGCCGACCAACACTTCTGGATCAGGCATAAACTGCAGTGAGCCCCCCACCACCAAATAGGCTGACATCCGTTGTCACAATTATCCATGGAGCTATTTTGAGAGGCATGCCCCTTGATAACGCCTATGGGCAGAGCCATCAGCTCACACTGGCACAGGATTCCAAGTACATGGCAGAGACATCTGCAGGAAGTCCGACTATGGCGACCACTGGGATAGCAAGCAAAAACCAAAACAAAAACTGCAGACCATGTGCAAGATGTAGGCACTGTTTATTACAATATTAATGCAGTATGGTAAATATACCACCTTATTACCAACCAGTGGATCACTGGTTGCTGTTTGTTCACTGCAGATTCTGTTGGATTTTCTTTTCGTGGACCACTGGGATAGCAACACGCTCTGGAGAGGACATATATGAGCCTTCACCCATATGACCACATCTTTCATGCCTGCCATGGAGCCTAGCACTTGGAGGTAATGCCACGCAGATGGAGCTGGCTTGGCCAACAAGTTGGTTATCTGGGTGCAAAACCTGTCTGGAAGATAGACAATCTTCTGCCATGTTGAAGACGACTCCCAGGTATTCCAGGGATTTGGACTGAATTAGTTGGCTCTTTTGGAAATTCACTATCCAACCCAGGCTGTGGCAGGACCACGTGGGCTACCACTTGTTCTGATTCTGAGAACGACATAGCTCTGATCAGCCAGTCGTCCAGGTACAGATGTACCTGCAATCCCGTCCTGCACAGATACGCAGCTACTACCACCATCATCTTGGTGAACGTGCAAGGTGGTGTTGCCAACTCAAAGAGAAGAGCTAAGAACTGGTAATGGTTTTCCAGGACAGGAAATCGCTGTGTTCCAGAAAGATGGGAATGTACAGGTAGGCCTCTGTCAAATCCAGAAAGGCCAAGATATTCCCCTTGTGTCACTGCTGCTATAACTGACCATACTGTCTCCATGTGAAAGCACGGAACTTTCAGCACCTCTTTGATGTAAGATCCAATCCTTTGAGCCTTTCTTGGGCACTATGAAGCATAAGGAGTATTTGCCAGAGACTGAATCCTTGGGCAGTATGTTCTCTATGGTCTGAATATCTAACAACCTCTGAACTGTAGCTGCGACCTTGCTTACTTTCTCTGGTCACCCTGCTGGGGAGTCCATATACCATTTGAGCTTGTAACCGCTCTGAATGATCTCCAGCACCCAATGGTCTGACAATATCTAAACTCAGGCCTCTGCATACTCCAAGAGCCTTCCCCCTATCTTCAGGGTAACAGCTCAGGACCTGGCGTCATTGTGCTTTCTCGGAGACTGAAGAGGGATGAGAACTGGAGGCTTGATTCCACCTGGGTCTTGAGAATATTTGTCTTGATCCCTGGTAGGATACTGAGGCAGATGCGCCCTGAGAGCCCAAGCCCCCTTACGTACCTCCTGGTTCACTGCCAAACTTCCCTTGGGGGATCTCAGCCATCCAGATACGCTCTCCACTTTAGATTGACAAATTCCTGAGAAAATGGCCTATTAGGCAGCAGTCTCCTTTAGATTACTCCAGTTTGCGTCTCTTGGGCTCTGTGGCCTCCACACTCCTGCGCCTTGGATGACCACAATTCTGGAGGGAAAAAACCCCAACCGTTCCTCAGCCCTAGAGAGTAAAAGAGAGGATAAGTGAGTCGCTCCTGCACCCCCCCCCCCCCCCAATGTGCTACACAACACATGGCACAAAGGCGCTCTTCGGCCTTCCATCCAGCGCAAACCTGACATAAACTAAGGGTAATGGAGCCTAAGGACTTCACTCCTGCCCATTTTGAGGCAAAAAACCCTCACTTGACCCTACCGACTCCTTCACTTATCACCCCTTCTCCCTCTTCCCCATCTTATACAAGCTACTTGAATGTGCTTCTTCACCCCCTTTCGCCCTCTACATTCTACAGAAACTGCCTTTGCTAGAGTCCTCCAATGACCTGCATCTGGCCAAATCCAAAGGGCACTACTCCATTTTCATCCTCCTTAATCTATCTGCAGCATTTGACACTGTAGATCACTGCCTACTCATTGATACGCTGACCTTGCTTGCATTTCTTGGCTCTGTTATCTCATGGTTTTCTTCCTACCTTTCCCATCACACTTTTAGTGTGTGCTCTAGAGGATCCTCCTTTAATGCCATTCCGCTATCATTCGGTGTACCTCAAGGCTCTGTCCTAGGACCTCTTTTCTCCATCTACACTTCTTCCCTTGGAGCTCTGATCTTCTGGTACCATCTCTATGCCGTGAAATCTACTTCCCTACGCCAAAATTTGTACTCCTCTCTTTCCTTCTCTTCACATATCCCACAAACCACCAAAACTTGTTGCTTCTTTCTATATGTTGTTGCTAAAATTCAGAGCATGCTGCCAAGACCATTATCCAAGCCCATGGCACCTCTCACCTGGATTACTGCACCGTGCTTCTTGCGGGTCTCCTGCTAATCCACCCCCTCCAATCTGTTTGGAATCCTGCTGCCTGCCTGCTCCCCCTTTCCTTAAGTAACTTCATTGGCTCTCTGCTTACAGTTCAAACTCCTCATATCCACCCTGTGCTGTAAGCTCTTTTGAGTAGGAACCAAATCTTGTGTTTAATGTACAGCACTGTGCATCGGGTAGCACTATAGAAATAATAGTAGTAAAACAAGGCGATTTGAAGGGTCTGGAGAACTTTCAACAACAAAAAAAAAAATCTGGAAATCCAAGATGACCATGGCAGTAGTATTTTGGCACCAAAATGCCTTAACTAAAACAGCCAAAAAGGGATTTTAGAGGTTGGGAAACCTAAGGAAGGGGTAGAAACCTGGAAAAAAAGGCTTTTAAAAAGACACCCTAACTGCTATATTTTAGGGCTCCTTTTACAAAGGTGCACTAGCGTTTTTAGCACATGTACCAGATTAGGGTGCGCTACCCAAAAAACTACTGCCTGCTCAAGAGGAGGTGGTAGTGGCTTGTGCGTGCGGCATTTTAGCGCACTCCATTCTGCGCGATAAGGCCCTAATGCACCTTTGTAAAAGGAGCCCTTAGTGTATTAAACGTTCCTATGGAGCAGCTGACTTGCTCCCTCCCCACAGAAATGCACTGGGCCATTTTCTTTTTTTTTTTTACTGCTGGATTATTTTTCTGGAACCCCAGGCTTGATTTGGTTTATTATTATTTTTAACCGTTTCCCAAACCCTATATGAAATGTAGTCACATTTTTGGCGTGTTATTTTGCCTCCCCTTATGTATAAATTTCCTTTTAACATCCCTTTGATTTGGAGACAGACAACTGTTAATAAGGAGCCCTTTACTATTTGTCCACTTGTCCTAAAGATAGCTCATAATTGAGTGCAGAACAAAGACCAGGACACTGAATAAGAAAGCACAAATATTAAAAAACAGTTAGGAGATTATAACTATAAAGTAAATTGATGAGTCAACCCATGTTTACCTTTCCATCAATGGCATTGCCCAGGGCATCTACCACACGTCCCAGCAGCTCTTCACCAACAGGAACATCTACAATGGCACCTGTTCTCTTCACTATGTCACCCTCCTTGATCAGTTTATCATTACCAAAGACCACGACACCAACATTGTCAGGTTCCAGATTCAGAGACATTCCCTAAAAATCATAGCAGAGAAATTGTTACCTTACATAAAGCACAGTTACTTACCGTAACAGGTGTTATCCAGGGACAGCAGGCAGATATTCTTTACGCATGGGTGACGTCACCGACGGAGCCCTCGGTACGGACCTTTTTACTAGAAAGTTCTAGTTGGCCTTCCCGCCCGACGGAGGAGTGCGTGGTCCCCAGTTAGTATAAGCCAGCTAAGAAGCCAACCCGGGGAGGAGGGTGGGACGTAAGAATATCTGCCTGCTGTCCCTGGATAACACCTGTTACGGTAAGTAACTGTGCTTTATCCCAGGACAAGCAGGCAGCATATTCTTTACGCATGGGTGACCTCCAAGCTAACAAAGAGGGAGGAGGGATGGTTGGCCATTTAGGAAAATAAATTCTGAAGTACAGATTGGCCGAAGTGCCCATCCCGTCTGGAGAAAGCATCCAGACAGTAGTGAGTAGTGAATGTGTGAACTGAGGACCAAGTGGCCGCCTTGCAGATTTCCTCAATGGGTGTGGAACGGAGGAAAGCAACAGAAGCGGCCATAGCTCTCACCCTGTGGGCCGTGACAGCACCGTCCAGTGACAGACCGGCCCGAGCATAACAGAACGCGATGCAAGCTGCAAGCCAGTTGGATAGCATCCGTTTAGAGACCGGTCGACCCAAACGATTCGGGTCGAAGGTCAGGAAGAGCTGAGGGGACAAGCGGTGAGCCCTTGTACGATCAAGATAGTAAGCCAGGGCACGCTTGCAATCAAGACTGTGCAATGCCTGTTCCCCGGGATGTGAATGAGGTTTCGGGAAGAAGACAGGCAACACAATGGACTGGTTGAGGTGAAAAGCTGAGACCACCTTGGGGAGGAACTTTGGATGGGTGCGCAGAACCACCTTGTCATGGTGAAAAATAGTGAACGGTGGATCGGCAACCAGTGCATGAAGCTCACTAACCCTCCTGGCAGAGGTGATGGCAATGAGGAAAAGCACCTTCCAAGTCAAAAATTTGAGCGAAGTTGTGGCAAGTGGCTCAAAAGGAGGTTTCATGAGGGCAGACAAAACCACATTCAGGTCCCAGACGACCGGAGGAGGCTTCAGAGGTGGTTTGATGTTGAAGAGGCCCCTCATGAATCGGGAAACCAGAGGGTGAGCCGTGAGGGGTTTTCCTAGGACAGGCTCATGAAATGCCGTGATGGCACTGAGATGGACTCTGATTGAGGTAGACTTGAGGCCTGCGTTGGACAGGGAGAGCAAGTAGTCCAGAACAGGTTCCACCGCTAAAGAGGTGGGATTGTGATGATGACGGAGGCACCAAGAGGAGAACCTGGTCCACTTCTGATGGTAACATTGGAGGGTGGCAGGTTTCCTGGAGGCGTCCAAAATGAGACGGACAGGCTGAGATAGATTTCCTGGAGAGTCAGCCCGAGAGAAACCAAGCTGTCAGGTGGAGCGAAGACAGATTGGGATGTAGTAGAGATTGATGCTGTTGTGTAAGTAGAGTAGGAAACACAGGTAGAGGAATGGGCTCCCTGGAGCTGAGCTGAAGCAGGAGGGAGAACCAGTGTTGACGAGGCCACCGGGGAGCTATGAGGATCATGGTGGCTCCGTCCCTGCGGAGTTTGGATAAAGTCCGCAACATCAGAGGTAGAGGAGGAAAGGCATAGAGGAACCGATCCGTCCAATCGAGAAGGAATGCATCCGGTGCCAGACGGTGAGGAGAGAAGAGTCTGGAGCAGAACTGGGGCAGCTGATGGTTGTGAGGGGCTGCGAACAGGTCCACTTGCGGAGTGCCCCAGCGAGCAAAAATGGAGAGGAGCGTGGGAGGATCCAAAGTCCACTCGTGAGGTTGCAGGATGCGACTGAGATTGTCGGCCAGGGAGTTCTGTTCGCCCTGGATATAGACAGCCTTGAGGAAGAGACTGCGGGCCGTGGCCCAGGTCCAAATGCGAAGAGCCTCCTGACAAAGGAGGCGAGATCCGGTGCCGCCCTGTTTGTTTATGTAGTACATGGCGACTTGGTTGTCCGTGCACAGGAGCAGAACCTGAGGACAAAGAAGGTGCTGGAAGGCCTTGAGAGCGTAGAACATGGCTCGTAGTTCTAGGAAATTGATGTGATGTAGACGCTCCTGTGGGGTCCAAAGACCTTGGGTGCATAGGTCTCCCAGGTGAGCTCCCCATGCATAAGGGGAGGCATCCGTGGTGATGATCATGGAATGTGGGGGCAGATGAAAAAGAAGGCCCCTGGAAAGATTTGAGGAGTTCAACCACCATTGTAGAGATCGCTGAAGAGACGATGTCACAGAGATGGGATGAGAAAGAAGATTCGAGGTCTGTGACCACTGGTTGGCCAGAGTCCATTGAGGTGTCCTGAGGTGGAGTCGTGCCAGGGGAAGCACATGCACCGTCGAGGCCATGTGTCCCAGGAGGACCATCATCCGTCTTGCAGAAATGGAGTGATGAAGGAGCACCTGACGACACAGGCGGAGCAGATTCCGCTGTCGGTCGGAGGGGAGAAACGCCCTCATTAGCGTGGTGTCGAGAACTGCTCCAATGAACTGAAGGCGCTGTGTGGGAAGCAGATGCGACTTGGGGTAGTTGATCTCGAACCCCAGAAGATGTAGGAGAGAGATGGTATGATGAGTGGCTTGTAGCACAAGCGGAGACGTAGGTGCTTTCACCAACCAATCGTCCAAGTAGGGAAACACCTGGAGGTTGTGAGACCTGAGGAAGGCCGCCGCCACAATGAGGCATTTGGTGAACACCCTGGGTGATGAAGCGAGGCCAAAAGGTAGCACTTTGTACTGATAATGGCGATGGTGCACCTGGAATCGCAGGTAGCGACATGAGGTTGGATTGATTGGGATGTGAGTGTAGGCCTCCTTGAGGTCCAGGGAACATAGCCAGTCGTTCTGAGAGAGATGAGGGTAAAGCGTGGCAAGGGATAGCATTCTGAACTTCTCCTTGACTAGACACTTGTTGAGGTCCCTGAGATCGAGAATGGGACCTAGGTCTCCTGTCTTCTTTGGAACTAGAAAGTAACGGGAGTAGAATCCCCGGCCTCTTTGTTCCAGAGGTACTTCTTCGATGGCATTGAGGAGAAGGAGGGATTGGACCTCCCGCAGGAGGAGGGGGGTTTGAGTTGAAAGAGAAGCAGACTCTACGGGAGGATTG
Source organism: Geotrypetes seraphini (assembly GCF_902459505.1). Taxonomy (NCBI): domain Eukaryota; kingdom Metazoa; phylum Chordata; class Amphibia; order Gymnophiona; family Dermophiidae; genus Geotrypetes; species Geotrypetes seraphini. The sequence goes on along the minus strand of NC_047084.1, from coordinate 93,539,043 downwards.
TCTGGTGGAAGAGTCTGGAAGTTGAGAGAGTAGCCGTGGCGGATGATGTTGAGGACCCACTGGTCCGATGTGATGACCTCCCAACGGCTGATGAAGATGTGGAGCCTGCCTCCGATTGGCTGAGGAAGAGGCAATGAGGGTGGAAGACTGGCTAAGCCCTGGAGAGAGGAGTCAAAAGGGCTGAGAAGGTTTGGCAGGAGGAAGAGGCTTGGCAGGTTGATTAGACTGGGCACGAGCCTGGGTGTGTTGGTGTTGGCGGGCCCGCCTAGGTTGCTGTGAAGGTGGGTTGAGCGGCCTGGCGGAGAACCTGCGTTGATATGAGGTCTGTGGTCTGTAAGGACGAGCAGGAGGAGCCTTTTTCTTTGGTTTAATGAGAGTATCCCATCTGGTCTCATGGGCGGAGAGTTTCTGTGTGGTGGTATCCAGGGACTCTCCGAATAATTCGTCTCCCAGACATGGGGCGTTGGCTAGTCGGTCTTGATGGTTGACGTCCAGATCAGAGACCCTGAGCCAGGCCAGGCGGCGCATAGCCACAGCGATGGCAGATGCACGGGAAGTGAGCTCAAAGGAGTCATAGATAGAGCGCACCATAAATTTTCTCAGTTGAAGCAGGCTGGAGATGTGCTGCTGGAAAAGTGGAACCTTGTGCTCCGGCATGTACTTTTGCATGGCGGAGAGTTGCATTACCAGATGTTTCAGGTAGAATGAAAAATGGAACGAGTAGTTGTTTGCCCTGTTGGCAAGCATGGCATTCTGGTAGAGCCGCTTGCCAAACTTGTCCATAGTTTTGCCCTCTCTGCCAGGAGGGGTGGAGGCATAAACACTGGAGCCCTGAGTCTTTTTTAAAGTGGACTCTACCAGGAGAGACTCATGAGGCAGTTGGGGTTTATCAAATCCTGGGATTGGTATAACCCTATAGAGGCTGTCCAATTTACGGGGGGCCCCAGGGACAGTCAGCGGGTTCTCCCAATTTTTATAAAAAGTTTCCCGTAGGATATCATGCACGGGCAACTTTAGGAACTCTTTGGGAGGTTGATCAAAATCCAATGCCTCCAGGAAAGCTTGTGACTTCTTAGAGTCAGATTCCAGTGGCAAAGATAAGGCCCCCGACAACTCCCTGAGGAATTTAGAGAAGGAAGATTGTTCAGGTTTAGATGTGGTATCGGGTGCCGAAGGCTCTTCGTCCGACGACGATGCATCCTCCTCGGTACCGGGAGGGGATTCTTCCCATAGGTCCGGGTCTCTGACATCGGTGTGTGCGTGTCGAGAGACCGGAGTGGAAGGCTCGGTATGGTGAGTTTTAGACAAAGACTTGCCTGAGCGTACCGAGACGTTACCGGGTGATGAAGACCTGTGTCTGTCTCGGTCCCGGGAAGTACGGTGCCGGTCAGGGTCGTGGGAAGACCGGTGCCCTGCTCGGTCCCGAGGAGGATCGGTCGTCGTCAAGGCGATAGTCTCGGCATGGGAATGGAGATGTGGTGCCGAGAGAATGGGCATGGAGGAGTCCATAGGTACCGATGGAGTGGATACCGGTTGGACGGTGTGGGGCTCGGGCCGGTCTGGTACCGAGAGCAGCGGTGCCAAGATAGAGGGTAAGAGCTGCTGAAGTTGCTGGTGGAGTTGTTCCTGCAACTTGTCCTGGAGGATGGCCGCGATGCGGTCATCCAGGGGAGGCACCGGAACCACTTTTTTCTTCTTTGGTTCCATGGGTGCCGCTCTACACTCCGGCGATGAGGAGGCCGATGACGAGGCCCTCACCGATATCGGAGTGGAGCGTTTTTTGGTTCGGCGTGGAGCCGAAAGGACTGGTGTCGTCCCCGAGGTGGGAGGGCGCTCAAGGGTGGAAGGCTTCTTAGCCGGCTTACCTGGCGCCGGAGGCGCCGATGTCGTCTCAGGCGTCGTCGAAGTGGTCGGTGCCGATTTCGACGGTGCCGCAGATGAAGAGGTCGAATCCATAGTCGGGCCGGTGCCGAAAAGTAGATTTTGTTGGATTTGACGATTCTTCAAAGTGCGTTTTTTAAGAGTGGCACAGCGGGTGCAGGAGTCCGCCCGATGCTCCGGTCCCAAGCACTGCAAGCACCAGTTGTGTGGGTCAGTGAGGGAGATCGGGCGTGCACACCGCTGGCACTTCTTGAAACCGGGCTGCGGGGGCATGAATGGGAACACGGCCTCCGCAAAATCAAACCCCGAGGCCTGGATCGTGACCACAGGCCCCGCCGGGGCAGGAACGAAAAATAAAGCAAAAAGAAAGATTTTTTTTTTTTGTAAATTGAAAGAAAAAAGCACCCGAAGGTGAATAAACCGAAAAAATAACGCGAGCGGGAAGGCAAAAGGAGGATTTCAACGACGTTGAAAAACACACGTCTTCTTCGCTCCGCGGAAACGAAGAAACTGGGGACCACGCACTCTTCCGTCGGGCGGGAAGGCACTCGCGCACGCGCGGTGCGGCCAACTAGAACTTTCTAGTAAAAAGGTCCGTACCGAGGGCTCCGTCGGTGACGTCACCCATGCGTAAAGAATATGCTGCCTGCTTGTCCTGGGATAACACCTTCTAAACACACAAAATAATGGCAGTAATCAATGCCATTTTCATTAACAGAAAATCACAGAAAGGAAGGTAGTGGTGGGAGAACTAGGTGAAAAGGCTGGTTATATTCTTGTAGCCCATCTATACTGACTTTCAGAAAACCTGCAAGGCGAGGATTCTCAGGACTCTGGAAACGAATGTCATCACATCTGAATGGTTTATAGTTTATTATTTCTATTTCGCCTTATACCAAAGCAGATTACATCAAACATACATACTGTAATTAAAAACAAATATATACACACAACAGATGATGTAAGAACAAATCAGTCCTGAAAGCAAGTAACTTAAATAGATGCTTTCATCAAGCAGAAACGGCGCTTTAACAGTTTCTTAATAGTGTGCACATCTGCCTGATATTTAAGAATTGATGGCAGCTTGTTCCTGTGGTCTTGTGAGGTTGCTGCAAGAACTCACGGTAGCCAATCAGCTAGCGACTCTGCATGAGGCAGGAAGATCACTCCTGCTCATTGCTGGACCTCCAAGTATTTGAAAGGTACATGGGGGGGAGACGGGAGGGAGGCAAAAGTTGTCAGTCGGCCAGGAAAGGAGGGATCTCTCCTGTCCTGGCCAACCGTGAAACCACGGGAAGTTGCAAGGTTGGGCTCTGCATAGGGCAGGAGCACAGGAAGATCATTCCTGCCCCGGTTCACCACTGGACCACCAGGGAATTGAAAGGTATGTGGGAAAGGCAGGAGGGAAGTGAAAGCTTTTTGAGTCAGTTGCGACAGGAGATGGGAAGCATTCTTCCTGTTCCAGCAAACCAGGTGTTACGGCAGGCACGGTGGAAGCCTGCAACAGGTCCAGGAGGGAGGGCAGGTGGGCACTGACCTAAATATAAGCCAAGACCCCCATTTTGAGGGATATTTTTGGTCCAACAATTTCAGCTTATATTTGAGTATATATGGTAAACTGGCTTGAGTTCCAAACATTTCATTTTACCTTTAGCCCTGAAGAAAATTCCACCATCTCTTCAGCTTGAACATTCCTGAGACCATAAACCCGAGCAATTCCATCGCCAATAGATAGCACACGCCCTGTCTCTTCTAAGCTAGCAGAGGTGTCAGCACCCAGGATACGTTCCTCAAGAATAGAGGATACTTCTGCAGTGCCTAAAAAATATATATATAAACATTAGAATTCATATGACCTTTAAATCAATCTTAGTTTGCATTTTATGCCTTCCTTTGGAAAGATGTGATGAGGAACAAGAGATCTGGGAGTCTTCCTTTTCAGTCCTTGGACTTTCAAACATTCAACCAGTACCAGGTCTGCTTGATGTCATTAGGAAAAGAGGAGGGCATAATGGACAAAAATGGTTAGTGAGGGCTCCGGCATCCACATTTAAGATCATATGTATTTACAGTGTGTTTAAAAAATTATGAAGAGACTTGCCCACTTGTTAAAACCAATTGGTACCATGCAGGAGATAATATATATACTCTGCTATTAAGCAGAGAAATTTTGTCTAAACAATGTATTAAAAAAATTCATGGTCATCTCATATATGAGGTTGAAAAAACTGAGTACCTCCCAACCCTGCCAAACAGGAAGTTGAATCAGAAGGACCAATGTGTGTGCTCTGGAGTAGGAAGCAGGCAATCTAGGAGAATCACTACACTGCCGTGGCTCTAAAAGCACAGTTACTTACCGTAACAGGTGTTATCCAGGGACAGCAGGCATATATTCTCACATGTGGGGTGACGTCATCTACGGAGCCCCAGCGCGGACAGCTTTTCAAGCAAACTTGATTGAAGTTTCAAGTTTGCACACTGCACCACGCATGTGCTAGCCTTCTTGCCCACTAGAGGGCGCTTCCCCACCTCGTGGTCCTCAGTTCCATATCAAGCAAGATAAAAGCCATCCCCGGGGAGGAGGGCGGGTTGTGAGAATATATGCCTGCTGTCCCTGGATAACACCTGTTACGGTAAGTAACTGTGCTTTATCCCAGGACAAGCAGGCATGATATTCTCACATGTGGGTGACCTCCAAGCCAACCAAAAACGGGCAGGAGGGAGGATGGCAATTTAGGAAAACAGATTACGTAACACCGACTGGCCAAACCGGCCGTCGCTTCTGGACAAAGTGTCCAGACAGTAATGGGAGGTGAACGTATGAACCGAAGACCAAGTGGCAGCTTTACAAATCTTTTCCATAGGCGTGGATCGGAGGAAAGCAACCGAAGCTGCCATCGCTCGGACCTTATGCCCCGTGACTCGACCCGAAAGCGGGAGATCAGCCTGAGCGTAGCAAAAGGAAATACAAGCAGCTAACCAGTTTGACAAGGTGCGCTTTGAGACCGGGTGTCCTAAACGATTAGGGTCAAAGGACAAAAACAATTGAGGAACCTTCCGATAAGACTTGGAACGTTGGAGATAAAAAGCCAACGCCCTCTTACAGTCAAGCGTATGAAGCGCCGCCTCACCAGGATGCGAGTGGGGCTTCGGAAAAAATACTGGAAGGACAATGGACTGATTGAGGTGGAAATCAGACACAACCTTAGGCAAAAATTTAGGATGGGTGCGAAGAACCACCTTATCATGATGAAACACCGTGAAAGGAGGATCCGCCACCAAGGCCTGCAGCTCACTAATCCGACGAGCGGACGTGAGCGTAATCAAAAAGACCACTTTCCAAATGAGAAACTTAAGATGAGACTTGTCGATAGGCTCAAAAGGAGGCTTCATCAGCTGAGCCAAGACTACATTAAGATCCCACACCACCGGAGGAGGTTTCAGAGGAGGATGGACATTCACGAAACCCTTCATGAAACGAGCAACCAGAGGATGAAGAGAGAGAAAACGACCCTCGAGGTGCCGATGGAAAGCGGCAATGGCACTGAGATGCACCCGAATGGAAGTCGTCTTCAGGCCTGACTCAGACAGATGCAATAAATAGTCCAGAACCGAAGACACAGGAACCGAACTTGGTTCCAGACGATGCAAAGAGCACCAGGACGTAAATCTGGTCCACTTTTGGGCATAACAGCGCCGAGTCGAGATCTTGCGCGAGGCCTCCAAAATCTCCCTCACGGCCTGAGACACCGGAATCGAAGTCAGGGGGAGAGGAACCAAGCAGTCAGATGTAAAGACTGAAGATTGGGATGTAACAGCGAACCCCGACTCTGAGACAGCAGAGAGGGAAAGACCGGCAGAAGTAGAGGTTCTCTGACACTTAGCTGAAGAAGCAGGGAGAACCAGTGCTGTCTGGGCCAACGAGGCGCAATGAGGATCATAGAGGCTCCGGTCGATCTGAGATGAACCAGCGTTCTCAAAATCAGCGGAAAAGGAGGGAACGCATAAAGGAACTTCCCTTCCCAGTCGAGAAGGAAGGCATCTGCCTTGAGACGGTCCTGGGAGTACATCCGAGAACAATAGAGGGGCAGTTTGTGAGTCTCCGGGGAGGCAAACAGATCCACCTGAGGAGTCCCCCAGCGGTCGAAGACTTCGCGCAGGACCCGGGAGTTCAGAGACCACTCGTGCGGCTGGAGAAGCCGACTGAGTTTGTCTGTCAGCCGGTTCTGCTCTCCCTGAATGTAAACTGCACGCAGGAATATGTTCTGGGAGACCGCACATTCCCAAAGACGAAGAGACTCCTGGCACAGAGGCCAAGAGCCCGTACCCCCTTGTTTGTTGACATAGTACATTGCCACTTGGTTGTCGGTCCGCACGAGCACCACCTGATCGTGCAGCAGGTGGACAAAAGCTCGCGCAGCCAGAAAAATGGCGCGAAGCTCCAGCACATTGATGTGGCACCGACGGTCCTCGGCAGACCACAGACCCTGCGTCCGTAGACCGTCCAGATGAGCCCCCCACGCGTACTCTGAGGAGTCCGTGGTCAGGACCTTGCTGTAAGGTGGAATGAGAAACAGCAAACTCCCGGAAAGATTGGAAGAGTTGGTCCACCAACGGAGGAGCGATCGACTCAAAGAAGGAGTCACCGATATCGGGGAAGACACTGGATCTCGATCCTGCCGCCACTGAGAGGCCAGAGTCCACTGAGCGAGCCTCAGATGCAGGCGGGCGAAGGGTGTGACGTGAACCGTCGACGCCATGTGACCCAGCAGAATCATCATGTGCTGGGCTGACACCACCGATTGCTTCCGACAGTGGCGACTCCACCGAAGCAGGGCCTCCCGCCGGAGAGGGGGGAGGAAAGCGCGGAGGCGAACCGTGTCCAGCACGGCCCCAATAAACTGGAGAGACTGCGCTGGGCACAACTGAGACTTGGGAAAGTTCACCTCGAACCCCAGGCCTTGCAGTAAACTGATAGTCTGTTGGGTCGCTAAGATAACCCCCTCCCTGGACGGTGCCTTGATCAACCAATCGTCCAGGTAGGGAAAGACCTGCAGCCCCCGAGAGCGCAGGGCTGCCGCAACCACCACCATACACTTGGTGAACACTCGAGGGGACGACGCCAGACCAAAGGGAAGAACCCAATACTGCAGGTGCAAATCTCCCACTTGGAACCGCAAGAACTTGCGGAAAACGGGATGCACCGGAACATGGGTGTACGCTTCCTTCAAGTCCAGGGAGCACATCCAATCCCCTGCTTCCAGAAGTGGATACAAAACCGGAAGCGATAACATACGGAACTTCTCCCGGACCAGGCACTTGTTGAGCCTCCGAAGGTCCAAAATGGGGCGCAAGTCCCCTGTCTTTTTCGGGACCAGAAAGTAGTGGGAGTAAAACCCCCGCCCCCTCTGATCCGGCGGCACCAGCTCTACGGCGCGGAGGCTCAACAAGGCTCTGGCCTCGATCAGGAGAAGGGACAACTGACTCCGCGACTGCGGCCAAGCTCTGGGTGGCATGTCCGGAGGCTGCACGGAGAAGTTGAGCGAATAGCCCTCTGAGATGGTCCGGAGCACCCAAACGTCGGACGTGATCCCAGACCACGCCCCGGTAAATGCGCTGAGGCGACCCCCGATGGGGAGGGGGTTCAGCGAAATCGCGGAGGGGGCCCGCCCCCAACCGCACACCCCGTCAAAAAGACGGCGCGGGCTTGGCCGCTCCCTGCGTGGCGGGTTTAGAAGGGCCACCCCTGCCCTACTGGGGAGGGCGCCGTGGTGGTGGTCTAGAGAAGGCCGGCGTAGACTTCTGAGGATACCTCCTCGGGGGCTGCCGGAAGGGACGCTGCGGAGTGGGCTTAGGCTTCGGACGCACCAAAGAGGCCAGGGAGCGTTCCTGTTCAGAAAGCCTCTTGGTCGCCGCATCCAATGAGTCGTCAAACAGTTCCGCCCTGACGCAAGGCAAGTTAGCCAAGCGCTCTTGTAAATTTGAATCCATCTCGAGGGTACGAAGCCACGCCAGCCGGCGCATGGCCACCGCACAGGCAGATACCTTCGAGGCAAGTTCAAACGCGTCGTAAACTGCGTGGAACAAGTAGAGGCGCAGCTGGGAAAGATTAGAGCTGAAGGTGGCAAACCTGTCTCTATGGGACTCCGGTATCACCTCACGAAAAGAAGGGAGGTCCTTCACCATCGTACGCAAGAATGACGAGTACGAAAAGGCGTAATTCAGCACCCTCGTCGCCATGAGAGAGTTGGCATAAAGGCGACGGCCGAATTTGTCCAGGGTCCGGCCCTCCCTACCCGGAGGGACCGCTGCCGACACCCTGGAAGGCTGCGATTTCTTAAGTGCCGACTCTACCAGAAGGGAATTGTGAGAGAGCTGCCCCTTCTCGAACCCCTTGATGGGAAGGGTGCGATATTTAGACTCCATTTTGGAGGGCACCACTGCGACCGTCAAAGGAGCCTCGAGATTCCTAAGGAAGGTCTGATGGAGGACCTTGTTGATGGGAAGGCGAGGGGATTCCCGCGGGGGAGCAGGAAGATCCTGCTCCTCTAAAAACTCCTTGGTGTAAGTGGATCCCTCCAACAAGTCCACACCCAAAGCCACCGCCATATCCTGCACAAATCTCGTGAAGGATGAAGGTCTAGCAGGAGGAGAGGGTGACCGAGACTTCCCTGCCGAGCCGAAGGGAGAGGCCTCGTGAGAGTACCTCGGCTCCCTCCCCGATCCCAAGGAGGCACAATCCTGTGACCTCGAGGGGGTTGGAGACCGAGGTTGTCGAAAGGAACCCTTGGGGGATCCCCCCGGGGTGCGGGGCACCGAAGCTCGTCCCTTCGGCCTCGGCGAGGACGCTCGGGAACTCTCCCTGGTAGGAGACCTGAACAAGTTGGGATTATCGACCCGCAGGTCCCGTACCTTCAAGGTATCGACCCCGGTAGGCGATGAGCGACCGCGCCGCCGAGGCGAGGCCCGAGACCGCTTGGCCCTCCTCGCACGGTGCCTCGCCCGAGGCTTGGCCGAAGGTGATGAACCTCGCGAGGACTCCGAGGACGACGACGAGAGCCGCCGCACCCGGCGCACCTTGTCTCGTGGGCGCACGCTACGCTCCGGCTGCCCCCTCGAAGCCGAGTCCGAGGGCAATGCCGAGGTCGAGGCCGTGGGTGCCTCGGGAGCCGAAGCCCCGGTACCCGAGGCCGAGGTCGCCAACTGCGGGGGCATCGAGGCCGAAGCCTGCTGCAGGTGCTCAATAGCCCCGGTGAGCTCCGAGACGATTAACGCCCGAAGCAATTCCTGGAACCCCGGGATCGACATCCCCTGGGGCAGCACCTGCCGACGCTCCTCAGAGGGCGACCTCGGTCTCGAGTATTCCCTCGGGGCGATGGACTTGGGCATCCTGGGCTGAGCGGAGGTGGACCCTCCCGCCGTCGAAGAGCCCGAGGACGGCTTTTTAGATGATCCTGGAGCTGAGGAGGGAAGTGGAGACTTACCCGAGGCCTTGGATGCAGCAACCGGCTTAGATGTCATTGAGGGACGAGGCGAAGCCGAGGGTCCTGTCGAGGCCGAGGTCGAGGTCAAGGCCGGGCCCGAAGCCGAACTCGAGGCCTTCCCAGGCGGGGACTCGATGGAAAAAAGCTCCGCCATGCGGGCCTTACGGCGCGTGAGTGCCCGCTTCTGAAAGGTGGCACACTTGTCACACGCGTCTGTCGGGTGCTGGGGCCCCAAGCACCGTAAACAGCAGCGATGAGGGTCTGTTATTGAAAGTAATCGGTCACAACGACCGCACTTTTTAAACCCCGTAATAGGCCGGGACATGGGCCTACAACGTGGCCGGGAATGAACGAGGTTCCCGGGCCGTGGCTACCGGGAGCCCCCGGAGCGACGGAAAAGAAATATTTAATTTAACTTTTTTTTTTTTTTTTTTGGAAAAACGAAAAACAAAGAAAGAAAGAAGATCTACACGCAGCGACCGCGTCGAAAAACGTCCACAGCCGCGGCGACAGAAGGCAATTAGTAGCACAAAAATATCCACAGGGCTTCTGGCTCCGCGGATGAAATAGAACTGAGGACCACGAGGTGGGGATGTGCCCTCTAGTGGGCAAGAAGGCTAGCACATGCGTGGTGCAGTGTGCAAACTTGAAACTTCAATCAAGTTTGCTTGAAAAGCTGTCCGCGCTGGGGCTCCGTAGATGACGTCACCCCACATGTGAGAATATCATGCCTGCTTGTCCTGGGATAATAAACATTCAACTAGTACCAGGTCTGCTTGATGTCATTAGGAAAAGAGGAGGGCATAATGGACAAAAATGGTTAGTGAGGGCTCCGGCATCCACATTTAAGATCATATGTATTTACAGTGTGTTTAAAAAATTATGAAGAGACTTGCCCACTTGTTAAAACCAATTGGTACCATGCAGGAGATAATATATATACTCTGCTATTAAGCAGAGAAATTTTGTCTAAACAATGTATTAAAAAAATTCATGGTCATCTCATATATGAGGTTGAAAAAACTGAGTACCTCCCAACCCTGCCAAACAGGAAGTTGAATCAGAAGGACCAATGTGTGTGCTCTGGAGTAGGAAGCAGGCAATCTAGGAGAATCACTACACTGCCGTGGCTCTAAATAAAAGATACTCTGGAAGCTACGCAGCAAGGGGGATTGGGAGTTGAAATGTTGATATCAATAGGGAGGGAGCAATTTTGGACCCTAAAGTGGGAGAGAGATGCTAGCTCAGAGGGAGAGAGGGAACCTTGACTTATACTAGTCACATCATTTTTTATTTTTGGTCACAAAGCTGCCCTCAAACTATTCATGTTATCTACTTGTAGTCAAGTACAGTACTCACCCGATATTCCCAGGGGTTCTGTTCCAGGAACCCCTGCGAATGTTGAAAAACCGCAAATATGATTTTTAGCAGGGGAGACAGGAGAGGGCAGCCGGAGTGCCGGCGAGTGAAGGAAATCACTCACGGTTTGCTCCGACCACCTCTTCCTGTACTAAAGTCAAAGCAGCTCCTGATTGGTGAGGAACGACTTTAGTACAGGAAGAGGTGGTCGGAGTATACCGTGAATGATTTCCTTCACTCACCGGCGCTCCGGCTGCCCTCTCCTGCCTCTCCGACTGCTCTCTCCTGCCCAGTCATTCGCGGTCAGAAAATACCGCAAATGACCGGGACCGCGAATCACGAAGGAGCACTGTATATGCATTAAGTCAAACCCCTCTCATTTGAGGGCCAGGGCAGTAAGCTGCACTACCTGTTAGCTCAGTAGTTTTACGCTTGATTTTCTAGCACTAATCTTACTTCTAATGCAGGAAAAAGATTAGTGTGGGAAAATCAATATAAAAGCTACTGTTGCGGAAAAGAATTGCTCCCGATATCTAACATAAACAACAACTCCCCCCCCCCCCCCAAACCAAGTACTAACATCTAGCATAGGTTTTTACTCTCTGTAGCACTTCACCACAAATCACCAAATGATCCAAGAGGTGAATAGCCTTCTCCCCGTTCCAACCAGTTTTTTCCCTCCCCATTCCTGCGGGTTACCCACAGGTAACCGTCACCGTGTCATTCTCTATAGTAGATATCCTGCATACAGGATGGTTGGATAGGCTGGCGTGAGCTAGGCTGGCAACTTCAGCATTTGGAACCAAGACAATACCAAGTAGACGTTACCCAGAAATATCAAAGAAGAGACAAGTTAATTTAATCATGTTTTTTTAATGGATATAACTAATGGGCAGACTGGATGGACCATTCAGGTCTTTATCTGCCGTCATTTACTATATTACTGTGTCTTCCAGAACCTAAAGCTAGTGTTCAAATCCTTGTACAACATGGCGCCGGGCTATATGATGGCTAAGCTTCCTCCGTATGCTCCCAGGATGAAATACGCCTCAAAACGTCCCCTGGTTGTGCTCTTCGACTTCAAACCACCAAACAACGTTCCCATTCCCACTTCATACTGAGCTACTGGAATCAACTGCCCCCACAAATCAGATCCCTTGAATGTCTCCTCAACTTTAGGAAAACAATAAAAATACCTCTTCACCTAACCCCTGCCCTTGACCAATGGATCACAAAGAAATGAATATTGGTACTAGGAAACTTGTATTGTAAAATCTTGAACTGTAACGATGGTAAATCCAACCTGTAAACAGTCTAAGTGTGTCAATTAGGATAAAATTTGTACTGGAAAATTTGCACTGTAAGGATAATTATGGCAAATTGTGACTAGTAAACTATATATTATGTATATTAGTAAGAGACCCTAGTATGTGTTAAATTAGGATAATAACTTGTAATGTAAACTTGTACTGAAATTATGGCTAATCCAGTGCGAATCATAACCTGTTAACTGTATACTATGTGTATTTAACCTGTAATTCATTCTGAGCTCTTTGGGACAACAGGATAGAAAAATGAATTAAATAAACAAACAAACAAACAAAAACAAAATACCCCGTCCCTCTCCCCCCCTCCCCCCTCCGATTAGACTTTCTAGCTTGTAGTTTAGGCTGGTACTCCCACCCCTCATATTACTGACCTCTACATTTGCACTTACCCAGTGTGGGTCCGTCCTCCCCTTCTTCCTTTCCCAATCCCCTCAACCAGACACCCGGCCTATACCATTCTCTCTCTCTCAGGCACTTACTTAGCCAGCAGCTACTGAAAAAGAGCAGTACATATTTTGAATCTATCATCTCAAAGAAATATAGAAAATGAAGGCAGATAAAGACCTTTTGGCCTATCTAGTCTTTCTATCCATGACATCTACTATCCCTTCCTCTCCCTTAGAGATTCAATATACAGTCAAACTTCGGTTTACAAGTACCGCGGTTTGCGAGTGATTTGCAAGACAAGCAAAACATTTTCGCAAATTGTGATTCGCAAACCGAGCATTGACTCGATTTGCGAGTCCCCCCACCCAAATTGAAGGCTTACTCCAATGTGGCACAGACACGCAGCACCAACCTACAGGAGGTGCCAGTGCCCGAAGATCCTGCTTCTTCCCGGACTGGGCCTTGACCATCTGTGCATGCTTAAGGCCTTCTGGCTCCTGCCTCTCTCCGAGATTCTTAGAGAGAACGAGAGCCAGAAGGCCTTGAGCATGCACAGATGCTCAAGGCCCAGTTCGGCAAGCAGCAGGATCTTCAGGCACCGGCACCTCCTGTGGGTTGGTGTTGCGTGCCGGTGCCACATTGGGGGTAAGCCTTCAGTTTGGGCGGGTGGAGGATGCCGGTTCGTGTGTGTGTATGGGGGGGTGAACGTTCGCGAGGGCAGCATTTGCGGGCAGGAGGGGGTGATGCCAGTTCGCAGGGGGGATGTGGAAGCGCACCAGTGGCCTCAGGGGTGGGGGGTCTTTTGGGGTTGTGGTGGGTTGGAGCAGCGCCAGTGGCCAGAGGGGAGGTAGAACCAATCACATGAGTTTCCCTTAATTCCTATGGGGAAACTCGCTTTGATATTCGAGTAATCTGGTTTACGAACATGCTTCTGGAACAAATTATGCTCATAAACCAAGGTTCCACTGTACTTGTTCCATTAACTTTGTGACATACTGTGCCAAAACATCAAAGGAAAAAAAAAAGGTATATAGGGTTTTGTTGTGTTTTTTAAAAAGCAGCAGCTGCTTTAAAAGCATAACAACCTGAGCACCAGGATTCAATTTTTAGGCAACATGGTGACCGGGACTCGCTAATAATAATAATTTTATTCTTATATACTGCCAAAGCCATGGTAGTTCGAGGCGGTTTACAACAAAGAAGAGCTGGACAATCAGCGAATATAGGTACAATGCAAGGTCATCAAAATACAGGTAAGCATGATACCAAGGTTAGGCATAAGAGATCTGGGAAACAAATTTGGTTAGAGTTGAAGAGATAAGGCTTAAGAAGTTACAAATCGGTTAAACAAGTTTGTTTTTACTAGTTTACTGAAACTTAGGTAGGATGAGGAGTGCGTGATAACGTTACCCAGCCAATGCTAAGCCCTTTTTGTATTTAGTGGGATAGTATGACTTCCTTGCTGCATATATAAAACTGTTAAGATTTTAAAAAGATTTTGAAAGTCAGCAACAGCCAACAACTCCTGACAGTATGCAAGCCTTAACAGTGAAAATACAGACACAAACTATTTACTGTTCCTACTAAAAAACAATGCTACTGTGTCCCAAAAAAATCACAATCCAAAATTAAAGAAGCCCTTGAGTGGGAAATATAGCCAATTTTATACTTAACACGCTACTAAATGTATCCAGATAATCACCTGACCAGAATTCACTGGGTAACTTTAATTGCATCACAGAAATACCCTAAGCACCAACAATTTACCCCTAAGCACCAACAATTCACCCAAGTAAACACTGCAAGAAAAAAACTGGCTTTTGGACAAAATTCAATTATGCCCAAAAAATGGAATTCAGAAAAAATTATTTAATCAATTCTTGCAGGAAGAAAATTCTTCTCAATCTGTTGCCAAGCAGTTTCAATTATACTGTCATATCAAACATCATTCTTAAGGGAAAAATTTTTATCAATATACTTTTTTGTTTGTTGGACAAAATTCAGCCAGTGAGCTGAGGGGAAATTTAAGCTACTAAGATTTTGCAGTTAATTCCTTATAATAGTTTGACAAATTTTAAGCAATAAAAGTAAGGGCTGGCTACCTACTGGTCATTCTCTCAATTTTTGAAAATTATAATTTAAACACTTTAAATTTATAATAATTATATTACTTGAACAGTTCAAATATCAGAAAAAATATAAATAACAATATGAAAAAAGTGATCTTCCAGTGCAATTTGTGGACTTCAGAATAATTAGATTATCCAATACTTTTAACAAATCTGCATGAAATAAATTTGCATGCACTGCTTCCAGTACATGTAAATTTTTCTTAAGTAGATGTTTTGTATTTACTTGGAAATCTTGGCCAATTACCATTGTAGCTCACAATGGACAGAAGCACCCATCCCTATTAACAGGGTGGCTTCCCAAGGTCACAAGTGATCTTGCCAGCCAACTGCAATTGGCAATCCATCCATTAAACCCCAGAAATTCAACTATTACAATGTTTTCATAAAAAGGAAATCTCACCAGTCTTTTGAAGCCATGTTCTGGAGGTATGGAGATTTCTGGTGGCAATAAAAGCTGAAGCAAGAGCATTCCTAGAAACCTGCCATAAGAACACATTTAAGTCAAAATCTAGAAGATGCTCAAACATATAGCAACACATGTTAATTATTTCATTTAATTACAAATCAGGGATGTTAAAACACTGGACATCATTCCCACACGTCTAAGGAAATAAACCCACTTTACAAAAATACAGTTCCAATATTAGTTCATGAGAGAAAAAATTGTAGAGAGCCTGTACTCCTCCTTCTAATCTGTTTTCCTGCTCTCATATTTTAATAGATACACTTTGATAGTGGAAAATACACCAAATGCTAAAAGTTATAATAAAAGTCAATCTATGTAAAACTTGTATTTTTGAAGTGATAAAGAAGTATTTTGAAAATTAACCGGATAACGCTTCTGGATGGATTAACGATTTCAAGTGCCCAAGGTACAAAATGCTAAAAAATAGAAGTACCAGAATATGTCAAAATCACCAAGGAGGAAACCACACCTCTCTCATCCTCCAAACCCACTACCAGCTCCTCCAATCCAATTCCCACTCATCTACTAAGCGCGGTCTTGTCCACTGTCATCCCTCCAATCACTCTCCACTGCAACTGTCCCTGATGGCTTCAAACATGCTGTTGCCCCCTCCTCAAAAAACCCTCACTGGACCTCAAATGCCTCTCCAACTATCCTCTCCCTCCACCTCTTCTTATCCAAGATACTTGAATGTGTTCACCACCGTTGCCTGGACTTCCTCTCATCCCAAGCTATTCTTGATACGTTTCAATCAGGCTTTCACCACTGCATTCATTCCATGGAAACTGCCCTTACTAAAGTTTCCAAAGACTTGTTCCAGGACAGTTCCAAAGGCATCTATCCTCATATTTCTTGATCTGTCTGACATCTTTGATATTGCTGATCACCGCCTTCTCCTTGATATGCTGTCCTCGCTGGGATTCCGGGGTTCTGCTCTCTCCTGATTTTCTTCTTATCTCTCACATCGCACCTTCAGTGTATGCAACGGTGGTTCCACCTACACAGCCATTCTGTTATCGATTGGTGTACCTCAAGGCTCTGTTCTGGGACCACTCCTTTTATCATTATTTTAAACCTGCTCACTTGGAGTGCTGATCTCTTCCCACAGCTTCCATCCAGTATCACCTCTATGTTGATGACTCCCAGATCTCCATACGAGATATCTCTACTGAAACCCAGACCCGAATCTCAGCCTGCCTATCTAACATTGCTGCCTGGATGTCTCACTGCCATCTAAAACTGAATATGGCTAAAATGGAGCTGCTTATCTTCCCGCCTAAACCCATCTCCCCGATCTATCACTGTGGACAACGCTATTATCCCCCCTGTTTGGTCTGGGTCATCTTTGACTCCTCTCTCTCCTTCTTCGCTAAAACCCGCTGCTTCTTCCTCTATATTATCATCAAAATCCGACCCTTCCTCTCCGGGCACACTACCAAAACCCTTATCAACACGCTCATGACCTCGCGCTTAAATTACTACAACTTGCTACTCTTCCGGTCTTTTGCTCTGCAATCTTTTTCCCCTTCAATATGTCCAGAATTTGGCTGCCTGACTCGTGTTCCTTGAGAGTTGCCATACTCCACTGAATTGTATTCAGAAATGGATGGGAAGACAAACTCTTCTTACTGACCTACAAATGTATTCACTCAGCTGCCCTTTCACTATCTCTCTTCAGTTATCTCCTGCCCCCTGAGCTCCACTCAGCTGAAAGGAGCTCACCTGAGCTCCTACCCATGCCCCTTCTACTCCTCTGCCAATTCGGCTCCATCCCTTCTATCTTGCTGCACCGTCTACCTGGAATAAACTGCCCGAATCCCTACGGCAGGCTCCGTCCGCTAGCAGTGTTCAAGTCCAAGTTAAAAGCTCACCTCTTCCAGAGTGCTTTCAACTCCTAACTCACGTCACCTTGAGTTCTGTGTCCCCCAACCCTATATGTCATGTCTGCCTGTCCGACTTCCCAGCAGGGACTGTCCATTAAGTGTCAAAATGTACAGCACTGCATATGCCTTTCAGCACTATATATGTGATAAATAGTAGTATTTATTTATTTCGATTTCTACCCCGTTCTCCCAGAAGGTCAGACCGGGTGACAAGTAGACATTGACAATCGTTTTGAAAACAGACTAGTCAGGACAACAAATAGGTTAAAAGCAGACAATAACAGAGCTTATTCTAGAGACCAGACTGGTCATAGCGAAGTACATTGAGGAAGTGAACGAGCTAATAAGGAGCTGACCTTGGTCAAGGGAACAACAATCCTTAAAAGCCGCCCTTCAAATCGTAAATCCCAGCCCCATTGAGCTCAGACAGCGCCGGAGAGACCTGCACGAGCTGATGAGACCCAAAGCGGCGCCAAGGCCGCCGGTAAACAACAGACGACCTCCGCAACGCTGTGCATGAACCGAAGAGCCACGGCTGCAAGGACGACTATAACGGGGCCGAGGACAGATTAGTCCCGACGAGCTGCCTTCGGGGCAGGAGACCCTGACCTTCATCGGGACACTCAGTCACCGCCACCGCCGCCCACCTTCCCAGCACGCAACCAACCAGTATGCCGGGCTGCCGAGCGGGGGCTTGTGCTACCATATGCATGGGGAGACCCGATTTCCATTCCTCCCACCCGAAACGCCGCTCGGGCCTAGGGAGCCGCCGACGACCAAGATGGCGCCACCCATTCAGAACGGCGCGCGGGCCGCGACGAAAAAAGGCGCCACCTACCAGTCCGGCCTGCCGCGGCAGGGAGCGGGCGAGAGTGGCTGCGACGCGCACGGTCAGCATTTTCCTGCCGAGGCTCCGGCTTCTTGCTTGGGTGCTGGCCCCCCGGTCTGACCCTGTCGGCACTGAGGGAGAAAATGGCCGCAGCGCCCCTACCGCTCGCCAGGGAAGGTCACCGACTGCGCAACTTCCGGCGGAAACACGTCGTTACTGTGTCGCGCAACGGGGGCAGACACGTTGGGTAGGGTAACATACAGAACGCAGATAACATAATCTAATAAAAAAAAGAACAATAATGTACTTATTGCAAAGCAGCAGAAAAGTCAACATGTCCCTAAACTGTTACTGGATCTCCTAAAGTGTAACATAGCAGCATAGTAAAGAACACCAAGTAAAGACCAAAATGACCCATCTATTATGCCCATTAAGGAGGCAATTATATTCGCCAACATTTAGACGTGTCTGCTTATGCCATGACGATGGGGGAAGGAGAAAGGGATTGGGACTTATATACTAGAGAATGACACGGTGACAAAATTCATCACCGTTCCCGTCCCCGCGGGAAATAATCCCATGTCATTTTCTAGTGTCTATTTCAATCTCGGTCCTTCTACACCAGCATTCTTCAAAGCAAAGCTTGCGGATCAGTGGTTGTGCCCAATTATATTCTGATTCTTCCCTCTCTCCTTAAAGAATGACATGAAGATGGTTTCCCACGGTTACCTGCGGGGACGGGACGGTGATTAATTTTGTCACCATGTCATTCTCTATTATATACCACCTTTTGAGAACGGAACTCGAAGGCCTTGAGCATGCGCAGATGCTCAAGGCCCAGCGCGGCAGATCTTTGGGCACCTGCATCTGCATGTCCTGTGCGTTGGTGCCGGTGCCAAACGGGGGTATGAAATGTGATCGGGTGGGTAGGTGGATGCCTGAGGGATGCCGGATCACGGCGGAGAAGGGGTGCGACGAGAGTGGGGGAGGGGGGGTGAAACGAGCGGGGCGGATGGCGGTTCACGTGGGAGGAGCCTTCATGAGCGGGGGGAGCAATGCCGGTTCTTGGAGGGGAGCAGCGCCACTGGCCTCGGGGGGGGGGGGGGGGCTTGGGAACGTATCAAAGCGAGTTTCCATTATTTCCTATGGGGAAACTTGCTTTGATATACGAGTATTTTGGTTTACGAGCATGCTTCTGGAACGAATTATGCTCGTAAACTAAGGTACCACTATACGTTCAAAGTGGTTTACATACTGGTACAAGCATTTTCCCTGGCTGTCCTGCCGCCACATCTACTCTGTAAGACTTTGTAAATGTATGAAGAGATATGCAAGTGTCCGCTTTACAAATTGTGGCCAGATGAATGGCTTCAAACTCTACTCACCAAGCAGCAACCTCTGGTCGAGTGAGCTTTGAGAGAAACCAGCGGATACTTGCCGCAGATGATGTAAGTTGATGAAATGACCATACTGATCCATGGGCCAACACGGTACTTGGACGCCGGCCCACCTCGTCTGGACTGGCTGGTCAGAAAGATGAAAATCATTGGTCTTCTCTAAGTAGTGGAGTAAGACTTTCCTCAAGTCCAGTTTTCTCAGAATCTGATCCTACCGCTTTAACCCTGCAGAACGAAAAGCTGGCAGCACTAACTTCCTGGTTGACAGGAAAATGGTTAAAAAGAAGATAAGAGGATCATTTGCAAAGGTTAGGACTGTAAACCAGGCATGAATGTTATTTAAAAATACCATTGTGGAAGCCCAGACCAGATGTATTCCACATATCAGTAAAGGTAGAAAGAAGAGGAAATGATAGCCGGCATGGATAAAAGGTAAGAACATAAGAATTGCCGCTGTTGGGTCAGACCAGTGGTCCATCGTGCTCAGCAGTCCGCTCACGCGATGACCCTGAGACTAGCCCTACCTGCGTACGTTCTTGTTCAGCAGGAACTTGTCTAACTTTGTCTTGAATCCCTGGAGGGCGTTTTCCCCCACGACAGACTCCGGAAGAGCGTTCCAGTTTTCTACCACTCTCTGAGTGAAGAAGAACTTCCTTACATTCGTAAGGAATCTATCCCCTTTTAATTTTAGAGAGTGCCCTCTTGTTCTCCCTACCTTCGAGAGGGTGAACAACCTGTCCTTATCTACTAAGTCTATTCCCTTCAGTACCTTGAATGTTTCGATCATGTCCCCTCTCAATCTCCTCTGTTCGAGGGAGAAAAGGCCCAGTTTCTCTAAACTTTCACTGTACGGTGAAGTGAAAGAGGCTATTAGAGCCAAAAAAAAAAAAAAAAATCCTTTAAGGAATGGAAAAAGAATCCGAATGAAGAAAATGAGAAGAAACACAAGTACTGGCAAGTTAGATGCAAAGCATTGATAAAGACAGCTAAGAAAGAATATGAAGAGAAACTTGGAAAAGAGGCAAAAATTCATAACAATTTTTTTAGGTATATTAGGAGCAGAAAACCTGTGAGGGAATCTCTGGGATCGTTGGATGATCAAGGAACAAAAGGGGCGCTCAGGGAGGATAAGGCCATAGCGGAAAGGCTGAATGAGTTCTTTGCTACGGTCTTTACGGAAGACGATGTAAGAGATCTACCTGAACCGGAAATGGTTTTTAAGAGTGATGATACAGTGAATCTGGAAGATGTACTAAGCCAAATCGACAAGTTAAAAAGTGATAAATTGCCAGGACCGGATGGTATACATCCCAGGGTACTAAAAGAACTCAAACATGAAATTGCAAACCTGCTTTTAGTGATCTTATACCCTGTCCCTAAAATCATCTGTAGAACCTGAAGATTGGAGGGTGGCCAATGTTACACCGATTTTTTAAAAGGGCTCCAGAGGATATCTGGGAAATTACATACTGGTAAGCCTCACTTCGGTGCTGGGCAAAATGGTAGAAACGATTATCTATATATATAAAATCGGAGGTATGTATGTGTGTATGTGTGTGTGACATAGTAACATAGTAGATGACGGCAGATAAAGACCCGAATGGTCCATCCAGTCTGCCCAACCTGATTCAATTTAAATTTATTTATTTTTTTTTTTCTTCTTAGCTATTTCTGGGCGAGAATCCAAAGCTTTACCCGGTACTGTGCTTGGGTTCCAACTGCCGAAATCTCTGTTAAGACTTACTCCAGCCCATCTACAACCTCCCAGCCATTGAAGCCCTCCCCTGCCCATCCTCCTCCAAACGGCCATACACAGACACAGACCGTACAAGTCTGCCCAGTAACTGGCCTAGTTCAATCTTTAATATTATTTTCTGATTCTAAATCTTCTGTGTTCATCCCACGCTTCTTTGAACTCAGTCACAGTTTTACTCTCCACCACCTCTCTCGGGAGCGCATTCCAGGCATCCACCACCCTCTCCCGTAAAGTAGAATTTCCTAACATTGCCCCTGAATCTACCACCCCTCAACCTCAAATTATGTCCTCTGGTTTTACCATTTTCCTTTCTCTGGAAAAGATTTTGTTCTACGTTAATACCCTTTAAGTATTTGAACGTCTGAATCATATCTCCCCTGTCTCTCCTTTCCTCTAGGGTATACATATTCAGGGCTTCCAGTCTCTCCTCATACGTCTTCTGGCGCAAGCCTCCTATCATTTTCGTCGCCCTCCTCTGGACCGCCTCAAGTCTTCTTATGTCTTTCGCCAGATACGGTCTCCAAAACTGAACACAATACTCCAAGTGGGGCCTCAACAATGACCTGTACAGGGGCATCAACACCTTCTTCCTTCTACTGACTACGCCTCTCTTTATACAGCCCAGAATCCTTCTGGCAGCAGCCACTGCCTTGTCACACTGTTTTTTCGCCTTTAGATCTTCTGACACTATCACCCCAAGGTCCCTCTCCCCGTCCGTGCATATCAGCTTCTCTCCTCCCAGCATATACGGTTCCTTCCTATTATTAATCCCCAAATGCATTACTCTGCATTTCTTTGCATTGAATTTTAGTTGCCAGGCATTAGACCATTCCTCTAACTTTTGCAGATCCTTTTTCATATTTTCCACTCCCTCTTCGGTGTCTACTCTGTTACAAATCTTGGTATCATCTGCAAAAAGGCACACTTTTCCTTCTAACCCTTCAGCAATGTCACTTACATACATATTGAACAGGATTGGCCCCAGCACCGAACCCTGAGGGACTTCACTAGTCACCTTTCCTTCCTTCGAGCGACTTCCATTAACCACCACCCTCTGGCGTCTGTCCGACAGCCAGTTTCTGACCCAGTTCACCACTTTGGGTCCTAACTTCAGCCCTTCAAGTTTGTTCAACAGCCTCCTATGAGGAACTGTATCAAAGGCTTTGCTGAAATCCAAGTAAATTACATCTAGCATATGTCCTCGATCCAGCTGTCTGGTCACCCAATCAAAAAATTCAATCAGGTTCGTTTGGCACGATTTACCTTTTGTAAAGCCATGTTGCCTCGGATCCTGTAACCCATTAGATTCAAGGAAATACACTATCCTTTCTTTCAGCAACACTTCCATTATTTTTCCAACAACTGAAGTGAGGCTCACCGGCCTGTAGTTTCCTGCTTCATCCCTGTGACCACTTTTATGAATAGGGACCACATCCGCTCTCCTCCAATCCCCAGGAATCACTCCCGTCTCCAGAGATTTGTTGAACAAGTCTTTAATAGGACTCGCCAGAACCTCTCTGAGCTCCCTTAGTATCCTGGGATGGATCCCGTCTGGTCCCATCGCTTTGTCCACCTTCAGTTTTTCAAGTTGCTCATAAACACCCTCTTCCGTGAACGGCGCAGAATCTATTCCATTTTCTCGTGTAACTTTGCCAGACAATCTCAGTCCTTCTCCAGGATTTTCTTCTGTGAACACAGAACAGAAGTATTTGTTTAGCACATTTGCTTTCTCCACATATTTGTTCCCAGCATCTTTTAGCCTAGCAATTCCATTTTTTATCTTTCTCCTTTCACTAATATATCAGAAAAAATTTTTATCTCCCTTTTTTACATTTTTAGCCATTTGTTCTTCCGCCTGTGCCTTCGCCAAACGTATCTCTCTCTTGGCTTCTTTCAGTTTCACCCTGTAGTCCTTTCTGCTCTCCTCTTCTTGGGTTTTTTTATATTTCATGAACGCCAACTCTTTCACCTTTATTTTCTCAGCCACTAGGTTGGAGAACCATATCGGCTTCCTTTTTCTCTTGTTTTTATTGATTTTCTTCACATAAAGGTCCGTAGCCATTTTTATCGCTCCTTTCAGCTTAGACCACTGTCTTTCCACTTCTCTTATGTCCTCCCATCCTAACAGCTCTTTCTTCAGGTACTTTCCCATTGCATTAAAGTCCGTACGTTTGAAATCTAGGACTTTAAGTATCGTGCGGCCGCTCTCCACTTTAGCCGTTATATCAAACCAAACTGTTTGATGATCGCTACTACCCAGGTGAGCACCCACTCGAACATTAGAGATACTCTCTCCATTTGTGAGGACCAGATCCAATATCGCTTTTTCCCTTGTGGGTTCCGTCACCATTTGTCTGAGCAGAGCCTCTTGAAAGGCATCCACAATCTCCCTACTTCTTTCCGATTCCGCAGACGGAACATTCCAGTCCGCATCCGGCAGGTTGAAATCTCCCAACAGCAGAACCTCCTCTTTCCTTCCAAACTTTTGGATATCCACAATCAGATCCTTATCAATTTGCTTCGATTGAGTCGGAGGTCTGTAGACTACACCCACGTAGATAGAAGTTCCATCTTCTCTTTTCAGAGCAATCCATATCGCTTCTTCCTCTCCCCAGGTCCCTTGCATTTCGGTCGCTTGGATATTGATCTTTACATAGAGAGCTACTCCTCCACCTTTATGACCATCTCTGTCCTTCCTAAAAAGATTATATCCCGGTATGTTTGCATCCCATCCATGTGATTCACTGAACCATGTCTCTGTGATAGCAACAATATCTAGATCTGCCTCTAATATCAGGGCTTGCAGATCATGAACTTTGTTGCTTAGACTGCGAGCATTTGTGGTCATCGCTTTCCAGCTGTTTTTCAGCGATAATCTCCTTTTCGTATGGATTTTTGTGTCGTTCCACTTTCCATTGCAATACTAAGAAATGAGTTGCTGATATTGCTTATGTTGCAGCCTTTACTACTATCACATCTTTTCTTTTGCCGGGGGCGGTCTCTATAATTGCCCTTCGTACATACACCACCCCCACCTTCTAGTTTAAATGCCTAGAAAAATATTGTCTAAATTTCTCTGCAAGGTTTCTTTTTCCTGCTGTAGTAATATGTAGCCCATCAGTGCAATATAGCTTCTTGTCCTTCCATGTATTTCCCCATCCTCCTATGTACCTGAAGCCTTCTTGATGACACCAGGCTCTGAGCCATCTATTAAAGTCCTCTGTGTTTTTCACTCTTTGCTCTCCTTTTCCATATGCAGGCAGTATTTCAGAAAAAGCTAAAGTCTTTACAAAAGGTTTCACGCCCTCACCAAGCTCCCGAAAAGCTTTCTGTGCTGCAAGTGTGGAGTTGTTGGCCAGGTCATTTGTTCCCAGATGGATAACAACATCAGTGTTAAAATCCTTAGTTTCTTCCTTAATTATAGTCAGTATTTGCCTGGAACTCCTGGTAGCTGAGGATCCTGGAAGACATTTCACTATTTTGGTCTCCTCGCCCTGTGTTCCAAGGTTAATGCCTCTGATGATGGAATCCCCCAACAGTAATAGTTTTCTGTTTTTGGCTTTTTTATTTGTACTTAGGGTGCTCTTGTTCTCTTGAGTTTCCTTCATTGGTTCCAGTCCCACCTCCCTTCTGTTTTCCTGAGTATCGCAGTGCACTAGTGGAGCGAAGGAATTCTGTAGAGGTAATATAAGTGAAGGTGGATGTTTCTGTGTTACATGTCGCAGTCTTCCTGAGCCTACTGTGACCCATTTATTCCTGGGCTGTTTTATTCTTTGAGGTAGAAGTGGTAAGTTGGTATGATTTTGTGGAGTGATGGAAGCTTTAATTGTATTCAATTCCTGTTTAAGTTTGCAGAGCTCCTCCTTAATACTGGCAAGTTGAAGACAGATGGGGCAAGCCTTAAGCCTCCAAATAGTATGTCTTGGAATTAAAGCACCACAGTGATTGCATATAATAAAGGTCATCTTGATTGGTTGTGAAGTGACTTGATTTGAGTAGTCCTGATTATGAGTCTCTATATATGAATAGTGGTCCCTGGGGTTGGTGGGACTATAAGTAAGACTACTAGTAAGGCAGAAATATAGGCTCTATACCACCTAAAACACAGTATTTTAAACAAAACTGCAGGTTCTATCAGTGCTACCCTAAAACACAGGATTTATAACAGATTTTCCCTACTTTAGTCACCCTGAGCCACAGGCACCAGAAATATAGGCTCTATACCACCTAAAACACAGTATTTTAAACAAAAATGCAGGAAGAGGAAATAAGATTTAACAGAGGAAAGAAAAAGATTTATTTTTTTGTGCTTTTTTATATTTTTTTTAGTAAGAAACAGGGAGGAGAAGAGAAATTAAGCAGATATAATGCTGAAAACCAGTGAAAAGAGCAGAATATGAAATGCTGAGTAACTTAGCTTTTAGAAGTTCACAGGGCAGCCTTGTTTCAGCACTGTCCCAATGTGCCGCGATCACGCAAAAACGGCTTGACCGATTTGAACGAAACTTGGTATGCAGATCCCTCACTACCTGGGATGATATGTTCTGGGAGTCTCGCGGCCCACCTGCACACGTGGGCGGAGCTACAAACATAAAATTAGATTTTACCCATTCATGTCAATGGAAAAAATGTAAAAAGCTGCCATTCTCACAGTAATTCAAAAACAGCTTGACCGATTTGAACGAAACTTGGTATGCAGATCCCTCACTACCTGCGTGATATGTTCTGGGGGTCTCGCGGCCCACCTGCACATGTGGGCGGAGCTACAAACATAAATTCAGATTTCACCCATTCATGTCAATGGAAAAAATGTAAAAAGCTGCCATTCTCACAGTTATTCAAAAAACGGCTTGACCGATTTGAACGAAACTTGGTATGCAGATCCCTCACTACCTGGGGTGATATGTTCTGGGGGTCTCGCGGCCCACCTGCACACATGGGCGGAGCTACAAACAGTAAATCAGATTTCACCCATTCATGTCAATGGAAAAAATGTACAAAGCTGCCATTCTCACTGTAATTCAAAACCGGCTTGACCGATTTGAACGAAACTTGGTATGCAGATCCCTCACTACCTGGGGTGATATGTTCTGGGGGTCTCGCAGCCCACCTACACACATGGGCGGAGCTACAAACAGAAAATCAGATTTCACCCATTCATGTCAATGGAAAAAATGTAAAAAGCTGCCATTCTCACAGTAATTAAAAACGGCTTGACCGATATGACCGAAACTTGGTATGCAGATCCCTCACTAATTGGGGTGATATGTTCTTGGGGTCTCGCGGCCCACCTGCACACGTGAGCGGAGGTACAAACAGAAAATCAGATTTCACCCATTCATGTCAATGGAAAATATGTAAAAAGCTGCCATTCTCACTGTTATTCAAAAACGGCTTGACCGATTTGAACGAAACTTGGTATGCAGGTCCCTCACTACCTGGGATGATAGGTTCTGGGGGTCTCGCGGCCCACCTGCACACGTGGGCGGAGCTACAAACATAAAATCAGATTTCACCCATTCATGTCAATGGAAAAAATGTAAAAAGCTGCCATTCTCACAGTAATTCAAAAACGGCTTGACCGATTTGAACGAAACTTGGTATGCAGATCCCTCACTACCTGTGGTGATATGTTCTGGGGGGTCTCGCGGCCCACCTGCACACGTGGGCGGAGCTACAAACAGAAAATCAGATTTCACCCATTCATGTCAATGGAAAAAATGTAAAAAGCTGCCATTCTCACAGTAATTCAAAAACGGCTTGACCGATTTGACCGAAACTTGGTATGCTGATCCCTCACTACCTGGGGTGATATGTTCTGGGGGTCTCGTGGCCCACCTGCACACGTTGGCGGAGCGACAAACAGAAAATCAGATTACACCCATTCATGTCAATGGACAAAATGTAAAAAGCTGCCATTCTCACAGTAATTCCAACTATAAAACACTTTCTATGACACAATAACCACTAGGGACATCGTTTCTATTCTACCACGGACACCATACATATAGAGTTTGTATGTTCTAACTGTGTTTGTAACTGTTTCCTTCACGCACCCCAGTTCATCTATCTATATATATAAAACCGGAGGTATGTATGTGTGTGTGTGTGTGTGTATGTGCCGCGATCACGCAAAAACGGCTTGACCGATTTGAACGAAACTTGGTATGCAGATCCCTCACTATCTGGGATGATATGTTCTGGGGGTCTCGCGGCCCACCTGCACACGTGGGCGGAGCTACAAACATAAAATCAGATTTCACCCATTCATGTCAATGGAAAAAATGTAAAAAGCTGCCATTCTCACAGTAATTCAAAAACGGCTTGACCGATTTGAACGAAACTTGGTATGCAGATCCCTCACTACCTGGGATGATATGTTCTGGGGGTCTCGCGGCCCACCTGCACACGTGGGCGGAGCTACAAACATAAAATCAGATTTCACCCATTCATGTCAATGGATAAAATGTAAAAAGCTGCCATTCTCACAGTAATTCAAAAACGGCTTGACCGATTTGAACGAAACTTGGTATGCAGATCCCTCACTACCTGGGGTGATATGTTCTGGGGGTCTCGCGGCCCACCTGCACACGTGGGCGGAGCTACAAAACAGAAAATCAGATTTCACCCATTCATGTCAATGGAAAAAATGTAAAAAGCTGCCATTCTCACAGTAATTCAAAAACGGCTTGACCGATTTGA
The DNA here is from genome assembly GCF_902459505.1 of Geotrypetes seraphini. Lineage (NCBI taxonomy): Eukaryota > Metazoa > Chordata > Amphibia > Gymnophiona > Dermophiidae > Geotrypetes > Geotrypetes seraphini. Next base: position 93,511,439 of record NC_047084.1, on the reverse strand, counting down.
CTGAAACTTGGTATGCTGATCCCTCACTACCTGGGGTGATATGTTCTGGGGGTCTCACGGCCCACCTGCACACGTGGGCGGAGCTACAAACATAAAATCAGATTTCACCCATTCATGTCAATGGAAAAAATGTAAAAAGCTGCCATTCTCACAGTAATTCAAAAACAGCTTGACCGATTTGAACGAAACTCGGTATGCAGATCCCTCACTACCTGGGGTGATATGTTCTGGGGGTCTCGCGGCCCACCTGCACACATGGGCGGAGCTACAAACAGAAAATCAGATTTCACCCATTCATGTCAATGGAAATAATGTAAAAAGCTGCCATTCTCACTGTAATTACATTACATTACATTACATTAGGGATTTCTATTCCGCCATTACCTTGCGGTTCAAGGCGGATTACAAAAGGTTAATTTAAAAATACAGAGTTACAATGATTGGCTAGAGAGGTAAGTTGTAGGTTTTATAAACATTAACGGGTTGTTGAGGGTGAGGTGGTTTGTAAGAGAATTAATAGTTGGTCATAGTGGAGGTTCTTTTGTTGTTGTTAGTGCAGTAATGGGTAGGTCAGATGTCGGTTTTAGAGTTACTAAGAGGTCGTGATGTTATTGCTGCTTCAGGAATTTCTTGAAAAGTGTGGTTTTTATTTCTTTTCTGAACGTCCTATAGTCTGGGGTGGTCATCAGAAGGTTGGAGATCTGGTTGTCCAGCCTTGCGGCTTGAGTGGCTAGGAGGCCGTCGTGTAGTTTTGTTCTTTTTACTTCCTTGATTCTAAAACGGCTTGACCGATTTGAACAAAACTTTGTATGCAGATCCCTCACTACCTGGGTTGATATGTTCTGGGGGTCTCGCGGCCCACCTGCACATGTGGGCGGAGCTACAAACAGAAAATCAGATTTCACCCATTCATGTCAATGGAAATAATGTAAAAAGCTGCCATTCTCACAGTAATTCAAAAACGGCTTGACCGATTTGAACGAAACTTGGTATGCAGATCCCTCACTACCTGGGGTGATATGTTCTGGGGGTCTCTCGGCCCACAACTCTATGTTGCTTGCTCAAGGGTGGGTTCACCCAACAATTTATAATATCTTGCTCCTGGAGGTGAAACTAAAAATGTTGTTTATAATCACGTTTTGCGTTAGTTGTATTGTATTCATTTTGTCAAATATTTCACATTATAATTTGAATATTGTACTTTTTATTAAGCTGTAAAAAAATAATTTCATTCACCACTATAAAGTATCTTTATTTGAATCCATTTACAGTGTTATTGCTATAATTAAATACCCGTGCAACGCCGGGGCATCAGCTAGTAAAAAATAAAATTGTGACTGACGAGAGAGAAATCCAAGATGGCGGATACCATTTAGCTGAGCTCGGTTGGATTAGCGTTTTCTTATAAATCTTTATTACAAATACTCTGGAAGCTGCTATTTACCTTTGCCGACATGCCCCATACTAAGAGGAAGAGGAATGTGAGAGCGACACAGGTACCACTTCTCACGTTGTCTCCAGCCCAGCAGACAATCTAGCATTTCTTTATAGTGTCCACATTTATAATGGCCTAGATTGTAGGTATTCGTGTTATTCTGTGTGAATTTGAAGGACTTATGTCCTTAAGATTGCATCCTCACAGTTTTGTGTCATGAAATGTAGGATGAGTTTGTAAGATTTTCCAATGATTTTTAATGATACCGGCTAGAGTGGGGCTAGCATTGGAGTATTGCATATAACCAGAGTTTGTAAATTGGAATCTATAGCAGGATCTCCGTTGTTTGAATAAAATAACAAATTAACTCTATGACTACATTTAGCTCTATATTACGCCCTCTTCAGTGTTCTTTTGTTATACCCTCTGTCGGTTAGTTCTTTCATCAACTTCTTAAGAGTTCCTTTTGAAATCTTGATCAGTCTTGCAAATTCTTCTGAATCGAAAAAATTGAGAAAAAGGTAAGTTTTCAAGTAAATGTAGGGGGTGACACCTGGTATTACAGTCCTAATCTTTGCAACTAACCCTTTTAGCTTCTTTTTAACTATTTTCCTTATTTTATCATAATCACCCTTTCGCAAATTAAATGCCCCTACAGTAATTTCTTTTGCAACGTTACTCCCTGTATCAGCTCAAATTTGATCACATTATGATCACTGTTTCCCAGCGGATCCAACACAGTTAACTCCTGTACTATGTCTTGCATTCCATTAAGGAGCAAATCTAAAATAGCAGCCCCTCTCGTCAGTTCCCGAACCAGTTGCTCCAAGAAGCAGTCATTTATGACATCTAGGAATTTTACCTCCCTAGCACTCCCCAATGTAACATTTAACCAGTCAATGTTGGGGTAATTGAAATCACCCATCATTATAGTGTTGCCCATTTCTCCAGCTTTCCTAATCTCTGAAAACATTTCTTCATCTGTCTGCACATTTTGTCCCGGGGGATGGTAGTATAACCCAACCTTTATATTCCTTCCGTTCACACATTGAATTTCTATCCATAAGGATTCCACAGTGCTATCTATGTCATGCAGAATGTTTATTTTATTTGATTCAATTTCCTCTTTAACATATAGCGCAACTCCCCCTCCAATTTGATCTGCTCTATCCTTGCAATATAATTTGTACCCAGGTAACACAGTGTCCCATTGATTGGCCTCCTTCCACCAGGTCTCAAAGATGCCTATTATATCTATCTCATCATTCAGTGCTATATACTCTTAACTCTCCTATTTTATTTTTTAGGTTTCTAGCATTTGCATACAGTCACTTCAAATTGTGTTTTTGAGTCTTTTACTCTGCCTTCCTCTTAAACCCTCCTGGCTTTCTTTCACCATTATTGGAACCTCTCTACCAGGACTCTCTAAATATCCTGTTTCAATAGTTTCCTCCAAGGATACCTCACACTGAACCATCTGACTGAGTGCTGCCTTTAATTAGATTTCAATATCCTGCTATCTAGATTAGCTGAACTAGGGATTAAAAACACCGTGGTTCAGGTCAATTATAGACAAAGACAGCAGAGTGTTCTAATGAATTCCACTCTGTCAAAACCTAGAATATCAAAATATGAGTACCTCAAGATGCGTTGTTATCCCCACTGCTTTTCAACCTATATATTAGACCAGCTATTGATAGCACCTCAAATTATGGAATAACTTTCATTCATTTGCAGATAATATACATCATCTGGGCACATCCCGGAAGATAAAGCTGGGCTGGAAAAACTAAGGTCCTGCTAAGGTCAGATATTAAAGCCTGGATGAGACAATGGTGCGAAGAGGAAGGCTTTGACTTCGTGCGCAACTGGACGGTGTTCTGGGGAAAAAGCAAATACTACAGAAAGGACGGACTGCACCTCAACAAGGAAGGAGCAAGCGTATTGGCAGGCAACATGAAGAGGGCCATTGAGAAGGCTTTAAACTAAAGGACAGGGGAAAGCCGACAGTCGACCACCAGTCGATGGCCCAGGCGACAGGATGCTCAGAAGGAGGAACTACGGACAATTACTCAGACACGGGAGGGGACGACCACAAAGCAAATAAGGACGATAACGCAGGAGCAGAAAAGGATATCATGGAAGAAACAGTAGAGACTGCTAAGCTTAGAAAGTCCAAGAAGGTAACACAAAGAGAACTCAAATGTATGTATAGGAATGCTAGAAGTCTGAGAAACAAAATGGGAGAATTAGAGACAAGACACGATGAACTGGAAATCATTGGCATAACAAAAACATGGTGGAATAATGAAAACAAATGGTAGACAGTACTACAGAGATACAAACTATACAGAAGAGATAGAGTAGGGCAGAAAGGTGGAGGTATTGCCCTATATGTTCAGGATGGAGTAGAAACTGTTAGAGAGGCTACGTCGGAAAGGACAGAGAAGCTGGTGGAGTCCCTCTGGATCAAGATTCTTAGACACAATGGTGCAGACACAAAAATTGGCCTTTACTATCGACCCCCAGGACAGACGGAGGAGACAGACTCAGAAATGATAGAGGAAATTAAACAAGAATGTAAGACAGGTAATGTAATAATCATGGGAGACTTCAATTTCCCGGGGATAGACTGGAACCTGGGAACCTCGAACTGCGGCAAGGAGGCCAAGTTCCTGGAAGCGCTAGGGGACTGCTTCCTGGAACAAATGGTGGGAGAGCCGACGAGAGGAAACGCCACCTTGGACTTGGTTCTAAATGGCATTATGGGACCGACAAAAGAAGTAGAAGTCACAGTCCCACTGGGGATGAGCGATCATAACATGATCAACTTTAAACTTGACATCGGGAAAGGGAAACGTACCAAAACCTTAACCATGACCTTAAACTTTAAAAAGGGAAGATACAATAGCATGAGCCATGGTGAAACAACGGCTCAAGAAAAAGATGGACAAAGTTAAAACGGTAGATCAGGCATGGTCCCTACTGAAAAATACTATCACGGAAGCACAAAAAATCTCTACATTCCATGGATTTCCAAAGAAAGGAAAACTAAAGGCAAAAGAGAACCGGCATGGTTTACTAGAGAGGTGAAGGAAGCCATAAAAGAAAAGAAGGACTCCTTTAAAAAATGGAAACGCACGAAAACAACCGAAGCTTGGAACAAACACAAAGATGATCAGAAGAAATGTCACAAGGCGGTGAGGGATGCCAAAATGGACTATGAGGAGAAAATAGCGCAAGAGGCCAAAAATTTCAAGCCCTTCTTTAGATACGTAAAAGGAAAAAAACCTGCAAAAGAGGCGGTGGGACGGGATGACCAGGGAAGAAAAAGGTACATCAAGGAAGACAAACAAATTGCAGACAGACTAAATTCCTTCTTTGCATCTGTCTTTACGAAGGAGGACACCGCAACAATACCGGAAGCAGTGAAAGTGTTCAAAGTAGTAATAGAGGACAGCCTCACCACAGTAGAAGTGGACTTGTACCAGATATACTACCAGATCGACAATCATAAAAGCGACAAAACCCCTGGACCTGATGGAATTCACCTGAGAGTCTTAAAAGAACTGAAGGTTGAAATCGGAGAGCTTTTGCAAAAACTTGACAATTCGAACTGGACAGATACCAGACGACTGGAAGATAGCGAACGTCATGCCAATTTTCAAAAAAGGATCAAGAGGAGAACTGGGCAACTACAGACCTGTGAGTCTTATGTCTGTCCCTGGAAAGATGGTTCAAGCACTGATTAAAGATAGCATAGTCCGGCACTTGGATACACACGACCTGATGAGAGCCAGTCAACATGGCTTCAGGAAAGGGAAATCATGTTTGACAAATTTACTTCAATTTTTTTGAGACCGTGAACAAACAAATTGATAGTGGAAAACCGGTGGACATAATATACTTGGACTTCCAGAAAGCGTTCGACAAGGTTCCACTTGAAAGACTTCTCAGGAAACTACAAAGCCATGGAATAGAAGGAGATATACTAAGATGGATAGGCAAATGGCTGGAGAACAGAAAGCAGAGAGGGGCATAAATGGGAAGTTCTCAGACAGGGAGAAAATGACTAGTGGTGTGCCCCATGGCTCGGTACTTGGGCCCATCTTATTTAATATTTTCATCAATGACCTAGAAGAAGGAACATCCAGTGAGATCATCAAGTTTGCAGATGACACAAAGCTATACTGGGCAATCAGATCGCAGAAGGAGAGCGAGGAACTCCAAAGTGACTTGTGTCAGTTAGAGAAATGGACGGAGAAATGGCAGATGAAGTTTAATGTGGAAAATTGCAAAGTAATGCATTTAGGCAGAAAGAACAAGGAACACGAGTATAGAATGTCAGGTGCAACTCTAGGTAAGAGTGAACAAGAAAAGGACCTCTGTGTACTGATAGACAGGACCCTGAAACCGTCGGCATAATGTGCGGCAGCGGCAAAGAAAGCAATTAGAATATTAGGCATGATAAAGAAAGGAATCACAAGTAGATCGGAGAAAGTTATAATGTCACTTTATAGGGCAATGGTCAGACCACACTAGGAATACTGTGTCCAGCATTGGTCTCCCAACCTAAAGAAGGATATAAAACTGCTGGAGAGGGTGCAGAGACATGCAACGAAGCTAATAAAAGGTATGGAGAACTTGGAATACGAGGAACAACTTAAGAGACTGGGATTGTTCTCCTTTGAGAAAAGGAGACTGTGAGGGGATATGATCGAGACTTTCAAAATACTGAATCGACAAACTAGAGCAGGAAAAAAAATTATTTACAATGCCCAATGTGACACGGACAAGAGGACATGGACTGAAGCTAAGTCCAGGACAAATATCAGGAAGTTCTGCTTCACGCAACGAGTGGTGGATACCTGGAATGCTCTCCCAGAGGAGGTTATTGCAGAATCCACTGTTCTAGGATTTAAAAGCAAACTAGATGCACATCTCCTTACGAGAGGCGTAGAGTGATATGGGTAACTAAAATTATGCCAGGTGTACACCTGGCTGGGCTTCCGCATGTACGGATTGCTGGACCAAAGGTCTGATCCGGAGATGGCAGTTCTTATGGATGTCAACAAATTAAAACAAAATTCCTCAAAAATAGAACTGCTATGGGTTCGCAGAGACACTTGCGAGTTTACTCGCCCTTCCCTTAATTGGGATAATACAACCCTAGTAGCTACAGACCAGGTCTATAGTCTGGGTGTAATACTGAATGCTGGATTGATCTTATCATCCCATATCTCTAAAGTAGTGTCCATTTCCTTCTACTATATGCGACAACTGAAAATACTGCAAAGATATTTTTCCGAAGCTGACTTCATCCAACTATTATATGCCTTTGTGTTGTCATGCATGGATTACTGTAATGGCTTATTTGCAGGACTACCAAATAAAGATCTACAATTACTACAGAAAATTCAAAATACCACTGTGAGGCTTTAGAAAAAAATCAGCCCTTCACCCCTCTGTTTTGGGTGAAGTACATTGGCTTCCAATCAAAAACGGGCTATCTTTAAAACCTTAGTGTTAGGTTTCTAGCAATTTCATGGCAGGGTTCCCATCTACATAATGGGAAAGCTTCCCATATATTATCCTGTGTTCTCTCCGGTCTAAACAAGGGAACGTTCCCTGAACTCCTGGACTGGTAGTGCAGGTTGGCCAAGCAAGTGCCCTGCAAAGCAGGCTGCCTCTTGGTTACAGACTACTGCCCTCAGAATCTGTGTTCTCTTGCAGCCAGAGATGTCCAATAATTGGGATCCTTCGCAGCACTGAACAGCCTCATAACTGGATAAAAAACCTGAAATTAAAGGGAAAATAAACACAAGCAGAACAGACAGGCTCCTACCATCTTGCGTGTAGAGAGTAAAACTGAAGAATTACAGGATAGCCTAGAGTGATGGGAGGCGGAGCAGAAAAATATGAGGCTCCCTACATCAGATCTCACAATCAGAGCTACACAACCCACAGTTTCAAGAATGATGTGCCTATTGAATTAGAAGAATTGAATAGGGTTTGGTACATTTGTTGTGGGAGAATCGCTACTGCAGCTTTGTAAAGTGGCTCTTAATTTTGTAAGACCTGTTAATGAATGCATATCACTAGCAATGGCCAATATTAAGGCCCCCTTTTATCAAGCCACATTAGGGTTTTTTTATTGTCAGCCGCTGCGGTAAAAGCTGTGATGCTCATAGAAATTCTAGCAGCATTGGAGCTTATACCGTAGTGGCTGGCGATAAAAAATCCTAAAGCAGCTTGATAAAAGGAGGGCCTAAATTTAGAATATAATAGTAGCCAACCATTTGGAAGTATTTGTCCCATATAAGTTTTATTTTCATAATAAAAAAATAAAAGACATATTCAACCAACTTGACAGGTATTAATCTTTGCCAAGCCAATTTATTTTTATTTCTAATAAAAAAAAAAAAACATCTCTGAATTTTGCACATTAGAAACACTGTGTGTCTCTAAAGGATCTCTCCCACTTCCCTGTTGAGATAAAAACTTTTGAAAACATCACATTTTGAATTAAGAGACCCTTTTACTAAGCTTACCCATGCTAATGGATATTAGCATGTGCTAAATGCTGCATGTTCTATTTTATACCTATAGGCCACATGGCATTTTGGCCCGGATTCTGTATAGGACACCCGTCCTGGGAGACCTATACAGAATCGGAACAAACCCCGCCCAAACTAAACCCGATTCTGTAACCAACGTCCATGTTGCAGACACCATAGGAGGGGCCTTAGGCGCCTGGGCCAATCCGGCCCTAGGATCCTGTGGGTTGGGCAGGGGAGGCGCGGGCCCACCTCATTTGGACAGAGGAGGTTTGATGGGGGAGAGTCCGGCAGGAGGGGTTGGGTACCCTCCTGCCAGTGATCTTCAGAGGGGGGGGGCCTACCGGCAGGATGGGTTGAGCACCTTCCTGCCGGCGATCGTGGGTTCTGTGGGCAGGAGGGGTTGGGCACCCTTCTGCCATGATCGTCGGGGATGGGGTGGGGAGGGGTCTACCGGCAGGAAGGGTTGAGCACCTTCCTGCTGGCAATCGTGGGTTCTGTGGGCAGGAAGGGTTTGGCACTCTCCTGCCGCGATCGTCGGGGGGAGGGAAGACTGGTGGCCTTAGCCGTGGCCGCTATACTAATCGTGGCAGGGAGATCCCTTGCTGTGATTAAGTATAGCGGCCGCGTCTACTTACCATGTAGGCCAACATTTTGCTGGCTTACATAGTAAGCATTTCCCGCTCTACTAGGGAGAGCCGCCTAGGTTCGCCTAAGGCTACCGCCTAGCCTTAGGCGGGCTTGCAGGTCTCCCTAGGCTCCCGGATGTGCTTTCAATATGGGCGAACTGCCTGGGTAGCATTTTTTTTTTTTTTTAGAAAACGTGCCTCCTTATTGGCTGATTAGACAGCTGTAGGACGCCTACAGCTGCCTACAATCGGGATGCACTTTGCAGAATCGGGGCCTTAGTGCACACTAAGCTTTAGTAAAAGGGTCCCTAGATTTACTAAAGTACACTATCTTGCTAGCACGTGTTAACATGCACTAAAACACATTTTTTACTGTGGATCCAATTTCATGCAACGGAATCTAATTCCTAATAATCCCCCTCCTTTACTAACGTGTAGCTAGCGTTAAAACTAGCACTACACGTTAGTAAAGGAGGGGGAATATGCATTAATGCAAGAGCACACTTTAGTAAATCTCACTCTCAGATAATTTCCGTCACTGAGTACATTATCCAAAATTCTTAAAAGACATTTCAATAATGAACCTCTGAAGTCCTTCATCAAAAACCTTGACAGTTTTAACACTGAATATATTTCTGTTCTGTACAAATGTCTTAAACAGATGAATACCACCTCCAACCCCAAAGTAATGTGCTTTACTAGCCAGATAGATAAGTCCATTCTTATCTAATAATGCAGAAAGTGTGTTATGTAAAACACTGTAATAATTACTATTGTAAATAGTTTCTGAGGTGAGAATTACATCATACTTTTCATTTTTAATTAGCTGACTGAATTGTGACCATTCACCAGAGAAAAATCGGCACATAGGCAGAATGCCTTGATTTTTGACAGTTTTTTGACATTTCTTTGAGCCTGGTTTGTAGTTTTCCTGGCTGCAGCCTTCTTCCTCCGTACCACAGTTAAGCAACACATTTGGCAGAGTTATTTCATCAATGACGGTGCTGTTGTAGTCTTGAAAATGAACTTCTTTTGCTTTTCGCTTTAATGCGGTAATGCCCAGTAGCCCTGCTCCACAGCCAAGATCCAACACTTTTTTGCCAGTGAACTGAGCATCTTTATCCTCCAAATAATTCAAAAGATCAAAAGTGCATTCCCAGATCTTCAGCCCTCCTTCATAAATGCCAGCGATTAGGTCGGACTGAGAAGAAACAGTTTTGGATACTATGTCTTCTGCATGTGTGTCATTATCAGCCAGTGTCATTTCGACTACAGAAACATTGACGTATTGCAGACCTGGCATAACTTCTACAACTTTATTTTCCAGTACTCTGTTGATATCTCCCGGCACACTATGCTCTTTAGCTATTTTCAAGCAGGCTTGCTTTTCTGCAGACTCTGATTCTTTCATTTCTTGGTTGTGTGGGGATTTGATGCATAGTTCATCAGAAGTTAAGAATGTTCTTTTTGGCTTTAAAGATTCCTCTTTGTTGTCCATCAGTAAGTCACTCAGACTTCCATCTGTTTTGCAGACGTGTTCCAATTTTTCAGTCTCATCTATGGCAAAGTTAAATTGGAATGCCATATTATCATATATTTGAGGTATATTTATGCACAGATGTTAATATAAAAATGCACAGTAGAAAGAGAATCACAAAACATCTGCATACAACAGTTGCGCAAATAATTCTTATATAGTGTTATAGACTCTTCATCCCAGGTAATGTTCCATGTGAAAACTCCTGGTAAATAAAATGACAACATTTTTTTTGTTAGTCTAAAAAGCAAAAAAATTTTTAAACAGCACAAGAAATAATCATTGTCGTGCATATTTCTGCATAAGATGAGACCAAATAATTTTCTCTCATTGCACTGATCATACAGCCACATTCTCAGTTGCTCAACAGGTACATCGATCTCCAGTCCATTAAGATTAATTTTTAAACTCTGGTTGAGCTAAATTTTTGAGGAAAGGTTCCAGTGAGTGCAGGGTTCTCAACCCAGTCCTTAGGACATACCCAGTCAGTCAGGATTTTCAAGACAGCCACAATGAATATGCATAAGATAGATTTGCACACAACTGGAAGCAGTGCATGCAAATTTATCTCATGCATATTTGTTGTGGTAACCTGAAAACCTGACTGGCTGGATGTATCCCAGGGACTGGGTTGAGAACCACCGATTTAGACTGCAGATCTGGAAAAATCAATGTATCATTATGTTAAGTGACTTATCACAGTGCTAGTTATCAAGTCACACTGTGGGTAACACTAGGGCTGCAAAAGGTGAATGGCAGTTATCATTACAGACAGCTTTGGACACGGTAGCACCGTTGCATGATGTAGCTGTAAGGGAGACGCATGAAAATAAGCCGTGGTGGACCCCAGAATTGAAAGCTTTTCATAGAGAACTGCGAAAGATAGAGCACGAATGGCGTAGTTAGATCTGATATTGTGAAGGAGAAATATCAACTAAAGTTGATTGAATTTAAGTGCATGAGCAAATGGCATGACAAACTTTTTTTCCGGGACAAAATAAATGGGGCAGAGAATCATCTACGAGAGTTGTTTCAGGTGGTCAAACAGTTAAGTGTGAATGCCACCTCTGAAAACCAGTCCTGCCCATTTTCTGCCGATGAGCTCAATCGGTTCGTTTTGAGAAAGGTTGCGCTAATTGTGCAGACAATACTGTTTATTGCAGGAGACTGGAAAGTAGATCTTGAAGTAGTTGGAAAGTGGGAAATGTATCTTTGCATTCATAATCAGGCACCGAGGTATTTGATGGATAGCATTCAGTCATATGAACCACAGCGCACACTGTGTTCAGTGACTCATGCTGACTTATGCATCCCAATTGTGAAGCAATTGCCGTTGGTGGCGTCTCAAGTTAGTATGTTTTCCTGTGTGGGTCCCCAAGAGTGGAATAAGCTCCCAGGATACATATGACGACAGACACATTTGAGTAGTTTTAAGAAAATATTGAAAAAACATCTTTTCTGTAGGATGAAATATGGGATCTGAATTAGTATGTGCTTAGGAAAGGTGCTGGTAGCCTTCTTGTGACTTTTAGGAGGCTTGATGTTATTGTCATGTTTTATGATGGTTGAGATTGTTGCTATGTATGTGACTTTTACTATATTTGTATTTTGCTGTGACCCGGGATACAAATAAATAAACTATAAACCGATTCTCTACTTTCCTAAACTAAACTAAACTAAACTAAGCCTTAAGTTTATATACCGCATCATCTCCACGGAAGCGGAGCTCGACACGGTTTACAAAGCTTAAAAATACAAGAAGAGGGGAGAGAGAGTTTACAAGGGCATATGAAAAGTGGGAAGTAGGAAGGAGATGTTATATATTAGAGAAAAGCCAGGTTTTCAGTTGTTTCCGGAACAGCTGGAGGGAGCCCAGGTTTCGCAGCGGGATAGTGAGATCGTTCCAAAGGCCCGTGATTTTGGAGAGGAGGGATCTTCCCAGTTTGCCTGCGTGGGGGATGCCACGTAGAGAGGGGAAGGATAGTTTATGTCTGTGGGCGGATCTGGTGGTAGCAGGCGTTTGGGCGAGGAAGGATAGAGGGATTAGTGGCGGAAGGATGCCATGAATTATCTTGAAAGCTAGACAGGAGCATTTGAAGTGAATTCTGGAAAGTACAGGGAGCCAGTGAAGCTTGGTAAGTAAGGGGGAGACATGATCAAATTTGCGTTTAGCAAAAATCAATTTGGCCGCAGTATTCTGGATGAGCTGGAGTCTGTGAAGACTTTTTTTTGTTAGGCACAGGTAAATGGCATTACAGTAATCGAGTTTGGATAAGATGATGGATTGTACCAGGACGGTAAAGTGTTTTTGGTGGAAATAGGATCTAACTTTCCTAAGCATGTGGAGGCTGAAAAAACATGATTTTGCCAAGGAGTTCAGGTGATCGTTTATGAGCTAAAGATGCACTTCTTGAAAAAAGGAAATGTGATACAAATATCCAAATATTAAGAAGGAAGCATTTTATATAGAACGGAAAGTTTAAGGACATGAGACGAAAGCTCAGAAAAGAAAGCACTCCCATACTTTTTCTAACAAAAAATATAGTGGTCAACTGGAAGCTAAAATATTAGTAATATTCAAGCATATGCATGGATCATAAAGATGGAGCAATGGGGAGATCGGTAGGGAAGAACAATACTAGAACTCTAGAAAGATCTTTCTATCCATGACAGCAGAGTAGGCAGGCACAAAGAGCCAGACTGGGTGAACCAAGTGGTCCTTATCCGTCGTCATCATCATGTGTTTCTAGCAATTCTGAAGCATCTAAAAAAAAAACAAAAACCTCCCCAAAAGTTTGGTTCATTACCACCGAACAGAACAATCCTTATGTTTGCTTTGTCATCCTCTCTGTTGAACTGAGCTGCTAACTCCTCAGTTATTTCAAAGTACTTACCCCGGGTGCCATCTTGATAGGGGTGCCAGCACCTCTCTCCCCCCCCCCCCACCACTTTGGTGCCCTCCTTTCCACCCCTGGTACCTCTTTAAATCTTCACCTGTGCAAGCAACTACTCTAGACTGCTGCTTGCAACAGCCTGGCTCCCTTCTGAAATCACATCCGGGTTGTGGGGCCAGGAAGTGACATCAGAGGGAAAACCAACGCTGGTGTGAGCAGCAGGCTGGAGAATTTGCTCGAGTTGGTGAAGATTTAAAGAGGAATGAAAGGGGGGTGCAAGTGTGACATGAGGAAGGAGTGGGGGGAGGGGGAGAGGAAGGCACCACCATGTCTAGGTCTGGATTTCTGACAGTCCCTATCCTAGTGCATTCCTGAACTTGCAGCACTGATTTGAGTATGTTCAGTCAGAGACAACTAATACCTGAGTCCTTTGAGATGTATGTGCAAAATCAGAACGAGTGTTAAATTCTCTTTCTTGAAACTAAGCAATTTTGCAGCTAGTTTTATTTATATATTTGGATTTACTCATCACCTTTAGTAAGCAGATGATGCTTGCTGATTGTTCTAGGACCAGGACATCAGAAATAGCTGGGCTGTCTGGTTCAGCCGGGGCCAGTGTGGTGTTGTAGTCAAAGCATACCTGTAATATACCCTGACAATTGCAAAAATTTGATGAAGTATCAGCTTCTGCTTTTTACCTACAGGGAGGGTGGACAGTTAAAGTACATTTTTCCATGACGGGTGGTGTTCGGTGATCATGATTACTGAAAGGGCCTAAAGGTTAACTGGGGAGGAGCGGTCTGGGCTAAAGATTTACCATGCGTGCTTAATATCCTTACATCGGCCTTTGCTTTAACCTTGTAACTGTACACACGCTTCCTTCCTCTATATACGTTTGTTTTTTAAAATTATTAATCAAGAGTGTGGCACAGTGGTTAAAGCTACAGCCTCAGCACCCTGAGGTTGTGGGTTCAAACCCACGCTGCTCCTTGTGACCCTGGGCAAGTCACTTAATCCCCCCATTGCCCCAGGTGCATTAGATAGATTGTGAGCCCACCAGGACAGAAAGGGAAAATGCTCGAGTACCTGAATAAATTCATGTGAACTGTTCTGAGCTCCCCTGGGAGAACAGTATAGAAAATTGAATAAATAAATAGCGTTTAGAGTTTCAGTCTCTGATAACCAGAGCTGATATTGTGACATCATAATGCTCATTCTACCAATAAGAGCCAATCTCATCAGTGATGCCACAATGGCTTGCCTGTCCTATACTTGGCTCAGTTTTGCTACATTTTGATTTCTAGAGTGGTGCAGTGGTTAAAGCTATAGCTTCAGCACCCTGAGGCTGAGGGTTCAAACCCACACTGCTCCCTGTATCCCTGGAAAGTCACTTATTCCCCCCCCCCCCCCTCAACTGCCCCAGGTACATTAGATAGATTGTGAGCCCACCAGGACAGATACTAAAAATGCTTGAGTACCTGAATAAATTCATGTGAACCGTTCTGAGCTCCCCTGGGAGAACAGTATAGAAAATTGAATAAATAAATGAATTATACAGCAAACAAGATGCGATAGGTCTTTTGGCTAAAGGGAATATGAAAAGGTTTTGAACAAAAAAATAAAATCCCGACTATGTTGTTACCTTTTTCATCGTCAAGCCCACGACGACAGCAAGTTTCCCCTACTTAACATTGCCGCTCACAAAACTTTCGCCACAGTCACGCCGCATCTTCGAGTCACCCAGCAGCACTTCCGCCGCGCGCTGTCCCAGAGGACCTTGGCGTCCAAGCCGCGTGATCGGATGCGCATGCGCCTCCAGACGACAGCTATTGGTAGTGCTAACGTGAGGGCGAGGAGGCGGCGGCGGAGACGTAAGACGTAGACTGCCGACGCAATACGCTGTGGCGCGTAAGACGAAGGGAAGAAGGGGGAAGCGTTTGTGTAGAAGCGGGTGTTAAAATGGACGAGAAAAGCACGAAGGTGAGGAGTCCGGCGCTGTAGGGATGGGGGGGAGGGTGGGGGTTCACGCTGGGAGAAGTGGAATAGGGAAGGAAGCGAGGTATTGATGGATGTGTTGGTATACGTATAACTGGATGCAGGTTTCCTTTAATGTTCCTGGTAGGGGAACAGGTCATAAAGTGTCAACTTCACATATGATTTTATTGGAGTGCATGAATCCCTTTTGCAGGCCTGACCATGGATTCGGTTACTTTTACTGTCGGCTTACTTATTGCCACTGAAAGGCTTTTTAGACATGTTGTTGTCCTGGCCTGCAGTTATTCTTTAAAAGTACTAGTTGTTTGTTGCCACATAAAATGCAGTTAAAACTTGTCAGAAATCAGAGTTCCAGAATGTTTGGCTTCCAAATATTAGTTTACATAAGAACACCATCAAGCCCAGTATCATGTTTCCAACAGTGGCTAATCCAGGCCATAAGATCTGGCAAGATCCCAAGGGACCCGCCCCCTCCCCCAGATTTTATGTTGCTTATCCTAAGAATAAGTAGTGAACATTCTAAAGCCATATTGATAATGGCTTATGAACTTTTTAAGGAAATTATTCAAACCTTTTTACTACATTCTCCTGCAGCAAATTCCAGAGTTCAGTTATATGATGAATGAAGAAGCCTGCTACTCGGTAGCTTCATCGCATGCCCTCCTAATTCTAGTATTTTTGGAAAGGATAAATATTTTTGACCCGTCCTTCCCCCCAAAAAAATTTTGTATGAAAATGAAATGCACTTCTGTTGAGAGATAAATTTCTCTTTTCAAGTTAATTTTGTTTACACAGTAGCACACTTACGTAAGACTAGAATAGTGGTTCTCGACCACACCTGATAGACCACAGGTGTCAAAGTCGGTCCTCGAGGGCCGCAATCCAGTTGGGTTTTCAGGATTTCCCCAATGAATATGCATGAGATCTATTTGCATACAATGAAAGCAGTGCATGCAAATAGATCTCATGCATATTCATTGGGGAAATCTTGAAAACCCGACTGGATTGCGGCCCTCGAGGAGGGACTTTGACACCCCTGTGATAGACAGTACAGTGTTCCCTTGCAAATTTGCAGTTCGCGGACTCACTCATTTGCAGTCTGCTCTGACCACCTTTTCCTGTAGTAAAGTCAGGCTACACCAATCAGGAGCTGCATGTCAAAGCAGCTCCTGATTGGTGTAGCCCAACTTTACTACATGAAGAGGCGGTCGGAGCAGACTGCGAGTGATTTTCTTCACCCGCTGGTGCTCCAGCTGCCTTCTCCTGCCTCCCCTGCCTTTTGACAGGTGAAAAACTGCATTTGCGGTTTTCAAAATTCGCAAGGGTTCCTGGAATGGAATCCCTGTGAATATCGGGGGAGTACTGTATTCATCTATGTGACACACTGAACACTACTAATATTCACAGCTGAACAAAACTTGCCAAAATGTTTCACTGTGTTGGTTTTGTTGTGTTTTTTTTTTATTTTAAATAAGTTTAATTTAGAATGAATTTGCTTATCCCATATCAAAAACATTTTTCAACACATGAATTCCAGATTTCTCACTTTTCTTATAAAACAAATATGTATTAAAATTCTGGTTTCTCTTATTCTATTTGCAAATTCAACAAAATTATGTGAATTAACAAAATAAATTCTAGTGTCACCTCAATAAAAGCAAAATCTTTCCACTGCCAGATACTGTAAAGCAATACAAAAACCTGTAAATATACTACTTAGGAACTATATAGCAAAAGCAGACCTGCAACATGTTCAGGTGGGGCTGGAGGCGGCTTCAGCTATTATTAGAGGTAGTGGGGAAGCAGAAATAGGGGCTGGTTATGGGGATTTCAAGAATCTTGACTCTCAAGATTGCTGATCTTCCCAGCTTGTAGGTAGTGATGTTTGTTAAGGAAACACAGGCTTGCTGTCTACACCAAATATTTTGATGCAACTCCTATCTCTTGGGTGCACACTGGTATATAACCACTGGATTAGAAAATAGTTTCCATGATTTTTAGATGGTCCAGTAGTACTCGTAGGTTGAGACCTGCTTCTGTCTGAAGACACATTAGGTCTGCATACTGTGATCTGCATGGCCAATCTGGAGCCAGTAGAATGACTACTCTCGGATGGCTTGCAATCCTGTGGAGAATCCGGCCTATTGTAGGATATGGAGGAAACACATATAAGAGCTCGCTTTTCGGCCATGGCTGGACCAGAGTCTCAAGACCCACATTTCCAGGCTAGGATCTTCGACTGAAGAATCTGGCCGCATTTTTATGTCTTACTGTTGCTATCGGATTGAACGTTTGGTGACTCCAGTGACAAATGTTAAAGCAGTTTAAAAAAAAAACTTTTGGGTTACTTGTCAGAGTTTTCAGACAATTGATCATGTGAAACTAAGGGCCTCTTTTACGAAGCCGTTTAGCACAGACCGCTGCGATAACAGCCCCAAAGCCCATAGAGATTTAAAGGGCTTTGGGGCTGTTGCCGCGTGGCTTTTATAAATTTTTACTGTGGGTAAACTCGTGCATTGGCTATGCTCGTGTATGATCACGAATAAGACTCTTGGTTTTTAAATCTCTGCTCTAATAATTTACTCTAATAAAACTAAACAAAGGTTTTCCTGTTTTAATTGGACAGATTATTTTGTGGCTCAAGAAGGTATTTGGTGACAAACCTATTTCCCATTATGAAGTGAACACAAGGACTACTGATATTTTGTATCAGTTAGCAGTATATAATGAAAACAGGGACAAGGATATTTCCTTGGTAATAGAAGACATTAAACTGAAGACAGCAGAAACAGCAGCTGAAGGTGAGTTTAAAACATATGCCAGTCTTCAACTATGGGAAACTATTTATTACTCAAATTAGGTGATCTTATATATAAAATAATTACATTTCACCTGTATCAATTATAATACAGGGTCCGGTTTGTTGGAATGCTCTTCCTTTGGAGTTAAGGCAGGTTCCTACTTAGATTCAGTTCAGGAAAGATGTGAAAACAGTCTTATTTGCACATCGATTTATGAGGTTATAAATTTGCCTGAGGTTGGTTTAATTGAATACCTTTTTTAGATGTATGACGTACAACGAAAGATTGGAGAAACTGGGCCTCTTCTCCCTCGAACAGAGGAGATTGAAAGGGGACATGATTGAAACATTCAAGGTACTGAAGGGGATAGACTTTGTAGATAAGGACAGGTTGTTCACCCTCTCCAAGGTAGGGAGAACGAGAGGGCACTCTCTAAAGTTGAAAGGGGATAAATTCCGGACGAGTCTGTCGTAGGGAAGAGCACCCTCCAGGGATTCAAGACAGGGTTGGACAGGTTCCTGCTGAACAAGAAGTGCGCTGGTCTCAGTTAGGGTACTGGTTTTTGACCTGGGGGCTGCCGTTTGAGCGGACTGCTGGGCACGATGGACCACTGGTCTGATCTAGCAGTGGCAATTCTTATGTTCTTCTCTGTTTTTCATTATCCAGTTTTTATTGTTTTAAATTTGTCGTTTCTATGTTATATAGATTTTTTTTTGTATGTTTTGTAATTTGTCCTGTTTTGCTTTGTTTTTTTATTATGTATGTACTTTTAGAACCCGCTTAGCATTGTTGGATTTTTGGGATATAAATTTTTTAAATAAATACTTAGACTCTCTCTTCAATCTCTTACTACATACCATACGAGTGCTTTTGTGAAGTGCTCAGACCCTTAACCAAAACGCTTTGTGCAGTAACACAGTGTAGGTTGTTATAGAGACCATCACAGCCTTCACAGTCTCTAACGACCATATCTAGTAATATTACAAATATAATACTTGTAACTTAAGAACATAAGAATAGCTTTACTGGGTCAGACCAATGGTCCATCAAGCCCAGTAGCCTGTCTCACAGTGGCCAATCCAGGTCACTAATACCTGGCCAAAACCCACGGTGTAGCAATATTCCATGGTGGTGTGCCAAACTCAACATAAAATCCAGAACTGCTGTGTACTTTGTGTTCTAAAAATATCTGCTACTCTGACCCTCCCCCTCCAACTCGAGTTTCGCGAGTGCAGAAGCCCAAGAATGTGTGAGTCAGTATAAGTATGTAGAATTATTGAATAAGGAGCAGGCAATTTATGGAAATAAAACGAGGTTGTGAATGAGAGAAAAAAATGTGTGTGTATGTGGGTAAGTTTATATTGTATGTTTTGTCCCTGTAGTGTTCCCTCCTAAAGAAGCAGCAGCTCATGAAACTCGAGTTGGGGGGTCAGAGCAGCAGACACATTTAGAACACAAAATACAAAGCAGTTATGAATTTCATCTTGAGTTTGGCACAGTTGTTCTACAATAACATCACCACCAAGGAGATTCAGATAAATTACAAGCATTATATTTGTAACTAGTCTTATAGCCCGTTACATTAACGGGTGCTAGAATATATGTGTGTGTGTCTATCTTTATTTTTTTTCTCTCTCCTTAGCTGCTTTCTGTATTTCTGTCTGTCTTTTTTTTTTTTTTTCCTTGGCTGTCCACTACCACCCCTTGCCTGCTCCCCCTGTCCATTCTCCCTTCCTTTTACCTCCCCTGTGTCCTCCACCACCCCATCACTGCTCACCTTATCCAGAAGAAGCCCTTCTCCCTTTGTTTTACCTCCCCCTGTCCATCATCACCTCCTTCCTGCTCCCCCTGTCCAGCAGTAGGCCTGTCTTCATTTTTCTGACCACCCTCCCTGTTCATCAGCACCTCTTCCCCTGTCCATCAACCCCGTTTCTGCCCCTCCATTTCCATGTGTTGCAGCATTTCCCTCTCACCCCACTTCCCTGTGCAATATTTTCCTCCCCCCATACCTTCCTCCTGAACTCCATGTTAAAATGCTTTCCGGGTTTGGCTGCCGCGGCCTGCAGCCGCCGCGGCCGACATCCGACTCAGGGGGGGGGGGAAGAAGAGAGAGAGCAGAGAGAGTACAGTGCGCAAGGGAACGACGGCGGCGGGGACGGCCAACTTACAGGAAGGGAGCTGCGTCTTTCAATAGGGAGCAGGCCAGACCGTAAGCCGCGCATGCGCACTTCCTATGGGTCGCTACAGCTCACGGAAAACCGGCGCACGCATAGGAAGTGCGCATGCGCGGCCTAGCGTTTTATTATATTAGATGTTACTAGATTTGTTGGCTAGAGACTGTGAAGGCTGTGCTGGTCTCTATTACAACCTGCACTGTGTTATTGCATGAAGTGTTTTGGTTAAGGGTCTGAGCACTTCACAAAATCACTTGTATGGTATGAAAGAGATTGTCTAATTATAATTGATACAGGTGATAAGTAATTATTTTAGTCTTCAGCTATTAACAGATTCCACTCATTTAGCATTTGACTGATATTACAAAACATGTCTGCGTACAGACTTTTCAATGTATGTTGGAGCTATATATATTTAGTTGAGGGAAATCTTGCATCACCAATCTACTGCATTTCTTTGAAGGGGTGAATATATTTTACTTAGATGAATAATTTTAACAAAAGTCACTTATCTTTTAGCGTTTGAGGCTGGATATATTCATAGCCCGTCCGACTGACGATGGCCAGCGTTTTGCCTTGATTGCATCAGGGAAAGGTGGGATTAAGCATAACATCAACACTCTTCGTGCTCGCCAGCACCCACGCAAATAGTGGGGTTATCAATAATCTAGAGATGGGAAAATAACTAGTGAGATAATTTTAAATTTGCTGATAAGGCCATGGCTGCTGCAACAGATACTGCCACATGACTGAAACCCAACCACTTACCTGATCCAGAGGTGGAGATTTCTGGATTGGAGAGTGCAGTGCTGAACATGAGAGCGTAAGAGATTTTAGTGAAGGCACCCAGACTTCAACACCTCGACCTGTGAGCAGACAAGTGCAAAGTGATGAATATTGGGAATAACTCAAATGATAGCTTGGTTCCACATTAGGAGTCGCCACTGAGGAAAAGAATTTAGGCGTTATGGTGGACAATTGAAATTTACTCAGTGTAGAGCAGCACTATTTTTACTCGAGGCCCCCTCCTACCTCGACTTCAGAAAATCACTCAAAACTTACCTATTCAGCAATCAAGACCCCTAACGGCCCCACCCGCTCACGTTAACATTTCACCCCCCCTTCTTCCCCCCTGCTCTTCTCCCCCCTCATAATAGCTTCTCTCTTCCCTTTCTTCCACAAGCTTCCGCCATCCTCTATCAATTTCGGTTTATTTGTTACATATTTTGATAAATTGTTGTAAATCTGCTTGTAAACATAGATCCTAATCTAACTAATGTAAACCGCCTAGAACTCGCCGGGTATGGCGGTATATAAGAATAAAAATTATTATTATTATTAATTAGTAGGAGGTGACAAATTACTGTTTTGCATGTTAAACTACAAGATGAAGTAGATACAAAATCTGTTGTGCGTTGGCTTAAGGAAGCAGTGATCTTAGCTTAAATTATCAAAGAACACTCAACCAAGGGGCATGGCAGTGTTTGTTTATTTATTTATGCAATTTTCTATACCTTCCTCCCAAGGGAGCTTAGAACGGTTTACATGAATTTATTCAGGTATTCAAGCATTTTTTTCTGACTGTCCAGGTGGGCTCACAATCTATCTAATGCACCTGGGGCAATGGGGGTATTAAGTGACTTGCCCAGTGTCACAAGGAGCAGCATGGGTTTGAGCCCACAACTTCAGGATGCTGAGGCTGTAGCTTTAACCACTGCACCACACTCTCCCCTAGTTAGAATCTCAGGCAGTTTCTCCTGAGATTTGTACAGCTGTTATTTGTTCTTCTTGTACTTCTCAAGGTACTAAAGCAGGATGCTGATGCTAGAGAAGATGCTACTTTGGTGCTGGAGTCCTTAGAGCACATGTTTCTTCCCACTGGGCGGGATGAAGAATACTTTCCTACATCCTATTCATTCTGGACTGGAACAAAAGGAAAGGAAATTGATCTTACCTGCTAAATGGTGGTGTGATGTATTTTTTTTTTTGTCACAGATAAGCAGTTTCTGAATGACTGGATACTTACTTAGAATGGTGGGGAAAGTGAGACATTGCCACAGAGCCTAGTCTTATGAGAAGTGAAACGTAAACTGAGTGTCCATTATTCCTGAATGTTAAACTAATAGAAATGAATTGACAGTATGAAAATTCATCTTCTGAACTTGCTTGTCTCCTCCTCCCCCTCTTTATAAAGCCAACTTTCTTCAGGATCTGCTGCTGGAAATCATGGGTCCCTCATTCACAAGTCTCTCACGGATGGGCAGCAGCTACTTGAATGAACTAGTAGACAGTACACTGGTGCTTGAAGTAAAGGACACTTCACTGGCAAGGTAATTCTCAGCTGTTTCTTTTTTCATGGTTATATGTAAGTAAAAGGTAGAGCGGTTCAATTTGTTTTCTAGAAGCATTATTGTATAACTTTTTTTTCTGGAAGCATTATACCGTTTGTGTGTTTATAATTCATACTAGTGTTTTAGCCCATTACATTAACGGGTGCTAGTAAAGCCTCCTTCCCTCACATGTTCCCTTCCATAGTTTGTCCCACCCCCACCCTCCGAAGCCAGCTTGCCTGCCTGCCATCCCCCTGTACAGTAGAACTCTCTCTCCCCTCCCCCCCCCCCCGCAAGCAGCACCTCTTCCCTGCTCCCCCTGTCCAGCAGCACCTATTCCCTGCTCCCCTGGTCCCTCTTCCCTGCTTCCCCGGTCCAGCAACACCTCTTCCCTGCTGCCCCTCACTGCCTTCCATAGTTTGTCCCACCCCCACCCTCCGAAGCCAGCTTGCCTGCCTGCCATCCCCCTGTGCAGTAGAACTCTCCCCCCCCTGACCAGCAGCACCTCTTACTTGCTCTCTCTATCCAGCAGCACCTCTTACCTACTCCCCTGGTCCCTCTTCCCTGCTCCCCCAGTCCAGCAGCATCTCTTCCCTGCTGCCCCTCACTGCGTTCCATAGTTTGTCCCTCCCACACCTTCCGAAGCCAACCTGCCTGCTAGCCATCCCCCTGTGCAGTAGAACCCTCTCCCTCCTCCCCTATCTTCGCCGTGCAGCCGACCCCATTGACCCTCCCACCGTGAGACAGAGTGCCATATGGGCTAGTGCTGGGACGGATTCAGTCTTACCAGCATGTAATTTGCATTAATATAGTTGGTGTCGAAGCAGCCGGTGCAGGATTCCCATGTGCCGGTGCCCGGTGCGGAGCGGCATGTGGGGCCCGGAGGAGTTCGCCCATCCATTTCTCCTCCGTCCCGACCATCTGTTTCTCCTCCCCCTGTGGAAATCACCTTCAGAGGGGCGGATTTGAAGTTTCCGTTCGGGACCCTCCCACCGCCGACAAACCTCTGGACTCCAGCCGCGTAGGCAGCACTTTAAACACGCTACTTCGCGGCCTTCTACTGGCGATTTCCTCTGCCGTGTCTGTCTCCGATGATGTCATCAGAGACGCGGCAGAGGAAATCGGCAGGGAAGGGCGCGAAGCAGCGTGTTTATAGTGCTGCCTACGCCGCTGGAGCCGGGAGGCGACGGAGAGGGCAGGGGGTGCTAGCGGCCGGCAGCTGCCGCTCTGCAGGTGGAGAGCAGGGAAGGACGCGCATGCCACTTGTCTTGCTTCACGTGAGGCCAGACCGTAAGCCGCGCATGCGCACTTCCTATGTGTGCTACAGCTCACGGAAAACGGACGCATGCATAGGAAGTGCGCATGCGCGGCTTACCGTTTTATTATATTAGATATGTAAGATTATTTTAAAATGTTGTTGATTCTTTGTAGCTCTTATATTTACGGAGCTGCGTTTTCAAGAGTTTTGCTCCCTAACTAGAAAGGGGTTTCAGCGTCTGAAAGTGGGGACAAAATCTTTACCTTGGTGGTCTTGGAGGAGAAAATAATATGCGGATGTCCTGACATTTTATTTGCTCAACAAGATTTTAATTTATAGTTATATATTAGTTCCTT
This sequence comes from Geotrypetes seraphini, assembly GCF_902459505.1. Classification (NCBI taxonomy): domain Eukaryota; kingdom Metazoa; phylum Chordata; class Amphibia; order Gymnophiona; family Dermophiidae; genus Geotrypetes; species Geotrypetes seraphini. The sequence continues at coordinate 93,487,473 of NC_047084.1, read as the reverse complement.
GAGCCTCAGATTATTGTCCGAGATTTCTCTACTAGAAGCTGCTGAAAAACTGGTAAGATACTGCAAACTAGTTTACAGGAGTACATATGAAAGAAGCTAGAGTAGGTCTGGGGGAAGCCACTGTTTTCCCTGGATCAGTAGCATGGAATGTTGCTACTCCTTGGACTAGTGACCTGTATTGGCCACCATGAGAATGGGCTATTGGGCTTAATGGACCACTGGTCTGATCCAGTAAGGCTATTCTTATGTTCTTATGGCTTCAGTCTTTTGCCATGGAGGTAGAAGGGTAGAGGCTGACTGAAGCTTGGGGGGAAGGGAGGGGTTTCCAGTTTTGACCAAAACTGTCTAACCATTTTCGGCAGAAACCAAAACTGCTGTTGAAACTTATTGCTTGGTTTTGGCCTAAACTGAAAACTAAAGTTTGGTTCTCTGAATGCGAACCATTGAGGCCTTCTGGGGGTTGTCAGAGCTTGCAACTGGCAGCCCTCTGCTTAAACACACAGGAACTGCAAGCATAGGCTAACTGGGAGAGACATTTTAACAAACAGTTCTCAACAAGTCTGGCACATTTAGGTTCCCAAGTCAATGCAGATGTAGTTAAATATCCTTTGAGACAGGACCTTTTGTGAGAACGTGTAAAAAGAAAATCATGATTACCAGCTTTTTATGTTTACTTAAAATGTGTGCAGATAACAAGAGAAAGTAGCATTGATCTGATTCTTGTTTTGTATTTAGTTAAAGGACAAGCGTGATATAGATCCTTACTGCAGACATTATACAAGCCTGGTGCACAATCCAGATTTTAAAAAAAGCACATTGATATTACTGAATGCAAGGACTATATGATCTGAAAAAATTACAGTCAAGACCAATACATTTCTTAAACTATTTTCTAATGTATAGATTTTATTTTATAGTTATATCATTTCCTTACTAAAAGTATAAGCTTGACCAGTACCTGTGCTTGAAAACAATCCCTTTCTCATAGAATCTAGCTTCTGCACATCTCAAGTTTATTACAATGCTGCATCTTCATCATACCCAACAGAGTCCTGGAAATTTTTTAGAATTGCCCAAATACAGTCGTATCCAAGCCAGAATATATGTAATAATTTAAATAATGAAAGACCATATTTTACCTTCAAGCAAATAGCTGCATATACATGGACTTCAACTAATGAAAACAAACTAAAAGCCACATTGCTTTTACAATGGGAGATTGGGAACGGGCCGAGCGGTCATCACCCGTCACTTCACCACCACCAGGCACATCTGGTTTTCTTTTTGTTCTTCTCCATACTTCACTGACACACTTCTGAAACATCACCAGGCTCTTCCAAACACTTCCCTGGTCTCTCTGGTTGCCAAAGATCGTTCCAGGCTCTGCCAGTCCCTCTGGTCGCCACCGGCCACTCACTTTGGTCACACTATTGGTCATCCCTGGATATTCAGGTACCCAGTTCTGGTCACCATCGGTCATTCACTCTGGGGCCACTGCTGGTCACTCTGGTTGCCAATCTCCTGGGTCCCCATCGGTCCTGGACACTACCAGTCCTTCTGGTTGCCAGTTACTCTGATTCTTCCGCTGGTCTCTACCGGACTTCCCCACCAGTCACTCCACCAGCCACTGTCAATCAGGACTCCACCAGTACGCTGGTCCCTCCATGGATGCTCTGGTCACTGGTCACTCCTTGAGGAGGACTCCCCTGGTTACTCAGTCTTTACTCCCTGAGGACTCTCCCGGGGTCACACACTTCCTGAGGACTCTCCCAGTTGCTCAGTTTCTCTTCACCTGGCCCTCTGTCAGCCATCAAGTTTGACCCTCTTTGGTCACTGCAAGCTGTGCTGAACAGGCTGGTCTAGGTCAGGCTTACTGAGGGTTAGGTCAAAACCAGTATTCCTCCTCTCAAGGGTTGCCCAAGCTTCCGAAGGAGCTCTTGTTTTCCACAGCTCTTTGAGCTGTAATGGTTCTTTTCAGCATCCTTTTCCACTCGGAGTGAGTGGATTTCTTCTAGGTGCCTTTGCAGGAATTTATATGCAGATGAACTCCATTACCACTACTGAGGCTTCCCTCTGCTGGGCCGGGGGACAGGATCTTCATGCTGTCAGAGATTTAAAAAAGGACAAAAGTACAAATTTTTCACTTCCACCGAAAACACACGGGGGCTCATTATCAAAGCACTTAGCCACACAAAGTACCATAGATTGTTATGGGACTTTGTATATCTAAATGCTTTGAAAATGAGCCCCAAAGTCAGTCAGTTTTGACTGAAACCAAAACTAGGCAGAAAAAAGATTTTGATTCATTTTTGGCACTGTAACTGAAATTTGGTTGGCCTCTATAGAATGGCATGCCCCAGTAGTGATACTGGTGATTTTTTTGTGATATGTCTCTCTTCTGCACAAGGGCCTGTTCCAGATACACTGTGCTCTGCAGACTCCACATGGGCTCTAGCTAGGTACTTGGGACCTGGGTTGGTCACTTTTGGAAACAGGATATTGGGCTTGATGGTCCTTTGGTCTGTCCCAGTATGAAAATTCTTATGTTCTTAAATCTGAATGATTTTTGTCTACTCAGGATTCACATACAAATATAACAGTTACAGCCCAATACATCAACATAAAATTCAACAGCAAGCTCGTGAATTGCTGTACATCTCATAATTTTTTTTTCCTAAGTCCATGTGAGTACCTTCACATGGTGACCCTGTTGTCTAAAGTGCATATGAAATCTCCGCAAGATGATAGTTCAGTGGAAATAATGGTAGAAAGTAAAAGAGATATACTGGCCACATGTTGCCCACTTATCTTAGAAGATATATTTGAAGACACTGCAGTATAAGTGCATTGCTTTTCTACATGTGAATGTTTGTGGCACGATTTTTGAAATCATGTGCTTTTGATTGATATATTGAAGTTAATATTAGAAAAACAAAGGTCACTGTTGGATGAGAGTTAAAGACTGTTTGTTTAGAATCAAGAATATAATGTGGAGGTGTGTGTGTGTTGTTTTTTTTTTTAATATGATCAGCGATAAGAGCTCCTGCTATGTTACAGAAGAGGTTAGAGTTTCAAGTTTATTTAAAATTTCTTATACCGCTTAATCAAACCTTCTAGGTGGTGTAAAAAAATGTTAAAACCATCTATTAACTAAAATACAGTTTAAAAATACAACACTTGGGCAAATACTAACTTTAAAAGACTAATAAACTAAAAAAAATAAAAATTACAGAGACGGGAGGGAAAGAAGGCCTAGAACTACACTATGTAAAGAAAAAGAGAACATGTAAGGGAAAAAAACAATAGGGAGGTGAGCAGGTATTAAGAATCCTTCTAGGTACTAGGTCGTCCTTAAAAGGATAGTTAGGTTTCAAAAGCGTCAAGGAAGAGAAATGTCTTTAATTTCGACTTAAAGTCTGTTAGTGTAAGTTTTTCACATAGGTAGTTTGAAATACTGTTCCAAAGAGAGGGGGCGCTAGCAGAAAAAAATTGCAGATCTTAATGTATTTATATGTTTCAATGATGGGATAGTAAGAAGGTTTTGAGCTGTAGATCGTAAAGTCCTTGTGAGATTGTATGGGATAAGTAGGTTATTAATGAATTCTGTCTGGTTGTTTTCTCTGGTTTTAAATGTTAATAAAATAATTTTATAGGTGATTCTGTGTTGTATAGGCAACCAGTGAGCTTTACATAAAAGAGGGGTGGCATGATCATATTTTTTTTTGCATTAAATAAAATTTTTACTGCAGTATTTTGTACTAATTGTTGTCTTCTTATTTCCTTTTTTGTTGTGCCTTTTGAAGAGGGCGTTACAATAAACAATATATGAGATCACAAGAGAGCATTTTTTGTGAGGTCTTTTTCTCCACAATTTTTCTTGTTTGTGATAAGGTTGTTAATATGCTATGTTCTTGAGCTTCTGAACTTTTGAGTGTGAAATTTGGTGTTACTATAGATATACAATACATATCGTAGCTTATTATCTTTTTAAAACTATTGTTAGGTGCCATCGACTAGTGTTCGAGTCCTAAAGACTTGTTGAACATCATCAAGTTTTCATGACAGAATACAGAAGTAGATTGCCGGGCCTTTCTTCTGTGCAGTATAAATTCGATGTTGTCGCATCAAGCATGATCCTCTGCCTCCAGCACTGTCCCATCTGCTGTTGCCAAGAAGGGTGGTACTTCCATTAGTCTAACATCTTCGCTGAAACCTGTCCACCTTGGAAGGCCCTGCTGGTAGTGAAACTATCGATGGCATAGCCCAAGTACCATCACTTGGGTACATACATGTAATTATGTAATAATAATAATACATGTAATGTAAAACTGTAATTACAGTGAATTTTCTCTATATGTAGTTATATTTTTTGAATAAGTTATGTAGACAAGTAGTCTAATTTTAGACATCTTATTTGGTTTTTTAATTTTCTATTTTATTTATTTAGATTACCAATTTTCTATTTTGTTAATTTTATGATGGTGCTTGAACATTGTGTTCCTTTATGTTAATATAAATAATGACTCCTGGACTCACATCTTTGCCAAAACATGGCTCCATGTTAAGTCTGATCTATTGTAAACCTCTGGACAGAATAAATACATATTTTTAACTGCCACTTGTCACAAGCCCGGCACTAGTTCCAGTCTTGTGCCAGTTAAAAACATTAAAACCACACCTGTAAAACTAACTAGAGCCAACCAGTGTGGAGTTGATATTCCTACTCCTGATTCAGACCCATATTCCGAGCAAAAGAGCAGTTCTAGCTTTCAAAGAATACCAGGGAACATACCTAAACACATGCACAAAATAGGGTTTGTTCCCTTTAAATTCTTCCCTGCTTAAGTTGCTGGTTAAGCAGGGGAAGCGCACTGCAGACTAGCTGGGTGGGGCCAGCAAGCACATAGGCAACTTGAAGCCTGGGGGCCTCAGTTGGAGAGGCAGGCAAAAGAAGCAGACACACTTGCCGAAGTTCCTGGTTACCACAATGTATCAGCCAGAGTCAGAAAAAACATGGTTAGCCTGAGGACATAATTATGCAGGAACCTGAGGATTTACTATTGAGTACTGAGGAACCTATGGAGATTCTGAATTCTCCCGAGCCACAGTTGGAAGAGTGCATGGAAGTGAGTTGAGGGGTTTTTTTTTTTTTTTGTTTGTTTTTTAAACAGGAACTCTTTTGTGCTGCTGGGTTTTTTTTTTTTTTTTTTTAAGGCTTTTCTTGGTTATTGTTTAAAAAACTGAATGTTTTCCTGTGATAGAGACTATGGACTATGCCAGTTGATTGAAAGTAAGTTTTGTTTTCCTGCTGCAAAAGTGTTTTTTTTTTTCCCCTTGATGTGTTGGGACAGTACACAATATGGCTTCTAAGGGAAAAATCTGAGAGGGACCAGGGCTGAGCCAGTAAAGGAGGAAAGCTGGTTTTGTTTTGGCAGTTACATTTTGTTTCAACTGAAGCACACATGGAGACTATAGAGGATTGGGGAGAATTCATCTGTTATCTCTGGTGAGGGAATGTGGGCAACATTTTGTTTAGTGCTGGATAAAGAGGTCAATTCGCTGATTCTCCCTCCTCAGCTCTCTGGAACTGATGATTTTTGGTGCAGCTGAAAAGAAACAAGTTTGGAACTTTTGAAGCCCTACAGTTTTTCCTGCTATTGGTTGGACTGTTTTTGGAGATTTGTTTGTTCTTGTTTTCCTTCTGTGAAGAGGCTGATAGTGAAACTGAGTAAGTGTTGAAGCCTCACTGCTAAGAGAGGGGAAACTTCAAGAACTTGAAGTATGTAGCCTGAAGGCTGTGCTATAGGCCATTATTGAAAAGCCATTCTGAATACATTTTGGGCTTATGTTTGCTTTCCGTGAACCACAGTATGGAATAAATAACATTTTTCTTTAGCTGATACCTACCATCGTATACTGTGTGATTTATACCCAAAACTGTTTGGAGCAATTCACCTAAGCAAGGTCTTCCTCCTTCTTGGGGAAGCATGCTGGGCCTATAGCAAGTGGCGTGTGTGGGTGCCTGCCGTTGTCCTAGGGACGGCCATGCTACATGCTTCAGCTCCCAGCTATTCTTGACCAACGATTGAAGACCGCCAGCACTTCCCTACTCCTCACTTTTTCCCACTCTGGAAGGAACTAAGAGTACTTTTTCACAGAAGGGGTGGTAGATACCTGGAGTGCCTCCCGTGGGAGGTGATGGTGATTAAAACTACAACGGAATTCAAAGATGTATGGGATAAAAATAAATGAATCCTGTATGAGAAGAAAATAGAACCAAATAAACTTATTGGTGCTTTGGTGGCAACTCGAGTAATTGGGACATAAAAGCTGTGCCCTGATCAGGGCTGGTCAGAGCTAGATGGGTAGGAGACAGACTTTGATGGCAGCTCCAATAGCTAAGTAACAAAACCCACGCTGGACAGGCTTCTATGGTCTGTGCCCTGTAAATGGCAAGGACAAATCAAGATCAAGTATGCATATGTAATAACACATTGTACCATATGCTATAAGTTTATCTTGTTGGATTAACGGGATGGACTGTATAGTCTTTATCTGCCGTCATTTACGATGTAAGGTGGCACATCTCATCCTTTGGAAACTTTCTCTAATTACTACTTAGAATACTAGAAAAGCACTGGGATTGCAACCCTAAAACAATTGGGAAGAACAATGGTTGCCTCGGAATTCCCATTTGAACTGATTAAAAAGTCTGTTACAAGAAAACCAGACATAATGGTAAGAGAGGTGGCAGTGCCAGCTGAGGATCTCCCTCTCCACATGATTCGCAGGATAATCAAGAACCAAGAAATGCAGTCAGACCAGGGAAATATGACTGAAAGATGCAGAAATGTTTCCCATCACATTGGATGCCACAGGCCTGATTTTAAAAGCAATTTCCAGGTTGCCTTTTGAATGCTGGAAGGGAGTTCTTTGGCATAATGCATTTATTAGAGGGAGTACATTTTTAGGAAGTTGTTTAGAGTCAATATAGAGACATGCTTGTTGAATCTGGGTTATGCGACAGTGGTAACAACTGGAAATCATATCTCTTTCCCCCCCCCCACCTTTTCTTTTTAGGTATATACCAGCTGTTATTGATTTGACCTCTGAGCTTCATGTGCTTGAATCCAAGAACCAAGAAATGGAACTTGAGCTGACTAATCTAAGGAAGAAATTAACAGCAGCATTAGTGCTGGAGAAAACTCTTAAAGAGTATGTATGCATATTTTTGTAGCAAAAGGGAGGAAGAAAGAAATGAAAAGTTCTTATGTTCTATAGTGAGGAGAACACCAGATAGGTTTAGTCAACTGCTGCAATCTATTTCATAGGAAATAGCAAGTGTGATATCTTGAGTCTCTTTAGAGAAGTAAAATTTAAAAAAAGGTTTATACATCATGCGTAATAGTCTTTCTTTCTGTATTTCACCAGTGGTCTCTAATATATTGACCACATGTGGCCCCAAAGTCCTCCATTGCTGTACTCAAACTGTTAACAGGCTGAAATGTAATGTAATTTATTTCTTATATACCGCTACATCCGTTAGGTTCTAAGCGGTTTACAGAAAATATACATTAAGATTAGAAATAAGAAAGGTACTTGAAAAATTCCCTTACTGTCCCGAAGGCTCACAATCTAACTAAAGTACCTGGAGGGTAATAGAGAAGTGAAAAGTAGAGTTAGAGGAAAAATAAAAATAAAATAAACATTTTAATAAGACAGCATTGATCTAAATACTTTGGAAGGTAGAAGAGAGGAGAGAAAGGAATAGAAGCATGATGAGGTGATGAAGTGGAGCAAGTAAGTGTAGGAGGAGCGATTGACGTTTCCAGTAAGGGCTTCTTCAAGGAAGAGACTTGGCCGACAGTCCCAGGATGCCTATGTCTCCTCCCCTGAGATGTTCTCCCATCCATGCATTCCCTCCCAGACACACTGCCAGTGCCCCAGCCGCTCCAAGGAGGCTGCCCCAGATGAGGCCCACGGTGAATGCAGGATTCTCTCCTCTGCGGGAAAGCCGCCCGGAGCCGACAGTCGATCTTCTTAGCGGATTGCAGGGGGGGAAGAGTTCACACTCTTGGTAGTATCGGGTCTGTGTGCTCTCGGTGGTTGTGGTTGGTCTCGTTGCTGCTTAGGTGTAAAAGCAGTTGATCTCCACTGCTGCTGATATTTAAAAGCAGGCAGATTGATCTCTCCAATGGACTGCAGGGGGAGGAGTTAATACTCCTGGCAGGATCGGGTCTGTGGGCTCTTGGTGGTTGCGGTAGGTCTCGCTGCTGCTTGTAAGTAAAAGCAGATTGATCTATCCAATGGAATGCTGGGGGAAGATCTTATATGTCTGGCTGGATCGTGGCAAAGGGTTCCCGGTAGTGGCGGCTGGTCCTATTGCTGCTTAGGTGTAAAAAAGTTGATCTTCTTATCGGATTGTAGGGGGGGCGGATCTCACATTACTGGCAGGTTCGGGTCTGTGGGTTCTTGGTGGTTGCGGATGGACCCGCTGCTGCTTAGGTGTAAAAGCAGTTTTCCCAATGCTGCTGATATTTAAAAGCAGGCAGATTGATCTCTCCAACAAATTGTATGGTGAAGAGCATACACGTCTGGCTGGATTGGGACAAAAGCTCTCGATAGTGGCGGCTGGTCTTGGTGCTGCTTAGGTGTAAAAGCAGTTGATCTCCTACTTCTGATGATATTTAAAAGCAAGTATATTGATTTTTCCAACGGAATGCTGGGGGAAGAGCTTACTTGTCTGGCTGGATCAGGGCAAAGGGCTCTCGGTAGTGGTGGCTGGTCCTGTTGCTGCTTAGGTGTAAAAAACAGTTGATCTTCCTAGTGGACTGCAGGGGGAGGTGGAGCTCACACTTTTGGCTGGATCGGGTCTGTGGGCTCTTGGTAGTTGCGGATAGTTCCGCTGCTGCTGAGGTGTAAAAGCAGTTGATTTCCCACTGTTGCTGATATTTAAAAGCAGGTAGATTGATCTCTCCAATGGACTGCAGAGGGAGGAGCTCACATGCCTGGCTGGATCGGGGCAAAGGGCTCTTGGTAGTGGTGGCTGGTCCTGCTGCTGCTTAGGTGTAAAAGCAGTTGATTTTCCTAGCGGACTGCAGGGAGGGTGGAGCTCATATTTTTGCAGGATCGGGACTGTGGGTTTTTGGTGGGTTGGTCCCGTTGCTGCTTAGGTGTAAAAGCAATTGATCTCCCACTGCTGCTGATATTTAAAAGCAGGCAGATTGTCCAGGGAGAGGAGCTCTGCACTCCAACTGCCATCCTCCTCGCCTCCAAGTTCCGGAAATGCTCTTCAATCTTATCCACTTGATATAGTAACTGCAAACAATCCCTTAAGTATGCTATTCAGGTGTTTCATTTATGGAATTTGCTACTGCTGACAATCCAAAATAGTGAGTTTTTAAAATATGTCCTTGAAGTATTGTAGAATCAATATTACTATTAATTTTTAATGTATTCCGCGAGAGCGACCACACTCATTAACCCTCTCCTCAAGTCACTTCATTAGCTCCCCATCCATTTTCAAATACAGTTCAAACTCCATAAGTGCATATACACTATAGCCCCTCAATATCTCTCCCTATGCTCTTCCCCTCCCCCACCACTACCACCACCGTGAACTCCGTCCATTGATGACCTAAAAAGCACAATAGTGTCCTTACACCCCACAACATCAATCCTGGACCCTTGCCCATCCACCACACTTCTAGCTACCAGCGAATCCTTCCTGAACTCCATCTTACCTCTAATTAACGAGTCCCTACAATCTGGCATAATATCACAGAGCTGGAAATCTGCTGTAGTAATCCTAAAAAACCCCCACCATGGACCCCGACAATCCAAGCAGCTATAGGCCAGTCTCAAATCTCCCATTCATCTCAAAAATACTAGAAAAGATTGTACTCGCACAACTATGAGACTTCATGGAAACAAACACCACCCTCTCCAACTTCCAAATCAGGATTCAGAAAACACCACAGCACAGAAACGGTGCTTCTAGATATCATAGATGACTGTTGGAAAATCTTTGATGAGGGGAAAGACGCTCTGCTGATCCTATTAGATCTGAGCGCTGCCTTCAGTACCATCAATCACTCACTCCTATCCAGACTACACTCCATTGGAATCCATGATGTTGCACTGGCATGGTTCTTCTCCTTCTTACACGAAAGATCTCAGAAAGAATTATTGGAACCCTCCTTATCGAAGCCAAAACCTCTAGACTACTGAGTGCCTCAGGGTGCACTACTATCCCCACTCCTCTTTAACATATACGTTAAACCAGTACTCGACATTGCAGAAAAACACCGAATCAAAATACACTCGTATACCCCTAGGTCATCACCGAGATGTACAAATGGAAAAACTGCACTGCTGCCTAACAGAAATAAAAAAAACTGGATGACTGCAAATAAACTACAGCTCAACGTGTCAAAAAACAGAACTTCTCTGGATACATAAAGACTCCTGCGCATACCCCCGCCCATCTCTTTCCTGGGGAAATGACACCTTTACAGCCAAAGACAAACTCTGCAGCCTAGGAGTGACTCTCGACTCAAACCTGTCGCTCTCAGACCATGTATCAAATTTAGTATCGTCATCCTTCTACTACCTCCGCCAACTAAAATACATCCATGCTTACTTTTCAGAAAACGATTTCGCCCAACTACTATACGCATTTGCACTATCCCGCTTAGATTACTGCAACGCTCTACTAGTGGGCTTACCAGCAAAAACACTCTCCCGTTTACAAGGTGTGCAAAACGCCGCAATCCGACTCCTAAAAAATTTGGTCTTCCGTGACCATGTCGCCCCTGCACTAACATCCATGCACTGGCTACCTATCCAAAAACAATGCGCCTTTAAAACCTTAGTGCTAGCTTTCAGGACTTTTCACAAAATGACACCAAACTACATAGCATCAAAACTTCAAAATTACGTCCCCAACCGATCACTGAGAAAAACATCTGGTCCTGTCACCAGGCCGCTCACTCACATCTGTGACAGCCTGTAGACGCTCATGTTCTCATTACATACCCAGAATGTGGCACATCACCCCTCCATCCATAAGATCACTAGACAGTCTTTGGAACTTTAGAAAAGCCGTGAAAACCTTCCTCTTTACAAACCCAGCTCTTTGAAGACCCACGTCTACACCCGGGACGGATGGAATCCCAGAGACACCACTTAATATACCAAACGGAATCTTGCTAAAATTCGCATGCCACCGCAAATATAACCTGAATTACTACCACATTCTCTTCCAAACAAAGATTCACCCACCTGCAAAGAAAAGCTATTTCACTTCCCAGTATATCTACACTGAAAATGCTGCAATTTAAACCACCCTAAGTCCATTAAGTCTGTATTTGTAAGTCTAAATGTTAATATCTATACTGTAATTGCTGTAATCTAAACCCTTGTCCATACTGTAAAGTCTATGGGCTCCTTTTAAGAAGGTGTGCTAGCGTTTTTAGCGCATGCACTGGATTAGCGTGCGCTAGCCGAAAAACTACTGCCTGCTCAAGAGGAGGCGGTAGCGGCTAGCGTGCGCGGCATTTTAGCATGCACTATTCCGTGCATTAAGGCCCTAACGCACCTTCGTAAAAGGAGCCCTAAGTCTCACTAAAATTTGTCCTACCCATAATATGAATGTACTCCTGTAACCCGTTCTGGGCTCCTCTGGGAGAATGGGCTAAATCAGGGGTGTCCAACCTGTGGCCCAGTGAAGTATTTTGTGTGGCCCCGGTCGAGGGTGATGCAGTGTTTTCCTTTGCAGCCCCCAGGTGTTTACCATCTTGCTGGCTCCCTCCTCTGTTTTGCTGCAGCATTGGGTCCCAGAAACATTTTCTTCAGCCAATGCGGCCCAGGGAAGCCAAAAGGTTGGACACCCCTGGGATAAATAAATCTATATATATAAAATCGGAGGTATGTATGTGTGTATGTGCCGCGATCACGCAAAAACGGCTTGACCGATTTGAACGAAACCTGGTATGCAGATCCCTCACAACCTGGGATGATATGTTCTGGGGGTCTCGCGGCCCACCTGCACACGTGGGCGGAGCTACAAACAGAAAATCCGATTTCACCCATTCATGTCAATGGAAAAAATGTAAAAAGCTGCCATTCTCACAGTAATTCAAAAACGGCTTGACCGATTTGAACGATACTTGGTATGCAGATCCCTCACTATCTGGGGTGATATGTTCTGGGGGTCTCGCGGCCCACCTGCACACGTGGGCGGAGCTATAAACAGAAAATCAGATTTACCCATTCATGTCAATGGAAAAAATGTAAAAAGCTGCCATTCTTACCGTACTTCAAAAACGGCTTGACCGATTTGAACGAAACTTGGTATGCTGATCCCTCACTACCTGGGATGATATGTTCTGGGGGTCTCGCGGCCCACCTGCACATGTGGGCGGAGCTACAAACAGAAAATCAGATTTCACCCATTCATGTCAATGGAAAAAATGTAAAAAGCTGCCATTCTCACTGTAATTCAAAAACGGCTTGACCGATTTGAACGAAACTTGGTATGCAGATCCCTCACTACCTGGGGTGATATGTTCTGGGGGGGTCTCGCGGCCCACCTGCACACGTGGGCGGAGTTACAAACAGAAAATCAGATTTCACCCATTCATGTCAATGGAAAAAATGTAAAAAGCTGCCATTCTCACAGTAATTCAAAAACGGCTTGACCGATTTGAACGAAACTTGGTATGCAGATCCCTCACTACCTGGGGTGATATGTTCTGGGGGTCTCGCGGCCCACCTGCACACGTGGGCGGAGCTAGAAACATAAAATCAGATTTCACCCATTCATGTCAATGAAAAAATTGTATAAAGCTGCCATTCTCACAGTAATTCCAACTACCTGGGGTGATATGTTCTGGGGGGTCTCGCGGCCCACCTGCACACGTGGGCGGAGCTACTAACAGAACATCAGATTTCACCCATTCATGTCAATAGAAAAAATGTAAAAAGCTGCCATTCTCACAGTAATTCAAAAACGGCTTGACCGATTTGAACGAACCTTGGTATGCAGATCCCTCACTACCTGGGGTGATATGTTCTGGGGGTCTCACGGCCCACCTGCACACGTGGGCGGAGTTACAAACCTAAAATCAGATTTCACCCATTCATGTCAATGGGAAAAAAGTAAAAAGCTGCCATTCTCACAGTAATTCAAAAACGGCTTGACCGATTTGAACGAAACTCGGTATGCAGATCCCTCACTACCTGGGGTGATATGTTCTGGGGGTCTCGCGGCCCTCCTGCACACGTGGGCGGAGCTACAAACAGAAAATCAGATTTCACCCATTCATGTCAATGGAAAAAATGTAAACAGCTGCCATTCTCACAGTAAATCAAAAACTGCTTGACCGATTTGAACGAAACTTGGTATGCAGATCCCTCACTACCTGGGGTGATATGTTCTGGGGGTCTCGCGGCCCACAACTCTATGTTGCTTGCTCAAGGGTGGGTTCACCTAACAATTTATATGTTCTTGCTCCTGGAGGTGAAACTAAAAATGTTGTTTATAATCACGTTTTGCGTTAGTTGTATTGTATTCATTTTGTCAAATATTTAACATTATAATTTGAATATTGTACTTTTTATTAAGCTGTAAAACAATAATTTCATTCACCACTATAAAGTATCTTTATTTGAATCCATTTACAGTGTTATTGCTATAATTAAATACCCGTGCAACGCCGGGGCATCAGCTAGTGACTAAATAAATAAATAAGGTAAGTCCCTCTTATCTGTACCCAACTCCATCCCTTCTTTCTTGCCATGCTGTATGCCTGCAGCAGGCTGCCAGAGTCAGTACATCATGATCTTTCTAGAAGTATTCAAATCCAAGCTAAAAGCTCACTTTTTTGAAGCTGTTTTCAACTTTTAACTTTTAACATAAGCACATAAGCAGTGCCTCCGCCGGGTCAGACCATAGGTCCATCCTGCCCAGCAGACCGCTCTCGCGGAGGCCCAAACAGGTCACCTGTCTGAATAACCAGAAGGGGCCCCCTTGCCACCTTGGTTTCCCATTGAAGTCCTATCTTCCCATCGAAGTCCTAATCCTCCGGTCTTGCACATTCACGACTTGGTTGGGTTTCCATACTTATTACCTGATTAGTTTTCTATACTTGTATTACATCCCAGTACCTCTCTCAGTATCCCACGATCCCTTTATCCCTCAGGAATCCGTCCAATCCCTGTTTGAATCCCTGTACTGTACTCTGCCTGATCACTTCCTCCGGTAGCGCATTCCAAGTGTCCACGACCCTTTGGGTGAAAAAAAACTTCCTTGCATTTGTTTTGAACCTATCTCCTTCAGTTTCTCCGAATGCCCCCTCGTACCTGTTGTCCCCTTCAGTCCGAAGAATCTGTCCCTATCCACCCTTTCTATGCCCCTCATGATCTTGAAGGTCTCTATCATATCTCCCCTGAGCCTCCTCTTTTCCAGAGAGAAGAGCCCCAGCCTATCCAACCTCTCGACGTATGGGCAGTGTTCCAGCCCTTTTACCAGTTTCGTTGCTCTCCTTTGGACTCTCTCAAGTACCGCCATGTCCTTCTTGAGGTGTGGCGACCAATACTGAACGCAGTATTCCAGATGTGGACGCACCATCGCTCGATACAATGGCATGATGACTTCCCGCGTCCTGGTTGTTATGCCCCTCTTTATGATGCCCAGCATCCTGTTGGCTTTTTTCGAGGCTGCTGCGTACTGTGCAGATGGCTTCAGTGATGCATCCACCAGCACACCCAAGTCTCTCTCAAGTCTGCTGTCTCCCAACAATGCCCCCCCCCCCAATTTGTAGTTGAACAACGGGTTCTTTTTTCCTATATGCATGACCTTGCATTTTTCCACGTTAAAGCGCATTTGCCATTTGTTTGCCCAGTCTTCCAGCTTGTCCAGGTCCCTTTGCAGGTCCTCACACTCCTCCCTGGACCTAACTCTACCGCACAGTTTGGTATCGTCTGCAAATTTTATAACCTCGCACTTTGCCTCCTTTTCCAGGTCATTGATAAATATGTTGAAGAGTAACGGTCCCAGCACCGATCCCTGTGGCACACCGCTCGTGACTCCCCGCCAGTCAGAATATTGGCCCTTCACTCCGACCCTCTGCAGTCTACCCGACAACCAGTGCTTGATCCATCTGTGCACATCCCCTCCCACCCCGTGGTTCCACAGCTTCCTAAGCAGCCTTTCATGTGGCACCTTGTCGAAAGCCTTTTGAAAATCGAGGTAAATGATGTCTATGGGTTCCCCATTGTCCACCCGATTGCTTATTCCCTCAAAGAAGTACAGAAGGTTCGTTAAGCATGACCTTCCCTTACAGAATCCGTGCTGGCTTGTTCTCAGTAGGCCATTTCTCTCGATGTGCTCGCAAATGCCGTCTTTGATCATAGCTTCCACCATCTTCCCTATAATTGAAGTCAGGCTCACCGGCCTGTAGTTCCCGGGGTCACCCCTCGATCCCTTCTTGAAGATAGGTGTGACATTCGCCAATTTCCAGTCCTCTGGTACCTCTCCAGTTTTCAAGGATAGGTTGCAAACATGCTGGATTGTGCCCACTATTTCTTGTCTTAGTTACTTTAGGACCCTTGGGTGGATCCCGTCTGGGCCCGGTGATTTGCCGCATTTTAACCTGTCTATCTGTTTGAGGACATCCTCCTTACTTACCTCTATGTGCTCCAATTTTTCGGCCTGTTCCCCACTCATGAGCTCCTATGAGTCCGGTATATTAGATGTGTCTTCTCTCGTGAAAACCGACGAGAAGAACGTGTTCAACCTCTCAGCTACCTCTTTATCCTCTTTAATCACTCCCTTCCTATCCCCATCGTCCAACGGCCCCACCTCCTCTCTCGCTGGTCGCTTCCCTTTTACGTAACTGAAGAATGCCTTGAAGTTTTTCGCCTCCCTGGCCAGCCCCTCTTCGTATTTCCCTTTTGCTTTTCTAACCTCTCGGTGGCATTCCTTTTGGCATTTCCTGTGCGCCTGGTGATTTTCTTCCGTTGGGTCCTTTTTCCATCTCTGGAAGGATACTTTTTTGTCATTTATTGCCCTCTTTACTTCAGTTGACATCCAAGCCGGGTCCTTTGACCGCTTGTTCTTGCAGCCTTTCCTGAAACTGGGGACGTACATTCTTTGTGCTTTCTGCAGGGTGTCCCTGAATAGGGTCCAGGCGCTTCCTACAGTCTCCATCCTAAAGATGTTTCTGAGCTTCCTCCCCACCATTTCCCTCATAGCAACATAGTTTCCTTTCCTGAAGTTGAGCGCAGTTGTTGCGGTCCTCCTTACTATGGGAGTCCCCCTTTCTAATTTGAATCTGATCGCGTTGTGGTCACTGTTGCCTAGTGGTCCTCCCACTTCTACCCCTCTTGCAGGCCCCCCTAATCCGTTTAGGATGAGGTCAAGAGTAGCACCCCCTCGTGTCGGTTCCCTGACTAGTTGCTCCATGAAGCAGTCCCTCACGGCTTCTACAAATCCTGTTTCCCTAGTGCAGTTGGAGTGACCCGTACTCCAGTCTATCCCCGGGTAGTTGAAGTCCCCCATCACTGTTACACTTCCAGTCCTGCATTCCTGTCTCAGTTCAGCTTCCAAGTCGTGTCCAACTCCTTCTGGCATACCAGGTGGGCGATAGTACAGCCCCAGTTTTATGCCTGCACCCTTGTTTCCCGGCAATTTGACCCATAGCGATTCCAGCCCCTCTGCCTTCGTTGCCATATCCATCCCGACCGAGTAGATAGAGTCCTTTATATATAGTGCTATGCCTCCTCCCTTCTTGTGGGTCCTGTCCCTCCTGTAGAGCTTGTACCCCGGCAGCGCCACATCCCATTGATTTTCCTCTGTCCACCAGGTTTCTGTAATTCCAATGATATCCAGGTCCTCCCCCTTGGCCACGACTTCTAGTTCACCCATCTTGGCCGTGAGGCTTCTTGCATTTGCGTATAAGCACCGCAGGTCCCGTCGTTTTTCCTCCACCTCTGCATTTACTTGGGCCGCCTCCCCTTGAATTTGAATTTGGGGTAGCTCTCCAGTTCCCTGTGCTTCTGCTTTGCCATCAGCCTTTACCCTCGTAGCTTTCGGCTTCCCCACTTTCCCGCCACCCCACTTCCCCGCTTTTCCTCTGGGTTTTCTAGCCCTACCTGCCCCCTCTTGGGCTATCATCCCTTGAGCTTCAGTTTGATCCCCTTCGCCTTGTGGCACCCCTATATTGCCCTCAGCTTTCGCCCTCGTGCCACCCAGTCCCCCTGTGTCTCCATGCCCCTTAGTCTCCTCCCAGCAAGCTCCCTTTACCTGATGTTTCCCTCGCTGTCTGATCATAAGATCCACCGGTCTCTCTACTTCCTCCTTGCAGTCATCCCTTTCAGCCTATCATCATTCCTTCTGCCAGAACTCCCAACCCTGAGATATCCTGGCTGCCCAAATTAGGGGGATTGGGACAAATTAGTTTGTAAGCTCTTCAGAGCAGGAACTGTCTATTGAATTTTAAATGTACAGTGCTGCGTATGCTTTTCAGCGCTATAGAAATGATTAATAATAATTTATTTTCTTGTATACTGCCACCACCGACAGTTCTGGGCGGTTCACAACAGTAAACTGAAAACATTTCAGTTAAAAAAATATAATTTCAAAAACGCACAACAGTAAATACCACATCAATTAAAATACAGCATCTAATAAAAAAACTCAATAAAAATACATAGCCTAATAAAAACCCCACCGAAAGTATATGAATAAGAATCAGCATTGTTATTTTTCAAATAAATAAGTTTTCAGTAGTTTCTTAAACGGTAAGGTATGAAGAAGCTCATCCGGGAGTTCATCTTCCCCGCCTGATATTCCAATGTCCTGTCCAAAAAAAGTCTTGTAACGACAGGCCCTAAGGGTAGGGAAGATGAACATACCTGAATTTCTGGTACATTATTTGGGAGTGAACAATTTCAGATAAGCTACCAAATAAGAGAGTAGTAAACCAAAAAGAGCCTTACAGCAGATACACCTAAACTTAAAAAATACTCTGGCCCCAAAAGGCAGCCAGTGCAATCTGGCATTAAAAGGACTAACATGATACCAGTAGTAACAGTAGTAGTTTAATATCCAATCTGACCAAGAGGTCAAGGTAGTTTACAAAATTAGTAGTATTTAATTTAATTTAATTCTTATATACCGCTAATAACCGTGAAGTTTCGAAGCGGTTTACAGAAAATATACATTAAGGAATACAAGAAAATAAAATAAGTAAGATAGGTACTTAGAAATTCCCTTACTGTCCCGAAGGCTCACAATCTAACTAAAGTACCTGAGAAGAACAATTAGTAAATAGTAGAGAATTAAAAATAAAGATAGTGGTAAAATAAGATTAGAAACATCCTAACAAGAATACATTGATCTCTTTCAGCTACACTTTTAAAGCAAAATGTACATCCCTAACAATACAATGGAAAAACTAAAATTAAATAAAAATATAAAAGTCCGTTAGACAATAGAATTCTAAAGAAATTTGAAATGAAGAAAATAAACTTTAGAATTTCTAACAAGAAGTGTATACGAAAGCTCTTTGTTAGTGTTTGTAACAGTATACATGAGATTTAATTATAGGATTTGCACTGAATGTTCTCCTGCTTTGAGTCTCAGAGTCACGATGTAAGACATTTTCCTCTCAGCTGCTGCCAGATAGATGAAGGTGGTCAGAGACGGGTCTGATGCAGGTTCTGGAGCTTCTATTAATATTGAGGCGGTCGTCATGAGAGGTTCCAGAGCAATGAGACACCTGCCAAAAATAGGGACCCAGAATGGGACCTCCGAAGAGGGATGTCCGGATGAGGCCACTGAGGCCAAGTGGGCCCAAGACAGCAGGGCCAAAAGCCGGGATGAAAAGAGGCTTGGTCATTGCAGACACAGGCACCGACCTCCATACAGGGTTCAGAAAAAGGCGGTGGGCTCAGAGGAACAACCAAACACAGTCCCAGTGGAGGAGGCAATGACACACCAGGAGCAACACTCAGCACCCCAGTCCTCTCCTGTTTCCTCCATCTGGCTCCCCGGTCCTGAAGCCAAACCTGCACTCCAGACCCTGCCATAACCAGGCTCACCGCCAGTTCTTCCCCCCCGCTCTAATACGATCCAGCAAGCACATCCGGACAGTGGATCTTGCGGAAAGCTCCCTCCAGCTACTCCAACTGCAGGCTGTCGACAGTAGCGCGGCATCTGCGCTGCCCTCGCTTCAGGAGCCCGGCTCAATCGTAGCTTCCGGCCGCCCGCCCGGGATCCGCCTCCTCCTTCTTCGCTCCCAAATAGGGGCAAATTGCAGCACGCAGCCGTCGGCACACAGGAGCAAAGGATTCAGACCAGGTCTTCCACATCCTCAACCAGGACAAGGTCTCAGTCCGGTCTCTCCCAGCCGCCACCATAAAGTCCATTGAACTACAAGTGCAGGGCCCTTCAACTGCCAAGCTGGATCCAACGGTCAAATCATAAAACAGTAAGTAATTTGAAAAATAAATATATTACAAAGGAAAAGAAACTCAGAAAAAGAAACAGATCAAAGACAAAAGCAAAAATTAAAAATCAACAATAAAAATTATATAAGACAAAAGAAAAAAAAAACAAAAAAGTAGTCAGAAGGAGACGGAACAGTAGATGACTTAACTGTCCGCCATCTTGTTAGTATGTGTAAAGTTGAAATTTTTGGTGGCCCTCAGAGCTTTCTCATTTTCACACTATGGCCCTTACATGAAAAAGACCACAGTACTGGATAATTACCACAATATCAGGAGGGAAAGAGCATAGAAAACCATGTAAGCTGGATTGTAAATGAGCAAAAATGAATTAAACCCCCCCCCCCAAAAAAAAACAACAAACAAACCATGGAGGCCAAAACATCAAAAAGAAGCACTTTCAGTTAGCTGCGGTTAAAACCACCACAAAACTTGAAGGATTTGACCTTCCATCTCTAGGGCTCTCTAATATATGCACTATTAGGGAGATCATTAGTATCTTGATATTGGTTGGTTTGCTTGCCTAGATTCATTAAACTCACTGTTGTTGGGCGATCCGTGGCCGAGTCTTGTCGGGCGACCGATTCACAACAGACTTTGCATGCAAATGTTGTGATTGGACGCACGCCCTACAGCGATCGAGATGCATGCGCACACCATCTTCGTTGGCTGTAGATGCGATCTGTGCATGCGCTTGCTCTGCGCACAAGCGAGGTCAAAACAAAGGTGGCTGCAGTTTACTTGAGTGGACGTTTCAATGGAACAGAACATGCTTTCAATCCGTGGGTTAAAACCACGGGCTCGCAGGGCTGCAGAGAGCAGAAGAGACAGCAGGAGAAAACTGGGATTTCAGGGTGGCAGGGACAAACTGGAATTTCAGGGCGGCATAGAGCAGGAGAGTCGGTAGGGACAGTAAGCGACTGGTCCTCAGCAATCGTTTCATTTTGGATCGGCAAGCCCAATCGGTGTTCCTTCTTCTGTTTAGTTATCGCTGCCTTCCTACTTATGCTTGCCATTTCCCCTCATTTGCATGTGCGGATCGGGCAGAAGATTAGTGAAATGGGTCGGGCTCGGAGAAGGCTCACAAACTGGTCGGGACACGATCGGTGAACTTAGTGAATCTGGGCCTTTGTTCTGCTTTCTTTTCTGTTCTGGCTGGCAAACAAGGTTCCCTTTTCTGGCTGACTGGGCTATCTTTGTGTTCCAGTTTCTATTCTATTAATTTTTTTAAAAAATTATTCCACTTAAACCTTAGCGGACTATAAATAAAAATAAACATATCAAATAATTCACAAATTTAACAGACTGTTAGCTACAATAATGTTGTTTAACAAAATGTACAATCCATTACAAACTGTTAGCTGCCAAGACCTTATTTCAATCATAGAAAACATCTAAAACCCTGGAAGGGTCTAGCTATGCATTGCTTGCAGAGTCTCTTCTATACAGAGATGGATGGGCATCTGGCTTCCTATCATCAGGGCCAGTCTTAGGCAGGGGCAGCTGCACAGAAGCTCACACTGCAAGAGGTTCTGGGCGGCCCCGGCATGATGGCATCTCATCGCATTCTAGTCTCTTGTTCATTTCAGAACTGGGAACCCACCCACTCCGTCCTGCAATGTTTCCTTAGCCTGTTGCTGAGTGGCAATCTGGCCAATCGGGAGCACCC
Organism: Geotrypetes seraphini; assembly: GCF_902459505.1. Taxonomy (NCBI): domain Eukaryota; kingdom Metazoa; phylum Chordata; class Amphibia; order Gymnophiona; family Dermophiidae; genus Geotrypetes; species Geotrypetes seraphini. The sequence continues at coordinate 93,466,292 of NC_047084.1, read as the reverse complement.
TTTTAGGTGCCTAACAAAGCTCCCTGACCAAATCATAGCTGTACTATAGTGGTAAAACCACATGAAAAAACCTGTGGCCGAGTTCAAAGAAGTACAACTGTGATCAAATGTAGACAGATTCAGGCGGCAGCAATGGCTTCTCTCATCCTCTGAGCCTTGTGCCTAGCTGCCCCATCTGTGATCCTAACTACAACAAGATCCAGTTGGCTATGAAAGTGATCTGGCTGCTGCCAGCTGCTGTTGGGCCACTTTCTTCCCCTCCTCCCCCCCGAAGGAGCCGGGAAATGGCACAGGAATGCCAAAACTTACCTATTGATGATAGTAATGGTAAGCAATCATATATGCCCCAGCATGTGCCCTGTTCTTCATCACCAGAGTCTGCCTTTTTTCTTGCAGCCCCTGCATCGGACCCTTTCTACCCCAAAGAGGTCCTAGCTTGTTTTTTGTTTTCATTCCCTGCCCATTACTCTCCCCTCCCCCTCTCCCTTTCCTCAAGCTTAATCTCCTCCTGCAGCTACTTTCCTGCTCCTGGAACTCAGGGCCAGATTCTCTAAGCTCTGACACCACGTGATGGGAGCAATTTTTGTTTTACTAGCAATTCTCAGCAGAAAAAGGGAGGAGAGGAGCTGTGCACAGAAGAAAAATTGCTAGCACAGCTGCTTGCCTGCCTGTCAGAAAAAAGAGCAGCCCCTGCTCTCCCTGCCTGAACTAGCAAGCAGGAGAACAGAGGCTGCTTTTTTTTAATGGGCACACTCAAGAGCTGTACCCATTAGCAAGTCTGCCACAGCCCCCCCCCACACAAGCCTGGCGGTCTAGTGGGCCGTCCCCCGTTCCCCACTCCAAACCTTCCTCAAATCTTTTTAGAAGAACGGCAGGAAGGGAGCTCACTCCCTCCTGCCAGCAGGCCTGCCTCTTCAAAATAGCGGGCCTTCCCCCTTCCTGGTTCATCCTGGGATGCACTGAGAGGGAGGGGTCTAAGACTTTGATTGGCCCAGGTGCCTAAGGCCTTGCCATAGGAGGGGTCTTAGGCACCTGGGCCAATCAGGGTCTTAGGCACCTGGGCCAATCAGAGTCTTAGACCCCTCCCTCTCAGTGCATCCCATCATAAAAACATATTTCTGAAATCTCATTAAGCAGCAGCTGTGAGTAAGAATCTGTTTTATGCTGTGAGAAAAAATTATGAAATATGTATTTAACGACAAAAAAATAAATAGCACCATTGTAGGAAAATGTTTTGATTTTAAGTGCAAATTTTTGTTTACTTTGGGAAGGGACCTTAGAAAAGCAGACGAGCAGTGGACTGTTGAAAAGACCAAACTGGATAGCAGGATGCAAAACATGGAATTTCTTAAAGCCAAGTCAGAAGAGTTCGGAGTCAGAATCAAGGCAGCTGAGGTTGGTTGTCTGACTGGCTTATTTCCAGAGGCTAAAAAAAATCTTTTGCTTTCATTTATCTGTGACTATCCCAATGCCAACTTGCCCCAATTCTTGGCTGTGACCCTTTTGTTTTCTTTAATATCTAAGGTGTAAAACGTGGCCTTGGCACACCCTTGTGCAGGTCTTTCTCATGTGCTAAGATAATTTTTACTGCAGCAGTAAAATGGCTGATTATTTTATTAATGGCCAAGTGCTAATGTTGCTATTATTATCTGGCCATTAAATTTTAGTGCGCGTGAACTTACTGACACTTGTTTTGTAGGCAGTAAGGGTTCATATACTAATCCATGCTAACCAAATTGTAGTATACAGAGATGGCTCAGTGAGAGCCCTACAGTAGAATAGTATAAGTGGAAGGTCATAACAAAGTAGGTAAACAATTTGGTAACATACTCCAAAAGATTTTAATACAGTAATAGTAAAGAGAGAGAGAGAGGAATGCTTTATTAGTGTTTTAGATATGTTCTGAGGAGGAGAGAGCGCCTTTTAAGATGGGCCCTTCTAAGATGGGACCTGATGTTGGAGGATGAAACTGGAAAGATGCGTCATCCAGGAGCATTTGGCAGGTAGAAAACCTACTTTCAGCATAGATGGGAATAATTGGGTGGATGGAAGGGGCAAAAGGGTCTTTCTTCCATGATCTTCTGTGTTGCTATAGGTGCAAATTGAACTTTAATCTCTCTGAATATAGGAAAATTTAAGCACAGTAACTAACTAGACTTGAGTTACCAATGGAAAGGCATGGTACAAATAAATACTGTTAGTGAGGGTACAGTGCCTTACTGTATTCTTTAAACATACTTTTAATAAATCCTGCAGTCGCAAATTTTGTCAGGTGTGGGAGCACTTCTGGCAGGACCTCACACCGCGTGCTCGCAGTAGACTTTTGAATCTTTAAGATTTTATTCCTACTCTCAGCGGTTGGACTGGCCATGGATTCTTGGGGAGGGGAGGAGAGGGGGGGATGGGAGGGGAACTGATTATATTGTTGAAAATGTTATTTCCTGAATGGTACTACTGTTTGTATTTGCTTCTTACTGCTGAAATAATAAAAATCATTTAAACATAATAAATCCTGCAGCACATACAAGTAATGAGACTAATTTATTCTCTTATTTTCTGCATTTAATGCTCTGACCATACCTGTTTTCTAGAGAAGGTAACTTCTTTCTTCTAGTCTATTATCACTTTTAAGAAAAGAAGCAAATAGTTACTTTTTGGGGGCACATGCAAAAAGTGTTTGCACAAGTTAATTTTTACTGTGTCAGCTGTATGTTAAACTTATCCTATCTTCCTTAATTTCATATAGGAACAGTTTTCTGCTACTGGAATGGATCCATCCTTATCTCATCAGTCATTGGTGGCCCTCTCTGAGGTTGGTATTTTTGTGGTGTACTAAATAGAACTTAAGGAGAAAATTAGCACTGAGAACCACATTCTGGAAAGATTCTCGAATGGGGATGCAACCATGCTCCCTCTAAGAAGTGGCTGGGCGCGTGCAACCTTTTGAGCGAAAAGTTCTAAAATCCAACAGTTTTTGAGCCCAGTATTACCCATGCATTTCTGTATATAGCACCAAAAAAAATCACACACAGTAGATTTAATTTAATTTTGTTTAAAAGTCAGATCGGGTCAGCATTTTTGTGAGCAGCTATGCAATGACCACATAAAATGTATGAGCGATTGCTCGCATTACATTAGTATTTTGTGGATCGCTAATATTCCCCATGAGGAGGTCTATGTGGTTTACAGGTAAGAAGAAACTGGTCATATCCAGGAGTTAATAGATATTATATTCGTTGCATACATAGGGTTTACAATCTTATGTGGGAATCAAGATATCTCTATATGTGGGGGCCAGGTGGTTTATATTGTGTGTTCATTATGATGTAGTTTCATCCTCTTCTAAAGATATTATTTTGTTAGGTATTTCATGAATAGATAGGTTTTCAGGTCTTTATGGAAGCTTTTATAGGAGTGGAAGGTTCTTAGTTGAATTGGGAGAGAACTCCACCATTTTTCAGCTAGATATGGAAAGGTTGTTGAATGCCCCTGTATTGCTCCATGGAGCGACCTTATCTGGAGTATTGCATTCAGTTCTGGTCTCCTTATCTCAAGAAAGATATAGTGGTGCTGGAGAAGGTTCAAAGAAGAGCGACCAAGATGATAAAGGGGATGGAACTCCTCTTGTATGAGGAAAGACTAAAAAAGTTAAGGCTCTTCAGCTTGGAAAGAGACGGCTGAGGGAAGATATGATTGAAGTCTACAAAATCCTGAGTGGAGTAGAACGGGTACAAGTGGATCATTTTTTCACTCCGTCAAAAATTATAAAGACTAGGGGACACTTGATGAAGTTACAGGGAAATATTTTTAAAACCAATAGGAGGAAATTTTTTTCACTCGGAGAATAGTTAAGCTCTGGAATACATTGCCAGAGAATGTGGTAAGAGCGGGTAGCGTAGCTGTTTTTAAGGAAGGTTTGGACAAGTTCCTGGAGGAAAAGTCCATAGTCTGTCTTCCTGGTGGCCATTACTTCTGTGAGATGTGTTTCTGAGCTGCAGGTTTTCTCTTGTAGGCCTCCCTTCCTGTGTTTTTTTTCTAGGGAGCGGGTTGTGCTGCAGCCTGTTCCTTCCTTTCTGCCGAAGGTGGTCTTGCCTTTTCATGTCAATCAGTCTGTGGTCCTCCCAGTCTTGGGTAGTCGGGAGGGTTTTTCGGAGCAGAGGCAGTTGCGCAAGTTGGATGTCTGTCGGGTTCTTCACTCTTATGTTCAGCAGACCCAGGAGTTCCGGAAGTTGGATCATCTTTTTGTTCTCTTAGTGGGTCCTCGTAAGGGGGACGACGCTTCTATGGCTACCAATGCGCACTAGATCAAGGACACTATTGTTTCTGCATACCTTCTTCAGAAGCCTGTTCTGGATTTTCTAGTGGCTCATTCCACTCGGTGTCAGGCAGCTTCTTGGGCTGAGTCTTCTCTGGTGCCTACAGTGGATATCTGTAGAGCTGCAGTTTGGTCTTCTCTGCATTCCTTTGTGCAACACTACCATGTGGACGTCCAGGCACGTTGGGACACGGTATTCGGTAAGTGTGTTCTGGTGGCGACCCTACAGGGGTCCCACCCATGTTGGGTACTGCTTTGGTACATCCCATCGGTGAAATGTACCAGTCTGGAGAGGTGCTAAAGAAGGAGAAATTAGGTTCTTACCTGCTAATTTTCTTTCTTTTAGATTCTCCAGACCGGTATAGTCCCCACCCTGTCTGTCTTGTTCTTGTGGGATTCGTGTGAAGTGTGATTTTTTTTTTTTCTTGCAGGTTCTAGTTTGTTTTTTTTCTAGGATCGGAGAGATTAAAGAACAGCGGTTGTGACTCAGCTGGCGTAGCTGTGGGGATGTTTGATGAAGGGGCTTTTTCTATGCAATTTCCAACAGAATTGCTCTAGGTTTGTTTTTCCTCCTCTTCGGAGTGTTGTTGCTGTTCTAATTAGCACTTCTTAGTTTGGCAGACTGGTTGTATTACAGCCAAAAGGTTTTGTTTCAGTCTCCACCTGCTGGTCATGGTCACCTGTATCAGTGAACTGTACCGGTCTGGAGAGTCTAAAAGAAAGAAAATTAGATTTCTCCTTTTAATGAGAGGTGGTTATCAAGAGCATGGTCCTACTTATTCCTTCCCTGCTGGCCTGGTGGTTTGGAAGCTTTGGGCTGCTGCTTCCCTCGCAGGAGTCTCAGGAGAAGGTAAAGCATGCACATAAGAGTTGCACTTACTTAGAAATTTTTGTGCACATTCTGCCCCTTTAATTTCCCATTTCTCAATGCTAACAGCACACATATGATTTGCATGTTAGCTTCCAGAATTGGGAAGTTTGTTTATTGGCACTGCTTTGGCAGTATTTTCCAGTGCTGTTCCTTACAGTGCCAGAGTTCTGAGCATGGGCCTGCTAGATCTTTTTCTTGGGTGCTGACCAGTGTGGAACCTAGTGCCTGGTAACTAAGATTTGGATTATTCTTCCCAATTGGCATCATTTTGCATTTGTCCACATTAAATTTCATCTGCCATTTGGATGTCCAGTCTTCCAATTTCTTAGTCTTCCTGCAATTTTTCATAGGCTTCATGTGTTTTGATAACTGAATAGTTTTGTGTCTTCTGCAAATTTAATCACCTCACGTTTCATTCCAATTTCCAGATCATTTTTAAATATGTTAAATAGCACTGGTCCCAGTATAGATCCCTGCAGCACTCCACTATTCACCCTACTTCATTGAGAAAAATGGACATTTAACCCTACCCTTTTTGTTTGCTGTCCAATAACCAATTCCTAATCCACAACACAGTATTGCCTCCTATCCTATGACTTTTTAATTTTCTCAGGAGCCCCTCGTGAAGAACTTTGTCAAAAGTTTTCTGAAAATCTGGAAACACTACATCATCCGGCTTACCTTTATCCACATGTTATTCACACCTTTAAAGAAATGAAGTATGTAAATTAGTGAGGCAAGACTTCTCTTGGCTGAACCCATGATGACTCAGACCCATTAAACTGCGTTTGTCTAGGTTTTCCATAATTTTATTTTTTAAAATTGTTTCCACTATTTTGTCTGATACTGAAGTCAGGCTTACCAGCCTGTAATTTTCCAGATCTCCTGTGGAACCCAATTTAAAAATCAGCTTAATGTCGGCCACCCTCCAATCTTCCCATACTGTGAACAATATTAACAACAGGTTACAAAATCACTATCAGATCAACAGTTTCATGTTTGAGTTCTTTTCGTACCCTGGGATAATCTAATATAATAAAACGCTAGACGCGCATGCGCACTCAGATCTGCATAATCTGAAATCCCTGATCCGTGAGATGTATGTCCGTGGCTTTGCAGACGTGCGCATGCGCGAGTCCCGAGCCTTATTGCTTGCCAGCCGCAACCGTTGCACTCCCTGCTCTCCAGATCGCGGTGTACAGACCGGTAGGGCACTGGGAGCTAGGGAGAAAGCAAGGGCTCAGTCTTCGTCTTCGCCCCTCCCCCCCCAATCCCCATTGAGCCTCCCACCCGATTTTCTCTTCCGCGGTCTGGCCGGCTACCTTAGTCCCTTGCCGCCACCCCCTTCCCTTCCCGCGGTCGACAAACCTCTTGGCTCCAGCAGCGGCCGCAGCACTATAAACACGCTGCTTCGCGGCCTCTACTGCCTTGATTTGCTCTTCCGTTTCTCTGATGACGTCATCAGGGACACGGAAGAGCAAATCGGAGCAGTAGAGGCCGCGAAGCAGCGTGTTTACAGTGCTGCGGCCGCTGCTGGAGCCAAGAGGTTTGTCGACCGTGGGAAGGTAAGGGGGTGGCGGCGGCGGCAAGGGACTAGGGGAGCTGGCCAAACCGCGAGAAGAGAAAATCGGGTGGGCCACGAAGAGACAGGGAGGAACTGGGAAGAAGGAAGAGGGAAAGGGGCCTGCTTTGGGGGAGGGGTGTGCTTGGAGACAAACAGCTTTGCTTGGGGGGGAGACAGAAGGGGGGCCACAGAGAGACAGGGAGGAACTGGAGCTGGAGAGGGAAAGGGGCCTGCTTTGGGGAAGGGCTGTGCTTGGAGGCAGACAGCTTTGCTTGGGGGGGGAGACAGAAGGGGGGCCACAGAGAGGGAGGAACTGGAGCGGGAGAGGGAAAGGGACCTGCTTTGGAGGAGGGGTGTGCTTGGAGGCAGACAGCTTTGCTTAGGGGGGGAGACAGAAGGGGGCCACGGAGACAGAGTCAGGGAGGAACTGGAGGGGCAGAGGGAAAGGGGGCTGCTTCGGGGGGAGGGGTGTGCTGGGAGGCAGATCATTTTGTTTAGGGGGGAAGACAGAAGGGGGGCTACGGAGAGACAGGGAGGAACTAGAGGGGGAGAGGGAAATGGGGCTGCTTTCTAGCATCCGTTAATGTAACGGGCTTAAAGACTAGTATATATATATATATATATATATATGTCTAAATAAGATTTTTATGAATGCTGGGAAAGGGTCCCGCTGTCTCAATAAATGTAGAATACTAAAACATTGGAAGCAGGAGGGGAATTCTGGCAGATAAATGTAGGCTTATTGGAGGGAAACGAGCCACAACCTCCAGTGTAGTTTCACTAATGCTTCCATTTTCATATGTAGATCCCTGAGGTAAGCTAGATTTGGACTTAAAATGTGTATGAGTACTGCCATAGTAAAAGGGGGGGGGTCCGCCCTGGATGCCGTATTGGTGAGGGTGCCAACACCTATCCTCCTCTTCCCCCGGCTACCGCACGTGCGCCGCTTCCCTTCCCCAGTACCTCTTTAACATTTGCGGGGCGAACAGCAACCCTAACCTGTTGCTCGCGCCAGCGTTGGCTCTTCCTCTGATGTCACTTCCTGGGACGTCGGAGGTAGAGACTACACTGGCGTGAGCAGCAAGTTGGGGATTGCTGCTTGTGCCGTGAACATTAGAGGTACGGGGTAAGGAAAGGGGGCGCACAGCAGGAGGGGGATGGGGGGACGCAGAAGAGGGAAGGGAAGTGGAGGGGCGCCACCACCCCAGGTGCCTCTCATCCTCGCTAAGCCATTGTATAAAAAGGAGGGCTTAAGATATATTAACTGGGGAACTTTGGGGGAAAAGAGCCATTTCTGACAAGATGGGCTTCACTTTAACCAGAATGGAATCTGGCTATCGGTGCTAACAAAAGAGAGAAAGCAGCATTTTAAACTAAATCTTCGGGAAAGACAGTTGAAATCACTGATGCCTGAATAACTAAGGCATCCGTAAAGGAACCTGTAAAAAACAAACAAACATGAAAATTTTGTTCATATCTTATCAAGGTGATTTAAGACTAGGTGGCTCACTCTCAAAAAAAAAAAAAAAAGCCGACAACTCTGATTTCAAATTTGAAGTAAAATTAAAAAGAATACATTTAGATATTTATTTACTGGTATCAGAAATCTTGAAACTGAGAAGACAGTGAGGCCCCCAATTCTATATAGATCACCTAAAAACTCTGTGCCGACTGTAAAAGTTAATAACTCAACTATATCCTCCAACACTTAAAATGCTTCACACTAATAAGAGTGGATGTCAATAACGGCTCTGGGGGATCCTTGATAAAGCAAATCTTTTGCGAAATATGTTGCATCACTAAGTCCCAGTAGCGTGAAAGTTGAGTATGAAATTCATTATAAAACTTCTAAAAAAAAAAAAAAAAGTACATCAATGTTGAAAAAATTTTTAAATGAATATAAAATATGATAAATGAAAACTATACACCGATATTCCCACCAGATAAATATCATTATCAAAGGTGGAGGAGGTGTGTCTGAGGCCTTATTCTATGAAATTATCCGAATATTATTAACGGGTGTTTGGAAAAGGTGGATTACATTGACATTAGTGTGAAGCATTTTAAGTGTTGGGGGATATAGTCAAGTTATATTCTAGTCTGAACTCTAACAACAATCCTAAAGTGATAAACAACGAGCCATCTTTAGGGAGACGTTAAAAGTTAGGCACACTATATAGAATTACACTTGGAGCTGCTTAAGCGGCGTTAGGCATCCTAACTTTAGGTGCGCTGTATTTATGCTAGGGTTTTCTTGGCCTAAAACAGGTGCCTAACTCAAACACTCCCACAATCCGCCCCTAACCACTCCATTTCTTCTACTACTACTAGGTAGGTGCTTTGGCCTAGATCAGGGATAGGCAATTCCGGTCCTCGAGAGCCAGAGCCAGGTTAGGTTTTCAGGATATCCACAATAAATATGCATGAAATAGATTTGCATCTCAAGGAAGCAGTGCATGCAAATCCATCTCATACATATTCATGGTGGATGTCTTGAAAACCTGACCTGGCTCCGGCTCTCGAGGACTGGAATTGCCTTCCCCTGGACTAGATGTCTACTTATAGCATTGTGTTTTTCAAGTTAGGCGCCTAACTTTCAATTAAGTCCAGTTAATGGCAATTAAGAGGTGTTAACTGGCAATTAACTAAGTTAGGTGCCTATAGAATTTTGGGGTTAATGTATAGCACTAAAAAAAGATATCTCAGAGACTGTGGGAAAGGAGAACCAATGGACCAAGGTAACTAGTGTATCAAAATAGCATAATAGACAGAAGTGTCAATGGTGTGACATTATGTTAAGGATGCTGCAATCAGAATGCAAATTCTTTGGGAATGCACCATACTCTGGGGGAGGGGGAACCCACAAAATTCAGTAATGGTTTCTGATGGCACCAGTCATGTAATTTCTCTCCATAAAGATCTTTATCTCCTGAAGAAGCAGGCCAGAGTTATGACTTAATACTAACCAAGTCCTAGCAAGGAAGTTGTCTGGGTGGGTTCTCCGAGCTTTGTATATGGCTTGGATGGTTTCCCCATGTTGTCTTTGAAAGCCAGTATTAATTAAGGTATTGGGTGTGCCTTTTACATGCTTGTGTTAACTTGTTTTGAAGACAGACATCTGGCTGTTTCAGAATGTACTTTTTTGGCTCAGTTTTACCACTGGGCTGATTCCTCTTATGAGAGACTCTACCAATATACGCCTAAGAGAGCAAAGTGGTGTGTCTTGTGTTAAGACTATGAGTGTGGGAGCATTGATATGATGCAAATGCTAAAGACACAATTCAAGTGAAGTCAAAGTTACAGGCTACTTTTAAATTACAGGCAAGCCTGACTCTCCAGCCTCTGTGCTATTTTTTGTGCCTATGGTCGAGGACTAAAAAATTAGATTTTAGCTTACAAAATACAAGGGATATTAGCTTTGTATAGGAAAATCAATCTAGTACACCCAGCTATGCATTTTTTTGTTATTTTTCATAAAATACTGCTTTTAAAATCAATATTGGGTTACCTTGACACCTCCTTTTGCTGAAACAAGACAATGATAAACTTGACTTTTTTAAATTTGTGAGTACCAATACATTGTAAACATCCTATGCGGCCCTCTCCCACCTTGAGCCCTCAGAGACATATTGGTTTAAAAATCATACCTTGCACTTCTTAAAACTTGCAGACCATATCTTGTCATATTTTTATTTACAGAAAAGAACCAAACTGAAGGAAGAGGCTGTACCCTTGAAGAAGAAGCTAGAGTCGTACCTTGATCTCTCTCCTGTAATTATTATTATATGCAGTTTCACAAGTTTTCCTTTTTGGTTCTATTTCTAAGTAAAAATGTCTTCTGCCTGGATCATGTACAACAGTTTTTTTATTTTCCTTTTAGAACCCTTCGCTTGCTCAAGTGAAGATTGAAGAAGCCAAGAGGGAGTTGGTAAATGTTGCATAAGAAGCATTTTTCAGGGCTTATAGCATAGTTTCCCCCCAAAAGGGGTTATCAGTTTGGAAATGCAGTCAAGAACCATCTTTTTTTTTTCCTTGAGTCTGCACTTTACCATATTTCCCCGCATATAGGCCGCAGCCATGCATGGGCCACAGAAAAGGGCAGCCTATGTTTAAAAACTGGAAGATGAGCCGCCCCATGGTATTAGCCACAGCTTATCTTCTGGTACCTCCTCTGCCTTTTAAAATCTTCCTTGGAACCCCTTGGATGGCGAATCTCAAGCGGTGCAGGGCAGCCGCAATCTCTTCAGCATCTGGCCTGCCCCTGCACCGCCCGCTGAATGGCCGATGTCGGCTCTCGTAGGACTCACAAGAACTAACATCATTCACTCAGCAAACAGTGCGGGGGCAGGCCAGACGCCGAAGAGATTGCGGCTGCCCTGCACCACTGGAGGTCTGCTGTCCAGGAGGCTCTGAAAAAGGTACCGGGGATGATGATTAAAATTTTTTATATAGGCCGCCCCATGCATGGGTTTATATATGGGGAAATACGGTATTACAGCAGAAATGTTTGTTTTGCTACCCTTGTCCTTTATCACTATTCAGTGATTTATTTCTTTTCAGCAGATTTCTTTTATATTTTTTGCTCGGTGTTTATTGTCATTGTGTGCATATGTAGGCAGCCAGCCAGGGACAGCATTTCTTTTTCTATTTGTCCCAGCTTAATAGCCAGGCTAGTATCTGGCACCATGAGCTTTCATTCACACTAGCTGGGTGTTTTCTCTTTGGTTTTTTTTTTTAAATCTCCTCCTCCTCCCCTTTCCTTCTTCCACATGCATACTTCAGTTGCACCAGTTCAGCAATCATCTCAAACTGGAGAAAGCACAGCCTGTTTTCCTTCAGAACCTGACAGTCATGAGCTTCTAACAGGCTGTTTAGGCATTCCTCCATACAATGGCCACAATTCCTTTGTAGCGTCCCTAGCTCTGGCCAACATGGGAATGGAAATCAGAAACAGGAATGTTCTGCATGGAAGTGCAAAATATGCAGCATTTGAGTCACCAGACTGCGATATGATTCGTTTGAACTGCTGAATGTTTTTCGCTATTTACATATGCAGAACAAACTTAATATTTGGGTTGTAATGAAAATCATAGCTATGTTGCAGTAATTCTCTCTTGTGATCATTTTGCTATATATGGATTCTTATTTTGTTCATGCATTGACTTGGCATCTGAAAATTGTAGGCTGGCTGCTAGTATGGATTTTAAGCAATGCAATAAATGTCAGAATACCATGTATCCCCAAAAATAAGACAGTGTTTTATATTAATTTTGGGGCCAAAAAACACATTAGGGCTTATTTTCAGGGGCTGTCATTTTTTTCATGTACAACAATCATCTCTCCCTTCCTCTCCTCCACCCCAATTTTTCCTCTTTCCTTTCTCCTCCCCCACCATGTGTATCTTTCCTCCCCTCTCATCCTCCTATGCAGCAGAACACCACCAAACCTCCCACCGTGAGACTGACACCTCTGTTCCGAGGCCTCTTAAAGCAGCAGGGGTGGGGGTTGCTGAATCGATGAGTCCAATTTTTTTCAGCAAATCAGGCAGCACTAGTGTCAAGAATGGAATCGATCTTAACTAGGGCTTATATTAGGAGCATCTTTAAAAATTATGTTAGGGCTTATTTTCGGGGAAACAGGGTATTACATTGCATGGGATTTAAACTAATTGACTTTTGGTTTTCTTTCTTTAGAGTTTAATTGATGCAGAATTTACTAGAAAAGTGGACATGATGGAGCTTGCATTACCAGAACAGAACAAACGCCTCTTTCCTTGATGCTGATTATCTGGAACAGCTGGGTTTTTTTTAATGTGCTAATGGAATGCTAAAAGAGATTACTGTTCACAATGTTTTATGTAATTTGGCATATAACTTAGAATCTTGAAGGTTGTAACTTTGCTAGCCAAGCTGTTCACTACAAGTCTAGCTTGCTCTACTCTCAGGAAATAATAATTCAGTTAGTTGCCATTAAGAAGTATTAACATATAACAAGTGTGGGGGGTATTTCCTCCCAGAAAGTCTTAAAACATTAATAAGTGTGTTTTGTGTCTATTAAATTAACCAGTGCATATGTTGAACCAAAGCATTTTTTGATACCTTTATATGGAAGAGTCTGTTCACATTAAATCTTAGGCATTCCAGGAAGAATCTCCTTGGTACAATGCCAGTGCTACACTGAGCATTATCCATACATTGTGAGACTGAGATTATGTTCCACATACTCAAGCTTAAGAATTAAGTTTGTTACTGTCACAGTATGTGCAAACCGTTTTTTGGGGACTTGCCATATCCACTGTATAGTGTCTTATCTTGAATTAAAACTACAATGATGCTAAATGCCTTTGTTTTTGTAACTTACCAGCCTGATTCTGGAAAACAGTTGATCAGTTAGCCAGTGATGTCTAGCTAGTCAGCGATGTCTAAGTGAAATTAGATTAAGTTTTGATATGTGTAAATTTAGACCCAAGTTGCCCCTTCAGATACTCTTCACCATAATTAGTCAGCTTCCAGCCTTTAGGAGGAGAAGATAATCATTTAGGTCCTAAAAAAACAGCTTTAGAGAATATCCAATCTTTCAGTTTATATACCGGATATGGGATGGGGTCTGTTTTGTCACTTAAGAAGATGCAAGAGTCAGGGGAAAAGATGGAAATAGGAACTAGAAACCCAGAAATAAGCTTTAGCCGCTCTAGAAAGTGTTATAACAAAAACCTCTCATGAACCACAGAATCAGTCTATGGAGTAAATGCAGCAAAGATAAACCACCTGAACAAAAGTCAGGCTCCTAGCTCCTCCAATCAGAGCAAGGGCCCAGTGTTCTAATCTAGTGACAGGGTGGGGCCTGAAGGAAGAGTCTGTGGGACTATAGAAGACTGGAAGATGAGACAGAGCATGGTCTTCCTTTGAGAGAAATGGTGGACAGAATGTAAAGTCTGCACTGTAACGAAAGAGGTACTGATTATTTTTCCTGGTGACTTACTTGTTGCATTGCATGAACCCTACCTGTCCCCTTAATTAGATCTACCCAGGAGCTAGGGATAATTCTTGATTCAACCTTATCCGTCACAGTCCAAGTGATCAATCTATAAACTATGTCTAATCTGTTCCATATGCACCCTTCTATATCCTTCCTTCAGCCTTAAATGTCCTAGTCCACACCCTAGTCATTAGCCATCTTGATTACTGTAACTCACTATATAAGGCATAAAAATTAAAGATTGTAAATGGCTACCAATCATCCACATCATACAACCATTAAGCAAATCAACAAACATTGTAAATTTGACTATACCACTCCTCTGAGGCCATACACTGGCTCCCAATTACTACTCTTTATTATTTCTGTAGTGCTACAGACGCTCACAGCACTGTACATTAAACATGCAAGAGATGGTCCGGGCTCAAAAGAGTTTACAATCTAATATGACAGACAAACAGGACAAAAAGTGGTGACTCAATATAAGGTGCTCATGTAGGGAAATAGGGTAGAAGACTGACAGAGGGAATGATAAGCAATATGGTGCTTTACAGTTGGTAAGGTTAGGACTTAAATGCAGCTTTCAGCCTGGATTTGACTAGTGCCAGAGATGGAGCTTGACGCACTGAGCCCGGCAGGTTCTTCCAGGCATACTGTGCAGCAAAGCAGAACAGACATTAACAGGGCGGAGTATGAGGAGAGATATTGAGGAGCCACAGAGTGAATGCATTTGAAACTTGAACTGTATGCAGAAGTGGACAGGGAGCCAGTGAAGCGACTTGAGGAGGGTGGGGGGTAATGTAAGCTTCTTGTTCAATCCCTCTTTATTCCGGGACCAGTGAGTTATTTCCATTTACCTGCCAGGATGTTGTAAGAAACCTCAAAATGCCAGAGACTTAAACCTCTTCCCCCTCATCACTGTGTCAGTGCCTGAATTCCTCAGTCTTTCTTCCTACATGCCAGGCTGTAGGAGCTTGTCTTTTCTGCTTGTACAACAGTCTTTGTACAGTCTGCTTGTAATTTCAGTCTTTGCATTCGTGGTTTTTGCCCTCATGCTGCAGCTATTCCCTGTTTGTCAGTAAGCCCTCTGGCCAGCCTGCACATCAGATCAGGGCTCAGGAACCATTCCCTTGGGAGCTAGTTCACCCCAGGTTTGTCTTAGTGGTTTGAGTGGAGGCTGCACGGTTCTGTGGAGGTGCACCCAGGATCGGAGCCAGACTGTGTTTCGTACACTGGGTCCAAAGATGGTGGAAGTGACCGGCCATGGAAGTCAGGCTAGTGGAGTAGTCAGGTGATTCAAAGTTCAGCTTTTCAGCAAGTTGAGGCAGAAGATCTCCCTGTCAATACAGTAGAATGTGAGGTGTGCAGCAGAATTCTGAACTGATTGAAGAGGAGAGAGATGACTTAGCAGAAGACATGTGAAAAGCACTTAGCAGTAATCCAGGCAAGAGGTGTCAAAGGTGTGGATTTTAGCAACATTGTATAGAAAGAAGCCACAAGCTTTGGCAGTCTTTTGATAAAAGAAGTAGTAACCTCCATGACTACAGTGACTGAAGCAGAGCCAGGTTTCCGATAATGCAAGCAGGTGGAAAGAAAGAGAGAAAGAGGTCATGGATGTAGGCAATTTTGTTGGAGATAGAGCAGGCATTCCACAAGGCACATGAGAAAGGTAGAGAAGAAGAGGAGAGAAACAAGAAATAAGGTTGTAGTGTGAACTGCTCAAGTAGGGTTGGAGTTGATGTCCCCAGCAGGGAATAAAAGAAGTAGGGGCTGAATAAGAAAGGGTACGGTAATGGTGGTGCAGGTGAGAAGCAATCAGTTGAGAGGGAAGAAACTTGATGCATTAGAGCTGTGAAGAGGGTGGGGAATTCAAACGGAGTGATGTGGGCTTGATGAGTGTAGTGGGTTGGGGGAGATTGGGTAAGATCTTACTACTCCTGTTGATAAAAATCTTATATACCACCCCCTCATTAAAACATCAAAGTAGTTTACAGTAAAATAGAAGGAAAAGAACTACAATAGGTGTGTCATTCTGGGTAGTGCATCTAAACCGGCACAGTTTGCAGAAGGTCTCAGTTTTCAACTCCTCCTTCCTCAGTGGAGTGTGCTGTCCTCTTCTGTTTTTCCTCATGCTCCTGCACTTATTAAGTTTGGTGGGGACAAAAGAAAATTTCAAGGAAAGGGCATTTATTCCTTTCTGCAGCTCCTTACCACAGTAAGGAGAAATTAGGTTCTTACCTGCTAATTTACTTTCTTTTAGCTTCTCCAGACCAGTAGAGGTTAATCTTTACAAATGGTATATATCCAATCATGACCAGCAGGTGGAGACTGAAAACAAAACTGTGGGACAGTATATAATATACTCCCTTCTCTATTTACATCAGTCTGCCGAATAGCCAAGCAGAACCAAGAACTGCAAAACAGAAAGAAAACAATACTCCGAACAGGAGTAACAACTAACATACCCAAATGCTGTTGGAAAATGCAGAGGAGAAATACCCGAAGGAAAATGTCCCCACAGCTCGCCAGCTAAGCCAGCCGAGCCACAGCCGCTGTTCTTTAATTCTCCCCGGCCCTAGAAAAATACTAGAACCCACAGCAAAAAAAAAAACCAAAAACTGCCCGCGAAACAGCCCCAACAACACAACAATAACAACAACAGACAGGGTGGGGACCTCTACTGGTCTGGAGAAGCTAAAAGAAAGTAAATTAGCAGGTAAGAACCTAATTTCTCCTTCTTTAGCACTCTCCAGACCAGTAGAGGTTAATCTTTACAAATGGGACGTACCAAAGCAGTCCCTCTCACGGGCGGGACCCCCGCAGGGCCGATACCAGAACACGCTCACCGAACACCGCGTCCCGACGCGCCTGAACATCTACCCGATAATGTCTAACAAAGGAATGCAAGGAGGACCAAACCGCAGCCTTACAAATATCCACTGGAGGCACGAGCGACGACTCAGCCCAAGAAGCTGCCTGATCCCGAGTGGAACGAGCCTCGAGAAACTCCGGAACAGGCTTCTGTCTCAGAAGATAAGT
Organism: Geotrypetes seraphini; assembly: GCF_902459505.1. Lineage (NCBI taxonomy): Eukaryota > Metazoa > Chordata > Amphibia > Gymnophiona > Dermophiidae > Geotrypetes > Geotrypetes seraphini. Next base: position 93,449,525 of record NC_047084.1, on the reverse strand, counting down.
GGAAGCAATCGTCTCCTTGATCCAGCGCGCAATAGTAGCCTTAGAAGCGCCAGCCCCCCGATGAGGACCCGCTAGAAGGACAAAGAGATGATCGGATTTCCGGACTTCCTGGGTCCGCTGCACATAAGAGCGAAGGACCCGACCGACATTCAACTTGCGCAGCTGCCGTTGCTCAGAAGAGCCCTCCCGACTCCCCAAGACTGGGAGGACCACCGATTGATTGACATGAAAAGGAGAAACTACTTTCGGCAGAAAGGAAGGAACAGGCCGCAAGACAACCCGCTCCCTAGAAAACTCCAAGAAGGGAGCCCTACAAGAGAAAGCCTGAAGCTCAGAAACACGCCTAGCAGAAGTAATGGCCACCAAAAAGACCGCCTTCAGAGTAAGGTCCTTCAAAGAACAGCCATCCAACGGCTCGAAAGGCGGGCGCACCAAAACAGAGAGAACCAGATTGAGATCCCAAGAGGGAACAGAGAGCTGTAGGGGAGGCCTGAGCAACTTGGCCGCCCGCAAAAAGCGAATCACATCAGGAATGGCCGACAAACGCTGACCTGTCACCAACCCAGGCCTCTATCCAGGCCATCCTGCAAGAACTCTAGAATGGTAGGCAGGGAAGCGCGAAAAGAGACCACTCCCTGCGCCCGGCACCACCCCTCAAAGAGACGCCAAACCCGCACATAAGCCCGAGAGGTAGAAAGCCTCCAGGACCCCAAGAGCGTAGAGATCACCTTATCTGAATATCCCTTCTTACTAAGGCGACCCCTTTCAAGAGCCAAGCCGTAAGACAGAAGAGAGACGGGTCGAACATGGGAATGGGACCCTGTGCCAGAAGATCGTCCAAGAGAGGCAGAGGAAGAGGATCCGCCACCAGATGCCTCACCAGATCCGCATACCACGGACGTCGAGGCCAATCCGGAGACACCAGAACCACCAGACCCGGATGGTGAACAATGCGAAGAAGTACTCTGCCCACTAATGGCCAAGGAGGGAACACATACAACAGCCTCTCCGTTGGCCACGGTTGGACCAGAGCATCCAGACCCTCGGCCAGACTGTCCCTGCGACGACTGAAGAAGCGGAGCACTTTGGCGTTGCCACTTGTGGCCATCAGGTCCATCAGGGGCTGCCCCCAAGCCTGCACTATCAACTGAAACGCCACGGAGCCGAGACACCACTCTCCTGGATCCAAGAAGTGACGACTGAGGAAGTCCGCCTGAAAATTTTCTACCCCGGCTATGTGAGAGGCCCAGAAGATGGGACTCCGCCCAAAGCATGAGCCGAGCCGCCTCCTGCGCCACCTGAGTGCTCTTGGTGCCCCCCTGATGATTGACATAAGCCACTGCCGCGGCATTGTCCGACAGGACTCTGACTGACTTACCCAACCAAAGGGAGCGGAAAACTAACAGCGCCAGATGGACCGCTCTGGTCTCCAACACGTTGATCGACCAGGAGGCCTCCTCTGTGGACCAGGTGCCCTGAGCTGAGTGACCCAAACACTGAGTCCCCCCAACCGAGGAGACTCGCATCCGTAAGGAGCACCGTCCACTGCGGGAGATCCAGACCCACCCCCTGAACCAGGTGAGGGGTCCGGAGCCACCAACGCAGACTGCAGCGCAACACGCTTCGCAGGGGAACAGGAACCTCCAAACCGTGCCTCTGGGGTGACCACCTCCGGAGCAGAGCATACTGAAGAGGACGCATGTGGGCCCGCGCCCACCTCACCACGTCCAGGAACGCCGCCATCGACCCCAAGACTTGGAGGAAATCTTGCGCCCGAGGACACCGGGATGCCAAAAGCAGGCGTATCTGAGATTGTAATTTGCTCACCCGGGCCCCTGGAAGGAAGACCTTCCCCAAGGAGGTGTCGAACAGAACCCCAAGGTACTCCAGATGCTGAGCCGGGACCAACCGACTCTTGGAAAGGTTGACCACCCAGCCCAGCGACCGGAGAAACTCCACCACCCGAGCCGTAACCCGGGAGCTCTCCTGCAACGACTTTGCCCGAATCAACCAGTCGTCCAGGTAGGGGTGCACCAGAATGCCCTCCGAGCGCAAGGCCGCCGCGACGACCACCATCACCTTGGTGAACGTCCAGGGAGCCGTGGCCAGACCAAAGGGAAGCGCACAGAACTGATAGTGCCGACCCAAGATCGCAAAGCGAAGGAAGCGCTGATGAGAGGCCCGAATGGGAACATGCAAGTAGGCCTCCGTCAGATCGAGAGAAGTGAGAAACTCCCCCGGCTGATCCGCCAGAATGACCGACCGAGGAGTTTCCATGCGAAAAGAGGGAATCTTGAGAGCCCTGTTGACCCCCTTCAAATCCAGGATGGGCCGAAAGGTCCTCTCCTTCTTGGGCACCACAAAGTAAATGGAGTACCTGCCGGTGCCCCACTCCGGAGGGGGCACTGGAACAACTGCCTTGAGATCTAGCAAGTGCTGAAGGGTCTGGCGAAAAGCCTGCGTCTTCCAAGGAGTCTGACATGGAGAGGCTAGGAAAAGGTCCGGCAGAGAGCGGGCGAACTCCAGGGCATAACCGTCCCGCACCACCTCCAGGACCCACTGATCGGACGTGATCTCGGCCCATTTGGGGAAAAATTTGCGCAGCCGGGCCCCCACCGGAACCAAAGGAGGCGCCGGCAAGGAGTCATTGTGCAGGACGGGAAGCAGGGGAACTGGCGGAGGGATTCCCTGCCCCCCGACGGGCCCCCCGAAAGGGCTGCATGCGCTGGAAGAACCGACCCCGGGAAAACCCTGGAGCCGGGAAAGAAGCAGCCCCACGCCCAGGGCAATACTTGCGAAACTCCCGCAAACGCCCCCGGGCAGTGCCACCCCGAGACGCAGGGCGGGCACAGTCCTCAGGCAGACAGGGCACCTTTGAGTCCGTCAGAGTCTGAAGCAACTTATCTAATTCCTCCCCAAACAAAAAAGACCTCCGGAAGGGAAATTTAGTAAGCTTAGCTTTGGCCGCAGCATCCGCCTACCAAGCGCGCAGTCACAAAATACATCGCGCGGCCACGCCAAAGGCCATAGACTTAGCCGAGATCCGCACCAAGTCATAAAGAGCATCTGAGAGGAACGAGCCAGCCATCTCAATCTTCGCCACCTCCTGATCCATCAAAGACCAGTCATCAGACTCCCGATCCAGGACACGCTCAGCCCACCGAAACACAGCGCGAGCCACCAGCCCCCCAAGGCAGAACAGCCCTCAACAGGCATGGTATGCCGCTTAGAAATCGCCAAGACCACCGCGTCTACGACTGGCGATGTTAAAGTAGCCCGATCCCCCTCTGGGATGGGATACAAACGAGCCATGACGCGCGCCAAACGAAACGGCGCCTCCGGCGTTTTCTACTGTTCCAGTACAATATCCCGAATATCCTGATGCATGGGAAACGGTACGGATCCCCCGAAGCAGAGGGTCCCCCACACACGGAGTCTCCGGCGGCGCATCCTCAAAACGCAACACCGAAGAAACCTGTTGAATCAGGTCCGGTAGCTCTTCTCTCTGAAAAAGGCGCACCACGGACGCCTCTTCGCCGGAGGACGGGAAACCCGACAACCCGCTGCCAGCGGCCGTCCCCTCGAGAGGGTCCTGGAAATCCTCAAAAGGGTCCAGGTCCTCATCCAAACCGACACGCTCCTCAGACCATAAATCCCCGTCCCAAGACACCCGCGGATGCTTGGACAAGGGAGGAGGAGGAGGGGACGCCACAACAGACGAGAGAGGCAAAGCCGCAGGGAGCGTGGAGGAAACCCCACTCCCCGAAACCCCCTGGGCGCATCCGGGACCCCCAGCCGCCTGAAAATAGGCTCTGCACGGGGAAAACCCCCCTGAGGGTCCCAAGGGACTCCCTGCCACAGCAGGGGACCCAGCAGAAACCTGCCCCTGTTTTTCCAATACAGGGGGAAGGTCACCTGAGGTGGAAGACAAAATGGAGGGGCCAGACTGTGAAAATGGCGACTTTCCCGCCAAAAATGCTCCCTCCATAGCCTGTAGCGGCTGAGAAGCCTGAACAGTCCCAGCCGCTAAAACAGGCAAGTCGGCATCAGCTGTCAAAAAATCAGCTGAGAGGGAATCCTTCGGGGAATCCCTCCGTGGGTGGTTGGGGAAGACCGGGCTTCCCCACTGCTCCCAGCCGACTCGGCGGGGAGCTCTGGGCGCCTGCAGCCGCTGCCGACGGAGCTCCACCACATCACCGGGCCAAACTACCAAGTTCAGTCCGGCCGCGAGTGCCTCGCGGCTGGACCTAATTGTGTCCCACTCCCCCGGAGAAGGGCACAATTGCTCCATACGCGACCTAGCTAGAAACAAAGTGCCGGTTAAATGAAAAAATACAGTAAAAAACATTAAACTGACAGGGAAGCAACCCTGCAGACCGGCACTACCTCAGGATTTTTTTTTTTACAGAACAGACTCCACAGGCTCTCGAAGCAATATGCCTTGCTTGATTTAGGGGGCAAGGCTTACTGCTGAGGCTCCTCTAAAAAAATGTGGGGAGGTGGAGGAAGTGGGGGGAGGGACTCCGCTCGAGACCCGCCGGATTTGACCCCCCGAGGTCGGACAGACCCCCAAACAGGGCCCGCCCAAGCTCTGTCCGGCCAAAAACAGGGACTAGAAACCCCCTAAACAAATTCCAACAGCCCTACCAAGGGAGATGGGTACAGATCACATCAACACCTGCTGGAGACTGAAAGAAGACTGAGGTAAAGAGAGAAGGGAGTATATTATATACTGTCCCACAGTTTTGTTTTCAGTCTCCACCTGCTGGTCATGATTGGATATATACCATTTGTAAAGATTAACCTCTACTGGTCTGGAGAGTGCTAAAGAAGTACTGAATAACCTTTGCATAAGCAAAGCCTTCCTAAGCCTGGCCAGAAGTACAAAGGCACATCAGACGGGGCACAGCCAAAGAAAAAAAGAAGTTGGTAAGATCTGTTATATGAAAGGCAGCTTTTTTGGGGTGGGGCAAGTGCTTTTTTTTCTCTCAATGTCTTTTTTTTTTTTAGCTTGGGGGGTACCATTTCTAATAAACAGCAAAGGCAAATAACATTCAACAGGTTATATCACCACCTGTTTCAGGCTAAAGCGCTCCTCCTGCTCTATTGCTGCTACTATAAATATTATTCCTACAGAAAACATCAGCGGTCTGTTTAATATAAATAGCTAACAGCATTTATTAATATACAGAATCAGCACCCTTGCAAACATGACAAGTTTTTGCATTTACATTGAAATTCAGCAGCCTTTCCATTACCTTACCATAGAAAAGCTCAGAGTGCACTCTCTGAGATGTAACATTGTTTTAACAGGATACATAAAGCAAACAAGAAAAAAAAATGGGAAAAACCCCTCTAAGAAATACAGACTGATGTTTGTTTTAGTGCAATAAAGGCCCAGTTGAAGGATCTCTTTCATCTCTACTTTTGTTGATTGAGTGTAACAGGATACATCACAGTGATGAGTTAATCAAAGGAATAAAGCTCTGGATTCTCTAACCAGCTCTGACAAAGGTAGGTGCTAGAAATGTGGGCCAGGATTTTTCAGGCCTACATTTGATGTGAATTGCGCCTCCATAAGTGTTTTATGGCACCTAACGCCACTTCCGCTGTTAGCTATGCATTCAGTGGCATTAGGTGCCATAAAGCACTATAAAGGCATGATTCTAGCACCGTTTTGTTAAGGCGCTGGTAGGTGCATTGAAAATTAGTTTAAAACATCATTTAAATGGTGTTTTTCAGAGCTTGGATGTCTAGTGCTATTTACAGAATCCGGGCCAAAATGTATGTTCAAAGAACGGGCTACTGGGCTTGATGGACCATTGGTCTGAGCCAGTTAGGCTATTCTTATGTAAGAAAAATACAATCCCCATTGTGCCAGTTAGTAAGAAGCATGACATACAGTTATTTCCCATGTACAAATCTCTTCCACGTTTCTATGGGTTTGGTTTTTTTTTAAACAACAAACCTAGGATCAAGATATGCAAGTTTGACAAAACTAATAAGATGAACTGTTAGGTTTATTTGTTGAGATGTGAGTCTTGGAACCTGGTGAATTCCTGTCTGTGGTGCCATACCAGAATACAAGCACGCCAATAAGTACACTGCCTTGGCATTCTCCAGTAATGCTTTGCTCAGTGAGGTTTTGGTACATGTCCGTCTACATAAAAGTTTCTAGTTATTTTGGGCAGTGTAAATTCTGCACCTTCTAAATCTTTGGTGAGGATAATCTGACATCCCAGGCGTGAGTTTTCCTGTAGCAGAGGGGCCATGTCCAGCATGTCATCTTCTCTACACAGAGACAAGAAAGGGCAAATGTGAATAAAAATTATATTTTGAGAGCACAGTATGATTATCTCAGGCCATGGGATAATCTCATGGCATCCAGTGCTTAACTGAGCAAGTAATAAAGTAGATGATGGCAGATAAACAGCAATTTCCCCATTCACACTGGAATATCATTCTGGTCCACTTAGCAAGGATATATATTCCATCTGCCATAAATGCTTGACCTAGGATATATACTGTATAGCAAAATTTGCTTACCTGTAATAGAGGTCCTCTACAGACACCAGGATAAACAGAAACATGATAACAAATAAGGGACAAATGACCCATTTAGGCTGCAGTACCCACTATCTCCGCCTCTCCTTAAGAAATCCCATACACCTGTCCCATGCTTTTTTTAATTCAGACAATCTTTTTGTCTTCCTATTGGGAGACTACTCCACACATCTACCACCCTTTCTGTAAAAAAAAGTATTTCCTTAGATTACTCCAGAGTCTTATCACCTCTTAACTTCATCCTATGCTCCCTCATTCCAGTTTCCTTTCAATCGAGACTCACCTCCCGTGTATTTATGCTACATAGGTATTTAAATGTCTATCATATCTCCCTTTATCCACATTTTAGAAAACAACACTCCTTGTTTATAGCTAACTAGCTGATGCCCCGGCGTTGCACGGGTATTTAATTATAGCAATAACACTGTAAATGGATTCAAATAAAGATACTTTATAGTGGTGAATGAAATTATTTTTTTACAGCTTTATAAAAAGTACAATATTCAAATTTTAATGTGAAATATTTGACAAAATGAATACAATACAACTAACACAAAACTTGATTATAAACAACAATTTTAGTTTCACCTCCAGGAGCAAGAACATATAAATTCTTGGGTGAAGAGACCTCCAGAACATATCACCCCAGGTAGTGAGGGATCTGCATACCAAATTTCGTTGAAATCGGTCAAGCCATTTTTGATTTACTGTGAGATTGGCAGCTGTTTACATTTTTTCCATTGACATGAATGGGTGAAATCTGATGTTCTGTTTGTAGCTCCGCCCACGTGTGCAGGAGGGCCGCGAGACCCCCAGAACATATCACCCCAGGTAGCTGGAATTACTGTGAGAATGGCAGCTTATTACATTTTTTCCATTGACATGAATGGGTGAAATCTGATATTCTGTATGTAGCTCCGCCCATGAGTGCGGGTGGGCCGCGAGACCCCCAGAACATATCACCCCAGGTAGTGAGGGATCTGCATACCAAGGTTCGTTCAAATCGGTCAAGCCGTTTTAGAATTACTGTGAGAATAGCAGTTTTTTACATTTTTTCCATTGACATGAATGGGTGAAATCTGATGTTGTTTGTAGCTCCGCCCACGTGTGCAGGTGGGCCGCGAGACCCCCAGAACATATCACCCCAGGAAGTGAGGGATCTGCATACCAAGTTTCGTTCAAATCGGTCAAGCCGTTTTTGATTTACTGTGAGAATGGCAGCTGTTTACATTTTTTCCATTGACATGAATGGGTGAAATCTGATTTTCTGTTTGTAGCGCCGCCCACGTGTGCAGGTGGGCAGCGAGACCCCCAGAACATATCACCCCAAGTAGTGAGGGATCTGCATACCAAGGTTCGTTCAAATCGGTCAAGCCGGTTTTGAAGTACTGTGAGAATGGCAGCTTTTTACTTTATTTCCATTGACATGAATGGGTGAAATCTGATGTTCTGTTTGTAGCTCCGCCCACGTGAGCAGGTGGGCCGATAGACCCCCAGAACATATCACCCCAGGTAGTTGGAATTACTGTGAGAATGGCAGCATTTTACATTTTTTCCATTGACATGAATGGGTGAAATCTGATTTTCTGTTTGTAGCTCCGCCCACGTGTGCAGGTGGGCCGCGAGACCCCCAGAACATATCACCCCAGGTAGTGACGGATCTGCATACCAAGGTTCGTTCAAATCGGTCAAGCCGTTTTTGAATTACTGTGAGAATGGCAGCTTTTTACTTTTTTTCCATTGACATGACTGGGTGAAATCTGATGTTCTGTTTGTAGCTCCGCCCACGTGTGCAGGTGGGCCGCGAGACCCCCAGAACATATCACCCCAGGTAGCTGGAATTACTGTGAGAATGGCAGCTTATTACATTTTTTCCATTGACATGAATGGGTGAAATCTGATATTCTGTATGTAGCTCCGCCCACGAGTGCGGGTGGGCCGCGAGACCCCCAGAACATATCACCCCAGGTAGTGAGGGATCTGCATACCAAGGTTCGTTCAAATCGGTCAAGCCGTTTTAGAATTACTGTGAGAATGGCAGCTTTTTACATTTTTTCCATTGACATGAATGGGTGAAATCTGATGTTGTTTGTAGCTCCGCCCACGTGTGCAGGTGGGCCGCGAGACCCCCAGAACATATCACCCCAGGAAGTGAGGGATCTGCATACCAAGTTTCGTTCAAATCGGTCAAGCCGTTTTTGATTTACTGTGAGAATGGCAGCTGTTTACATTTTTTCCATTGACATGAATGGGTGAAATCTGATTTTCTGTTTGTAGCGCCGCCCACGTGTGCAGGTGGGCAGCGAGACCCCCAGAACATATCACCCCAAGTAGTGAGGGATCTGCATACCAAGTTTCGTTCAAATCGGTCAAGCCGGTTTTGAAGTACTGTGAGAATGGCAGCTTTTTACTTTATTTCCATTGACATGAATGGGTGAAATCTGATGTTCTGTTTGTAGCTCCGCCCACGTGTGCAGGTGGGCCGCGAGACCCCCAGAACATATCACCCCAGGTAGCTGGAATTACTGTGAGAATGGCAGCTTATTACATTTTTTCCATTGACATGAATGGGTGAAATCTGATATTCTGTATGTAGCTCCGCCCACGAGTGCGGGTGGGCCGCGAGACCCCCAGAACATATCACCCCAGGTAGTGAGGGATCTGCATACCAAGGAACGTTCAAATCGGTCAAGCCGTTTTTGCGTGATCGCGGCACATACACACATACATACATACACACATACATACCTCTGATTTTATATATATAGATAGATTAGACTCCCTCCATATGATGATCTCTCAATTATACTCTCTATATTAATCTTTTGTAAACCGCATTGAACTTCATGGCTATGCGGTCTAGAAATCCTATGTTATATTATACTGAGATATTTATGTCCCCATAAGTCTTATGATGAAGACCACTAATCATTTTAGTAACCTTACTCTGCACCGACTCCATCCTTTTTTTATACTTTTTTGAAGGTGCGGTCTCTCCAGCATTGTACACAATATTCTAAATGAGGTCTCAGAGCCATACCGGGGCATCAATACTTCCTTTTTCCTACTGGCCATTCTTCTCCCTATGCACCCAAGCATTCTTCTAGCTTTTGCTGTTGCCTTTTCAACCTGTAAGATTATCACATACTATCACACCCAAGTCATGCTCCTCTTTTAAGCACATAAATTCTTCACCCCCTAAATCAGGTTCATAATTGGATGATCCCATCCAATGGCACCAACGTGGGCTAATTTCCGGAACAAGAAAAGTAAGGCCCCAGGAAGGGTTGTAGATATACAGTTTGATTTATTATGGTGAATTCCTGTTGCAGGTAAGCAATGATGCTGTTCTGTCACCAAGCAGCATGAATCAGCCACCCAAATGGGAATTTACTTACCTGTAGCAGGTTTTCCCTGAGGATAGGAGGACACATTACTACAGATGAGCAGCACCCAGCATTCAAATTTCTAGCAGCTTTTGGTATTTGAATACGAAAGCTCAAGAGAATACTGCTCCTAGGGGAGGTGGAAAGATAAGTGGTAATGTGTCCTGCTGCCTCTAAGAATACCTCCGAGGACAAGCAGGACTCAATTTCCTCTTATGGAAAGCCATAGCTACTAACGTCATTGAAAACAACAAACAAGTGAGCATTAGATACTTGCAACAGGTAAAGATAACCAGAGATTAATTAAACTGTTTTGTATATCCCTGTTGCACAGGTGCAGCCTGGACTAGAACAAACAGGCCTAGGAGGGTGGAGTTGGATTGCAAACCCCAAACAAATTCTGCAGAACTGTATTTGAAATTGTTTGAATTGTATACAAATGCCAGAAGCATAAGAAACAAGATGGGATAGTTAGAATATATTGCACTAAATAAAAGGATAGATATAAGAGGCATCTCTGAGACCTGGTGGAAGGAAGATAACCAATGGGACACTGTCATACCGGGGTACATATCACAGTGATAGGGTGGAGGTGTAGAGTTATATGTTAAGGAGGGTTTTGAATGGTCTGAAAATTCTACAGGAACAGAAACACACCTTGGAATCCCTATGGGTAGAAATTCCATGTGTAAGGGGGAAAAGGATAGTAATAGGTGTGTACTACTGACCTCCTGACCAGGATGAATGGACAGATGCTGAATGTTATCAGAAATTAGGGAGGTTAACAAACTGGGTAACACAATAATTATGGGCGATTTCAACTTGGTTGGAATTCTTTTGCAATATTTCAACTATTTTCACCCGTACTACAACAATTTTCACATGCTGATATATCTTGTGTATCTTTTTTTTTCGTGTTGGTGAAGGAGAAGCATATATCATGTTCACGGCCCTCTTGTGGATTTTTTTTTTTTTTTTTACCTATGACGAGGAATGAGCTGGCTGATTCCATATTATACAATACAATGTAATTGGTACTTTAGATCATTTATTGTTTTATTGCCCATTAATTAAAACTTTTTGGTTGTCAATTTGGGATCAAATAAATCAATTGCTTGAAAATTATGTAGCATTATCTTGTGATACAATTTTGTTTGGCATACTGATGAGAGCTAAGCCTCAAATATCGGCTAATAATAATAAGCTTTTAATGATTTTAACTGGAGTTGCCATTCAACAAATAACATATAATTGGAAAGATTATACAAGATTGAACTATCCGTTTTGGTGGAACTCAGTATGTCATATATTTAAAATGGAGAGAGCGTTGGCAGTACAAAAAGGCTATTATCATAAATTTAAGAATGTGTGGGGGCCATTTATAAGTTATTATAAGGAATAATTTACACTTTTCCCAAGTTTTAATTTTTATTTGTGGTATGGGGGAGTTTATTAACAATATATTCTAATGATAAGATATTATATTCATGTGATATATTTATTTTGTTGGAGAAGTGGGTTAAATTTTCTTGTTGAAAGATTGCTGATTTTCAAGTGATACTGTATTTCAAGTGTTTGTTATTTACTGTACACTTGTTGTAAATTATAAATGAATAAAGAATTTTAAAAAAAAATAAAAAATACAATGTAATTGCTGGAATGAATGACAAACCTGTTTTTAATAGTGGAAGTAAATGCAAAATAGAAGCAAATTTCTCCAAAGAATGTCTTCAAAGTGACTGGATGAGAGGACAAATACTTTGACAGATCTTATAAAGCAATGCCACATCTACTTGTAATTTCTCTCACCCCTTTTTACTGCTTTTCTAGGCAAGCTTCAAATTTCAGGCACTTGGGGCCCTGATTCTATAAAGTCTGCCTAAAGTTAATGCCTACATCAGCGTGCCTAGCCAATAGAGATGCCTAACTTAACTGATAGGCTTAATCAGCGCTGATAACTGCCACTTAATGCCATTAATTGGGCTTCATTGAAATTTAGGCGTCTAACTCAAAAAATGTGATTCTATAAAAAGTAAACATTTTCTGTGACTGCCCCCATGACTTGGAACTCTTTGCTTTACACATAACGGAAACAAATTTAGAGAAATTCAAAGGAGCATTGAAATGTTTCCTTTTTAAAGATGCTTTTGAACATTAGTCATCCTCTTTTTTCCGCTCTTTCCTCTCTCTTCCTTTTTTCTGCTTTCTAGCCAGAGATATAGCACTATAACATTTGTTTCCCTATTCCTATTGTTCTTTCCATCAATGCCATCTTTTCTAGACTTTATTGTAGTTCCTCCTCCTTCCCTCATGTTAACTGTCTTTTTTGTCTTCATAGTCAGTTTGTATATGTCTCTGTCCTAATTTTTGTATTCCCCTCTAGAATTTAGGATAGGCGAGTAATCAGCTCTTAAATAAACTATGAAATAAAAACTATGAAACCACCTAGTGCAAAGCACGCTTATCTAAAAGTGGGTGTGGTTAAAAGTGGCGCATGGGCATGTTTTTGAGTTAGGTGCTGCTGTGCGCCTAACCTAGGTACACGCATTTAGGCCACATAAACCTTAGCCTAAATATGATGCGCCTAATGATGCCTAATGCCATTTATGTGGCGCTAAGCATGGTTCTATACTTTTATAGAATATTTTTAGAGTCGCACTAGTCGACGCCAATCTTTTAGGTGACCTATGTAGAATCATGGGCTATGAGCACGGTTATATGTATATCTGAAAGTTTTTGTGCAAATATGACTCCCCATCCCCTACACCAGGGGTAGGGAACTCCGGTCCTCGAGAGCCGTATTCCAGTCGGGTTTTCAGGATTTCCCCAATGAATATGCATTGAAAGCAGTGCATGCAAATAGATCTCATGCATATTCATTGGGGAAATCCCGACTCTCGAGGACCAGAGTTCCCTGCCCCTGCCCTACACAAACGTATACAAAACTCTGTCTTGGTGTAGACCTAGTTCAATTCATTTTTAAATTCTATATTGACGTTTGAAGACATAGCCATACCCACTGCATCTGATTAAGACTTCTGATTTAAACACAAAAAAAAAAAAAGAAAAAGAAAGCCTTTGACACATCACGAAAATAAGCCATAGAAAAAACACTGTGAACACATAAAATTCTAAAATCTGTTACCTTTCATCAGGATCCGGAAGTTTATCCAAAAATTCTCCACTCACGTACACATGACACGTTGAACATGCAAGTGAAGCTTCACAAGCACCTAAATATAATACAAAAAAATACCCTGTTCAGTCTGAAATACTAAAAAGAGAAGGTCTGTGGTTCAAAACAATGTCCTCTGTATTGCTTTTCACTCAGATTTGACTACAGTTTAGCAAATAAGAGCATTAACCCGATTTAAGTTAGTTTTAAAACAAGAACTCTTGTAAATGCTTTGAAAGGCTTGGTGATAACGTCTTCAAAGTGTCGAGATCCAGAGGACAACCAGGCGCTTTATCTACAATAGTCAAAACAGCAAGGCATTTCCCCTTTCCCTATGCAAAATTTCCATGAACCTGAAGCAACCAGCATGTTAATTACATAGTTGCTATCAGCCTAAGACAGGTTCTATATTGTTAGCATTTTAATTCTTTTTTAACAAAAAAAAAAAAATTGAGCTTGCTCATATAGCTCAGAAAATGATTAAAATGTGATGTTCTCATTGCTCTTCTCCAGCTCCTGCCAAGCATCACCTCTTAAAGTAAATTGGGAATAGATCTTCTAGCTAGAAACAAGATACCAGGAGAAGTTGAAGCTGTATCTAGTTTCATCTGAAGAAAAAGGAACAGAATGATTACAGAAAAAAGATGCTAGGATGTAGATCTTAAATCCAGTGTCTTCCATTTACCCACAAAACCAAGGCAACACTACAGGTTTGTGGGTTTTTACATCCCCCAAACTTCTCCACTAATATTTCTCAAAACAGAGTATCACAGTCATTGACTTCTCGACTTAGACTGTGACAGAATGGTGGCAATAAATGTCAAAATGTGATATGATCAGGACTGGGAATGATGTCACCAACCCACTTTGCGCAGTCTGCTCAGTGATAGCATGCTAGCTTCTTAATCTCAAATTATTGGATTACTTGTGGACTGCAACCCTCTTGGGTTCTTGGGATGTTTACTAGGATTATGGATGAAATCTATTCTTCTAGAGCAGAAAAAGTGCATGAAAACAGATCTCATTCTTGTAGATATATTGAAAACCCAACTGGGGTTAAAATTTTAAAAGACCAAGTCTGGAGAACACTGGATTCAAGGTCAACCAGAACCTGCTCCAAGCTTGCTATATGTACTGTATGGAGTGAAGATATTACAAAACATTTTCTATTTGAAGGATATGAATCATGGCTATGTCTGAAGTCCAAGAAAGGCGTGGCCTTGGTCAGCTGAAAGATTTACCGTATTTTTCGCTCCATAAGACGCACTTTTTCCCCCCAAAAAAGTGGGTGGAAATAAGGGTGCCTCTTATGGAGCGAATACCGTGCCACACCCTCCCCCGTACCTTTCTGCAATCCCAGCGGTCCAGTGCTGCATCGGCAAGCTCCCCCACTGGATGGCCGCCCGAGTCCTCATCTGCCGAAGCAGCGAGAGGCATGTGCGAGCCCCGAGCATACCTGCCTGGTCCTGCACCGCCACCTGAATGGTGCCGTCAGCTCAGTCCAGCGCTGCATCGGAAGGCTCCCCCGCTGCACGACCACGGCAGCAAGAGGCAGGCGCGAGCCCCAAGTGCGCCTGCCTGGTCCTATGTCGCTGCTTGAATGGTGCCGTCAGCTCCCGTGAGTCTCACAAGAACCGACAGCACCATTCGGGCAGCGGTGCAGGACTAGGCAGGCGCGCTCAGGGCTCACGCCTGCCTTTCACTTCTACGGCAGATGGGGACTCAGGCAGCCATCCAGCGGGGGAGCCTGCCGATGCAGCACTGGACCGCCAGGATTGCAGAAAGGTACCAGGGAAGGGGGCCCTCCTGTTGGAATTACAGTAAATTAATCACTTGTTTAAATTTACAACAAATGTAGAGCTGAGGGAAGAGGCCTTGTGCTGGACATGTGAATTGCTTTAAAAAAATAAAAGAGGAAATAAAAATGTAAAGGTATCGGAGATGTGCATTTCCCATAGCTGAGCAGAAAACAGAAAGACTTCCCTGCCTGCCCTGTCCCTGCCTACCAGCAACTAGGTACTGCCCTGTCCCGGCCTACCACTAGACCACAAGAGAGGGGGCAGGGTGCGGAGCATGGCAGGGAGAATTCGGTTCAGAATGTTTTTTCTTGTTTTCCTCCTCTAAATCTAGGGTGCATCTTATGGTCAGGTACGTCTTATGGAGCAAAAAATACGGTAATATTTGAGACCAAACACTTCCTTTGACCCAATAATGGAAAGATCTGTACTTCCAGATTTTGGACAGAAGTGATAAAACACAGAATTTAATATTAAAAGGAGCTGGTACAAGCCGTTAGGTGTCCCCTCCTGAGGAAGAGTCTATGAAACTTGGGGGATCATCAATTTTATCATGGCTATTAGTTTCTCACTAGAGCACGTTTAAGCACTGGCACTTTATTCAATACTATGGTTATTGATAACATCTACCACCACCCGCCATACGAGATAAGTGAATTTATTACATCTTTCACAGTTTATTTATAGCGAGTGGTTCTGGGACCGTAAAGGGCGATGATGGTCCCACAATAACCATAGTCTGTTGTTACCACAGACTAAATGGTTATGGGTCTGAGCACTTTACAAACACATTTTGACATAATTTTTTTAAGTTATAAAGTATTTAGAGCTGTGATTTCGAGAGTGAAAATATATGATGTGCCATAAAACAATACTGTAAACCATCACATACCTTCCAAGTCAATCTCATGCTTATGTGCTAGGTATAAAACATTGTCTCCTACTTTTCCTTTCACAGGTATGCGTTGCCCAGAACGGTCTATAAAAACTACGTTAACTCTAGAAAAGAAAAATAAATTTACTGAATTAACTTTGGCTTCTTAAAACTGTAATCTGTACAATAGTACTCTCTTTGTCTACACTAAAATAACACTTTTTCATGAAACATTCTAAAAGAAAACCTTTTGTATGAATAAAGTCTTTGGCAGGGTAGCCAGAAATGAACTGGATTGGAGATCAGTTTCTTGTATCCTTGATGTGTAATACTGGTCATAAAAGACTGAGGGGCAAGGCAAAATATGCAATGAGGTTGAAATAAAAATGTTCAGTTTTCTCTTATTATAATCTGCTTAACAAAAACATCTATTTGGATTTATTTACTGCCTTTTTGAAGGCATTCACTTTAGCTGGTGTGCAGCAAAAGTAAGTCAAGCATAGGCAAAAGACACAGCAGTAAATATATTCATACAATATTACAAAGTATGGCAGAGTATGCTACATTCAAACTATGTGGAACCAATTCCTGGATTCCCAAGAGTTAGAATGTTGTGGTTTATTGATATAACTTGCAAATACATAAAAGTCAACTCCCTGCTAAGAAATAAAGTCCTTGCAGCAATTAAAACGACCAGACCCTACATGGGCCGTGTTTCAGCAATCTTTGCCTTCTTCAGGGGTCCTTAGATACAGCTATACAAACTGCTTCAAAGAAAGTACCTGTCAGAAGAGACTCTGAAGCTGCTGTGCTGGCTCCGTACTGAAATATTTCTTAGCAGGGAGTTGGCTTTTATTTATTTGAGATTATATCAATAAACCACACCATTTTAACTCTTGGGAGTCCAGAATTGGTTTCACATAGTTTGCTTGTGGACATCTGTACTTCTGTGGTGCCCAGGTCCATTGCTGTGGGAGTTTGGCCCGTCCTTGTGGCGTTGACCACCCCATAGTGTCATTTGTTCTTCAGGATAGTATGCTACATTACAATTTCAACACAATAAAACATTTATGCAAGCAAAGATGGAATATATAGATAGATAAGACAGAACAACAGGGGTTAGAAAATAAAGAGACCAATGTAAAAAAAAAAAAGTGGCTTGAATATTACCTTAGGTACGATAGGAGTGGATAAACATGCCCTGTGTGTATGTATACATACATACTTCCTGATGTAGAGATAGACTTGTATTACGCAAAACCTTTCAGGGAATGAATTCCAGAATATGGCAGCTACTCTGCAGAAGGCTCGTTGGTGGCTATCACCTTCGTCTAAAAGGTGGTTCAAATCATTATTCTTTTTGTTCCTACCATATTGATTGCCGAAATGTTTACTTTGTAAGCTCCCCTCACCTGTATCGGCTCTTGTTTTGTAAGCTATCTTCTTCATTGTAATCTGCTACCACGGCTCTTCTGTTTGTATGGGCTCTTGTATAATTGTAAATCATCCTGAACCTTTATAGGCATAGAACGATCCACAAATCCTAGATTAGATTAGATACACTAAACAACAAAGTTTTTGCTTCTTCAATTCTTTTGAGTGTATCTTACAGATTTTTGGCTACTGATCAGGAAAATCGCATTTAAATTATGTATCATGTACCATTTTACCAAAAAAGTACATTTTTATAATTTTTTGTTATACTTTCAGGCTAACACAATTAATTTTTAGCCTAATTCTTAATATAGGCCTATTGCTCACGTTATACCTTGCTGGATATAGTGTGGGCATGTCCAGGAGTACATTCGGGGCAGATTGCATAACCATGGAAATGATGCAGTCTGGGTATGCTTGTACATGGGCATAAGACTTGGACTGATGAAAAATTTTGTAAAAGTGATGAACAACGAAGGCAAAGATTTTCTTTATCTAAGACAGCTATTTCCAAGAACAACTGGCGCCAAGATTAAGGAAGGCATTTTTGTCAGTCCATAGATCAGACACGTCATCAATGATGAGAGATTTGAAGATCTGTTAGTCGGACCAGAGAAAATTGCCTGGAAAATATTCAAGGATGTCTTTGAGAATTAGCACCAAACTATGTTCAACTGGTTGACAAACTTCTTTGAGCATACAAAACCATGAAGTGCAGCATGTCGCTGAAGATACACTTTCTACATTCACACTTGGACTTCCTCCCCACAAATCTTGGTGCAGTCAGTAACGAACATGGTGAAAGGTTTCACCAGACACCAAAATATAAGTTGGGCATGCCCTAGGGCATTGCAGGAAAGTTAACTCCCTAGATTCCACCAAAAATATATAAACCTCAAATCTAAATTTTTAAGATAAGGAGCACCCTCAGCGTGAATTTGAAAGCTTTAAAGAGCGACTCAAAGAGCAGCTCTAGTGCTTAGAATAGCAAAGCCTGCAAACACTGAGCAGAGATTACCACTCATTGCCAGCCGCATACCATCATCTGGGTGATCCTGTGTGCTTTAAAGTGCAAACAATATGCAATAAATAAATATATATAAAAGTAGAAGACAAAAAGTTCACTATCCTGCAATGCCCCAAATGCCTAACCCATTGACCTGAACAGAGAATGAAAAAATTAGTCACTTGTCCCTCCAGTTACTTAGCTGAATAAAGGTGCTATAGACAAATAGTTGCAAGGAAAGTCCAGCTTTTTTTGGATCAAAGACCAAAGTTAAGGTGCAGTCCTCTTTCAACACAGCTCGACCCAGCAGGGTTTCAGGGCAATAGCCCTTTCCTCAAGAACCGAATAAGCCAACACGACTGTAGGTCAGAGTGATTCCAAGCAGGCAAGGCAACAAGGGGGAGGAACTGGAAACACAGCAACAGCTTTAAATTCTCAGGCAATTAGCAGCATAATCACATTAGAGCGTACAACAGCATTCACAGGGGCCACGGTCCATGTGGCACGTGTCAGATGTGCGCCATGTCTCTGCAACTGGATTATTGGACTCATCCCACTAACCACAAAAGCTGTCGTTTGAGAGCTCATGCTACTTGTGTCAGCTTGGGTCATATATATTATCTGTCCCTGTCAAAAAAATCTACGTAGGGTGAACAAGTAGACAGATCAGGACTCGGCTGGTAGAGCATAAAAGTAAACTCAATACTGCTACCCTGACCACCCCTAAGGTGAGTCACTGCTTGGAGTTTCAACATGTGTTCACCCAGTTACACTGGTTTGTGATTGAGCAAATTCCTTCAAATTTCCAGGGTGATCGGAGTGCTAGGATCCAACTGAGAACAATTTTGGATATTTGAGCTGCAGGCTGTGAAACCTCTAGGGCTCAATAACATGATAGAATGGAACTCTATTATTTAACTGCACAGTTTTTTTCATTTTGTGATTATTTCTGTGTTTATGCACTGGGGCAGTGTTTCACCTCTTCTCCAGGCCCTGTTAGGGTATTCACCTGTGAATGCTGTTGTAAGCTCTAATGTGATTATGCTGCTAATTGCCTGATAATTTAAAGCTGTTGCTGTGTCTCCGGTTCCTCCCCCTTGTTGCCTTGCCTGCCTGGAATCACTCTGACCTACAGTCGTGTTGGCCTGTTCAGTTCCTGAAAAGGGGCTATTGCCCTGAAACCCCACTGGGTAGAGCCATGTTGAAAGAGGACTGCACCTTAACTTTGGTCTTTGATCCAAACCCCCCCCAAAAAAAACAAAACAAAACAAAACTGTACTCTCCTTGCTACTATTTGACTACAGCACCTTTATTCAGCTAAGTAACTGGAGGGACAAGTGACTAATTTTTTCATCCTCTGTTCGGGTCAGTGGGTTAGGCATTCGGGGCACTGCATGAAAGTGAACTTTTTGTTTTCCACTTTTATATTTATTTATTACACATTGTTTGCACTTGATTTGCACTTTAAAGCACACAGGAGCACCCAGATGATGGTGTGCGGCTGGCAGTGAGTGGTCATCTCTGCTCAGTGTTTGCTGGCTTTGCTATTCTAAGCACCAGAGCTGCTCTTTGAGTCGCTCTTTAAAGCTTTCAAACTCATACTGAGGGTGCTCCTTATCTTAAAAATTTAGATTTGAGGTTTATATATTTTTGGTGGAGTCTAGGGAGTTAACTTTCCTGCAATGCCCTAGGGCATGTCCAACTTATATTTTGGTGTCTTTTAAGGATATTTTGTCTTGGGGTTTTTGCTATAGAAAGGTTTCACCAGGACATTGCCACTATGGAAAAAAAGATATCAGGGCAACTGGAATCCATCAATGCTGGCTGACTATTGGACACTGCAAAGAGATACACTGGATACTTGAGTTCAAATGAAAATTAGTAGGAAAACACTTAACCATGGTGAACTATCACAGCGTATCAGAAATTTTGTGCATTAAAACATGTTATAGTCAATTAAAGATACCATCGTGTTTCTCAAAAGTCATAAGTGATACAGTCAGTGGGAAATTATATTTGTATTTATTTTGAAGGGTTCTATCATATTCACCAGTTTGTTTTAAGGAAGCAAAACCTTTGGAAAAATTTGTTCTCCAGTGGATATAACAGATGAATGTGGTGAAATTTATTTCATGTAAATGTGTGTGTTAGTGCTCCACTATTAATCCCCGTGTTATGGGATCAAAGTGTGCATGTGCAAAGAGGTATATAAAATGGTGGAGATGGGTATAAATAAATGTGAAATAGTGAGGCATCGTGGAATTTTTTTTTCTAAGAAAACATGACCTCATCTTCTTGAAGTCTTTTGGGACTTCCAGCAAAGTTTCAGGGGAAAATGAAACTTTCAAAAGATCCCAATGATAAGTCATGGCATTCCCAAACCAATTGTATTCGTGTCAGAAAATACATATGCAAAGCTCAATTTGCTCTGTGTAGCAAATTAGTGCATGATATTGTGCCAGCCTTAGGGCTCCTTTATCATCACCTTAACGGACTCCTCGATCCAGCCCGACATAAAATACATGACATGTAAACTGTATGACAAAGCCAACAACCACTCCAGCAGCATTGGCCTCTTGCCTCTTACTAGTCTACTGCGCTCCTGGTCCACGATCAGCCAATGACACCAAGTTGCAAGAAATTATCTCAAACCTAACTCGCCAATATACTTGACTAGTGGTTTTAGGCGACATAAACATACCTTTAGACCTACAAGACAATCTCTCTGCCTGCAGACTAAAAACCTTCCTCAGCGACACCCACCTTGATCTAAAACCTACAAGCTCCACACACGAAAAGGGACATACACTTTGACATAATTGCCTCCAACCTTCTGAATTCTCCTCAGACACCGACAGGTCTTCAGTTGGACCACTACCAACTATCCTTCAATCTCCACCTAAGCATCG
Source organism: Geotrypetes seraphini (assembly GCF_902459505.1). NCBI lineage: Eukaryota > Metazoa > Chordata > Amphibia > Gymnophiona > Dermophiidae > Geotrypetes > Geotrypetes seraphini. The sequence continues at coordinate 93,428,381 of NC_047084.1, read as the reverse complement.
ACAGAGCACACCCCTCAATAGATTCCCAATAATAACTCTTTATCGAGAGGCAAAATTGATACAGCTCAGTTCTGGATGCAATCCGCTAGCTAAGAGGAGATGGTTCTTTTGGGAACAGCAACCACTAGTCTGTTAGGGTCAAAAGCTACAAAGAGGTGGGAGGACTTCCTATGAGGCTTAGTCTGGTCCAGATAATATGCCAGAGAACTCTTGCAATCTAAGGTGTAGAGGGCTGCTTTTCCAGGATAGAAATGTGGTTTTGGAACCATTCAAAATGGTTTATACACAAACACACAGGTACTTTTTTTGTATCTGGGGTAATGGAGGATTAAGTGACTTGTCCAAGGTCACAAGGAACAGTGCCAGGATTTGATCCCACAGCCTCTGGGTGTAGAAGAAGCAGCTCTACTGATAGTCATGTAGTTTGCTGGATTTGTTAGGTCAGTGTTTGAGGCCTTGGGGATTGGGGGTGAGTGTGATTTGACCCATCTGGGGTGGGAGCTGGCCATAGTGAAGTTAAGTTGTTCAAGAGGTGAGTGAACCAGGTTAAGACGCGATCTAGGGCATTGGCTAATAACCAGTCAGGGCATTTATCAAGGACACTGCTTCGAGAGGAGAGGTTTTTTTTAAGGATTCATCACTATCTGAATTTTCTACTGGTGAAAATATTCTCCAGATTTGGTCAGCGGCACAAGGATCGGTGGTTTCTTGTGGAGGTGGTTGGATAAGAGCTATAGTGTTTGAAGCAGTTTCAACGTCTTATTGTACAGTTTTAATCTTGTTGAGGAAATGGTCGGTGAGGGACTGGACATTGGGCTAGATCTTTTCAGCCAGGCCTAGGTCGGGGGGGGGGGGGGGGTGTCATAGTACATAGTAAACAAAATAGTTTTTTTGACATTGAAGTTATCATTTTCAATTTCTTGGGCATAGCAGGTGCTTTTTTGCCTCTGCGGTGTTTGTATTTGTTGATTGCAGTCCTCCATGCAGTTTTATATTCAGGTAGATTACTTTTTTTGGTCATTTCCGCTGAAGCCTGTGGCAGGATTGTTTTTCTGCTTTTATGGTGGCTGTGAACCAAGGAGAGGCTCCAGTCACTCTTGTATTGCATTAGCGTAATGGAGCTTGTATGTTCAGTATGTGTTCAATCGCTTTGTCCCAGTTAGAAAGCATTGTGAGTGCACTGTTTGGAGTTGGGTGTGCACTCAATCTGCAAGATTTCTCCTTATCCAGGACAGCCTGTTTCTAAGAATCTAAAGTATGGAGAAATTCATTCCCAAAATGATCATTCCATTCTCTGGATCAAAAATAAATGATAGCAATGAGGCTAAGGGAATCAGTTAAAACACAATATAATAAAAATATACCCACAAGAAAATGCATATTCATTGTGAAAATCCTAAAAACCCGATTAGCTTAGTGTGACCCAAGAACTGGGCTGAGAAGCTCTGGCCTACAGCCTATTCCTCACAAATTAGGTCAAGGCTGCATTTAGACTACCCAAAGGATTCTAATGCAGTCCCAGACAAATTTACTTACACATCATTTGAAGGCTCAGAGACTTGGCTTCCTTCTTCAGCTCGGTGCACTGTTGAATATACAATAGACCCAGTTACCATTCAACTACAATTTAAAATATTTTTGCTTACAACAGTGTATGATCGGTAATGTTTAATTTTGCATAATCTACAAAACTTCCCCCATAGAAATACCTCACTCTCCATTTATATCCATTCATTCAAAGTCTTGTGTTATGTTATGATGTTATTGCAATTACAGCATAATGCACTATTTTTAAATTCAAAATTATGAAACATCTTACAGAAATGAAGACCTATAGAGGTAGAAGTATTTCAAAATGTACTAACAGCGTACTACAAGTGCTGTGATGTCCAGTCACACTGTGTGTGATTTCAGGAAAACATATGGAACTGGGATCCCAGGAGGGCTTTTCCAAGACTGGGCAACAGTATGGTTACCATATGGCTCCAGGGAAAAAAGAGGATAGATAAAACCCACATGTCTCTACTTCCATTGAAAGCAATATGGTCACCCTAGGCAACAGCATTTGTTCCATAAGCCAAGAGCACAGCACACTTAGGATATCTAATAGATGGATATCTATAGATAACGTCTCTTGACTCACGACAGGTATTTAACCCTATGGAGACATGTTATTAAATTTCATCAGGAGATATTAAATCAGGTACACCAAAGAAACTAATGAATTACTATGATTTTTTTAATACACTATTTTAAATAGAACAGTATATCGACATAGTAATAACATACAGAAATACAGCAAAGATACTTACCTGTAGCAGGAGTTCTTCAAGATCAACAGGCATATATTCTCTAATGTGGGTGACATTATCCAAGGAAGCCAGTACAGACACTGAAGTCCACTGTCACTTTGTCTACAGCATCGATTGCAGGCGTTCCGCACTACGGTGTTCCCTCATACGATTCCACCTCTCAAAGGCACCAGTTTTTTTAGCATGTTGTTTTTGATCCACCACGTTCTTGCAAAGGACCCCTGAGGAAGATATTTTATTCAAAGCACGGACTGTGTTAGGTCCCAGTTTCTTGAACCAACGTGGATATACGACTTTTAAACAACGGACTGTTTGATTGAATAAAGAGCCAGTATCAAGTACATCTATTCTGCAGTTCCTTTTTGTGTTTCGACTTTAAATCTACATCCTGCCCAATGTCGGCTCATGGGACCATCAGTTCAGTAACAAAGCCAAGAAGCCAACTAGAAAAGGCGGGCAGGTTGTGAGAACATATGCCTGCTGTCCTTGGAGAATACCTGCTACAGGTAAGGATCTTTGCTTTCTCTGAGGACAAGCAGGCATTATATTCTCACATGTGGGACTCTCAAATTTCCAGGATCATGACTCTGGAAGAGGTTAAACATAGAATAAACATGAGCCTGGTAAAATCCAGAGGGAAAGTTGGCGCTTATGAAGTGAAAACAATTTGCAAATCTCTTGTCCAAACCAACCATTTCTTCTGGAGTTTTGTTCTAAATAGTAATGAGAGGTAAACATATGCACTGAGGACCAAGTAGCCGCTTTGCAGATGTCCTCAGTAGAAGCAGAGCAGAAATGAGCTACTGAAACAGCATTAGCCCGTACATGGCAAGCTGTCACAGTCTTGCAGCATCAGCCCAGCCAGAGAATATGTGAAGGAGATACAATCCGCTAGCCAAGTGGAGATGGTTCTTTTGGAAACAGCAACCACTCGTCTGTTAGGGTCAAAAGTTACAAAGAAGTGGGATGATTTCCTATGAGGCCTAGTCCGGTCCAGATAATATGTCAGAGAACTCTTGCAGTCTAAGGTGTGGAGGGCTGCTTTTCCAGGATGGAAATGTGGTTTTGGAAAAAAAGAGAACGGGACTTATATACCGCCTTTTTTGTTTACATATATACAGGATGAAGGCTTTATTAAAACAAATAACTAATCCACATAAATTTTTCTAGGGCCTGAACGTAAAACTCGAGTGTATCTCCACAGCAAAGAGGTTTTACATTCATTATTTAATCCACATGCCTGCATTTAGGACCAAATAGGGACCCCTGAAGAGGTTTATAGTGTTGAAACACGGACCGTGTTGGGTCCATATGTTTTCAGAGGTTCAGGCCCTAGACATTTTTATGTGGATTATTTATTTATATTAAAAAAAGCCTTCATCTTGGACATCAACTGTCCACAATTTCTTTGTTTTCTGGATGTTACTCTTTGTGGAGGGACCAGGGTCAATTTTCTTGTTGTTCTTACATATATACAGGTACTTATTTTGTACCTGGGGCAATTGAGGATTAAGCGACTTGTCCAGGATCACAAGAAGCAGTGCCTGGATTTGATCCCACAGCCTCTGGGAGCAGAAGCAGCAGCTCTACCGCTAGGCCACTCCTTACCTAAGAAATTGGAGAACGTATGTAGAGCGGACCAGGTCACTGCCCTAAATATTTCCTTGGACAAAATCATCTGAGCTTCCATCCATGAAGAAGCCATGCTTCTTGTAGATTATGCTTTCAAGAAGACTGGCGATTGCTTGCCACAGGTAATATGATGAGATGGCCATCTGTATCCATCTTGAAATAGTAGCCTTAGATGCTGGTCTATCCCATCTAGCCTGACTGGTGAGCACAAATAAGAAGGTCTGACAGTTGGAACTCATTGGTGACCTCTAGATATCGTAGGACTCTCCTCACATCCAGCTTCCTCAGAATCCATTCCTTTTTTCTTTGACCCTGTGGTCTGGAATGCTGGTAATCTTACCTCTTGATTGACATGAAATGCAGAAATGACTTTCAGCAATAAGGATGGGACCGTGCAAAAGGAAACTCCCGCCTCCTTGATCTTGAGGATGGGCTCCTTGCATGACAGGGCCTGCAGTTCCCAGACTTGTCTTGCTGAAGTAATGGCCATGAGGAAAATGGTCTTGACTCCAGTTGATCCAAAATACTGCGTCAGATTGATTTTCGGTAAAAGCAAATTCGAGCATGTATCTCCGCTCTTGACTAAACTTCACTGGCTTCCAATAATCTCTAGGGTTTTCTTTAAATGTGTGCCTGTTTAACATTTAAGATCTTGTTTGACATCTGTCCTTTACTAATCCCTTTGTCATGGAATTCAAAAAGACTTGGTATAACCAGAACCATACAAAAACAAACTTTCCTTCCCTTCACTGAAAGGCATCACCTCTACTGGTAAACTGAGGAAATCTTTATTTTTCAAAATAACTGATTTATGGAATAACATTCAAGTTTAATAAAATTTTGATTTGATTGCAAAATCTTACTTCAATGCGATTTACAAAATATGTTGCAAATTAGGGTGACATAAACGAATAACATTTTACTAAGACAATGATTTCCATAACTATATACCAACCAAACACAAGGAAAAAATAAAATGGATTAAATACAATTATAAAGTAAATATAACAGGGTAGGAATTTGAAACAAAAGGAAGGGTAAAAGATTACCTGCTCGATTTTACTTATAGCTCTTTCTAAAGAAAAGAAATTCTAGGAGGAATTTAAAATGTATATAGCTTGATTAAAAGCTTCCTTAAAAAGCCAACTTTTTAATAGGTTTTTAAATTTGCCAATTGATTTTTCATCCCTGGGAGAGAATTCCAGATTTGAGGTGCTGTGACAGAAAAGATCGTATCTCTCCTGGAGTAAATGACTTTTAGTGACGGGATTAGGAGCAGAGATTTCCCTTAGAGTTGCGAGACCTGGGCTCTCTTCAAATATTTCGCAAACATCTGAAAACTTGGTTATTTTTAAAATTGTAAATCCTGTCCTTTTCTCTTTATTACTCGTATTATTAATCTTACTGTAAACCAAGTCGAGCTCTTATCTGTATAGAGAAGACACGGTCTATAAACTTAAGTTTTAATTCAGTTTTGACAGTAAGATCCAACAAGGGCACCTCCTGCATAGGCTCATAAGAAACCTGACTGAGCACATGCAAAACCATGTTGAGGTTCCACGATGGAAACTGTTGCCTTACTGGTGTTTTGAGCCTTAGTGTCCCCTTTAGGAAACTGGCTATGTCTGGATGAGAAGCTAGGGGAGCTTTGCATCCACAGGTTCTAAAACACAGGAGACACATTACTTGGACCCTGAGAGATGCCACTGCTAGGTCTCTGTCAAGACCTGCATGGAGGAAAGCTAGCATCACTATGATTGGAGCACTAAACGGCTCCTCTTTTGTGCACCAGTGTTAAATCGCATCCAATGCCTTAGTGTAAGCAGAGACCGTCTGAGGCTTCTTGGCTCTGAGGAGATTAGCAAAGACTATATCCGAGTATCCTTTGTGCTATAACACCGCACGCTCAAGAGCCATACCAAAACACCAAAGCGATCCAGATCTTCTATAATCACTGGGCCCTGAAACAGAAGATTGTGCTGTACCTGCAGTCTGAGACCTTTGTCCCTCTGAAGATGCACTAAGTCTGAATGGTCGATCTGGTCCTATGAGGACCACTCTCCCCATCACGTGCCATGGATGAAACACGTACAAGAGAGTTTTCTCTTTGACCACGGCTGGACTAGGGTGTTCAGGCCTTCACTTATGGGCTTGGATCTTCGACTGAAGAAGTGATCCGCCTTCTTGTTCCTTGCCATAGTCATCAAATGGAAAGTTGGCCATCCCCATTGATGAACGATGGACTGAAATGCTGCTGCAAATCATGTCTATTCTCCCGGGTCTAAGATCTGTCTGCTGAGGAAATTGGCCTGGATATTGTCCATTCCAACTACATGCACTGCACATATTTCCTGAAGGTGTAGCTCTGCCCACTGAACAATAAGTGGGCTTCCAGGCTCAGCTGTACCCTCTTGGTACCTCCTTGGCAATTGACATACGTCACTGCTGTAGCATTATCTGATAAAACTTGGATTGCCTATCATGTTAGACTCTTCTCTAGCTTCTGTAATGCAATTTCAATGGCCCGAAGTTCTAGTCTGTTGATAGACCACTTTCTCTGGGAGGCCAACCACCATCCCTGGACTGGGTTTCCATTGCAATGGCCTCCCCAACCAAAAAAGCTGGCTTACATTGTGAGAATCACCCACAAAATTATTCTAAGTGGCATGCCCCGTGATAACGACTGTGGATGGAGCCATCAACTCATACTGCGTCGGGATTCCAGAGTCCACAGGAGAGTCATTTGAAGGGAGTCTGTTGTGGGGATCACCAAGACAGTACTGCGTTCTGGAGAGGACAAATGAGAGCCTTTATCCAAGGTTGTCATGGAGTCAATACTTGGAGGTACAGATAGAGCTGGCTTAGCTATCATGTTCATTATCTGAGCGCAAAACTTCTGTCTGCTACCACCACCATCACCTTAATGAACATGCAGGGTGCTGTTGACAACCTAAAGAAGATCACTGAGAACTGATCATGTCTCTCCAGCACATGGAATCTCAGGAATCTCCTGTTCCAGAAATGGGAATGTGCAGGTAGACTTCCGTTAAGTCTAGGGAAGCTAGAAATTCCCTCAAAGCTACTGCTGCGAAGACTGACCACACTGTTTCCATGCAAAAGTGTGGAACCTTCAGGACTTCAGTGACATGTGCAAGATCTAGAATAGGTCTCCAATCTGCTGAGCCTTTCTTGGGCACTATGAAGTATATGGAGTATCTGCCCCAGCCAGATTCTTCAAGTGGCACTGGCTCTATTGCCTGAATTTCTACAAGCTTTGTACTGTTGCTAAGACTGCAAGACTTTTCTGGATGCCCCATTGGGGAGTCCACAAACTAGTCTGTTAAGGGATGGGTATAAGATCTCCTTATACGCCGAGAGCCTGCCTCCTATCCTTAGGGTAAGACTTCGGCCTTGGCATCATTGCACTTTCTTGGAGGTTGATATGGGACGAGAACTGGAGGCTTGGCTTTGCCTAGGTCCTATAAATCTCTGCCTTGATCCCTGATAGCATCTCTGGAGATGAGGTTCCACCTGTGTACCGCTGAAAGCAACTGGAATTATGAAAATTAGACTATCCAGAACCTCTAGAGCAGGACTGTCCAACCTGCGGCCCGAGGGCCCCGAGGCCCCGTGAAGTACTTTGTGCGGCCTCGGGTGTTTACCGTCTTGCCGGCTCCATCCTCCGTCTTGCTGCAGCGTTTGCACGGCCCCAGAAACATTTTTTTCAGCCAATGCGGCCCAGGGAAGCCAAAAGATTGGACACCCCTGCTCTAGAGGTTCATTGTCTGCTGTCAGACAGAGATTTTAGCTGGTGATCTGCCACACCAACCATCAGATTGTCCAGACCCTTTCCGAACATCATTTGTCCAAGAAGGCAAACAGGATGCTAGGAATTACCGTATATACTCAAATATAAGTAGAGACCCCCATTTTTCCCCTCAAAAAGGAAGAAAAATGGTTGACTCAAAAGTAAGTTGGGCAGCTTAATATTCAAGTACCCTGCCAGGATCTGCACCCAGTGCCACCTCCCTCCCCTGGCAGGCTCTGCACTCAGGCCACTTTCCTCATCACCTGTCAGGCTCTGCACCCAGCCCCTTTACCTGCCAGGCACAGCACCCAGCCCTCTTCCCTCCCTCCTCTGTCAGGCTCTGCATCCAGCCCCCTCCCTGCCAGGCATTGCACTCAGCCCCCTTCCCTCCCAGGCTCTGCACCCTGTCCCCCCTCCCTGCCCATCGTACCTCTTCTGCTGCTGGAATCTGGTGATCCAGAGATGTAGTGATGTAGAGATTTTTCGATAAATTGCTCAGTTTTCAGGTGTGTAAAATGGATCAATGGCTAAGAACCATTATTTCTCAAGCTCATTCATATATGTCCTTCAGGAAATTACTAAAAACTGATCTATTTAAAAAATTTGTAAACTGATGTCCCAGATTATTTACTGGTAAATTACATACTTATCTTATAGCTAGTACATTTTTGCCGAATTTTATTGTATTCTAACATATTGTATTTTATTCACCTATTCACCAATTGTATAATTCTAGTTCAATTTTTTAGAATATTGTATTTTATTCATTGATTGTATATTTTTAGTATTGTATGTGAACCGCCTAGAACTATGTGGTAGGGCGGTATATAAAAATAAAATAATTATAATTATAATTATTATTAGTGGGCAGGAGTGAGCTTTCCGCGCTCCTAGCCCGCTTCTATGCTGGTCGGTCGCTGTCATAAGTTCCAGCTTCAGCCACTGAGTGGTACCAAGCAGGAGCGCACTTTGGCGCTGCTGCTTGGCGCTGAACGGCTTCAAGAATGGCTCCTGCTAGACGCAGACAGCAAGAGAGATGAACACTGGGAGCTCCAGCCCCCTTGTGCAGTGTCCGAGGCGCTTCCAGACTTCTCTATGGAAGGATGGCTCTCCAGAAAGGTTTTCCACCTGAAATTAACAAATTCTGGGTAAAAAGGTGTACTAGGCAGCGTTAAGTCTCCAGTGGATAACTCCAACTTGCGCCTCCTGAGCTCCACGGCTTCCATGCTCCTGCACGCAAGCAACCGCTGTTCCTAGTACCAGAAAGAAATATGGTCTGAACCAAGGGCTTCCCGCCCATAACTCTCCCCTGAGAGCACAAAGGGGAGGCCAAACCGGATGCTCCCGCCCCTCTTTCACGTGCTGAATGGCATGTGGTGCAAGGTCACTCCTTGAACGAGCAACTGGTGGAATGCTGGTTTGAATTAGAAGCCGGAGGACTCCATCCCTGCCAGTTTCAAGGCAAAATGAGATGTTTTGAAACTCCTGAAGAACTTTGAAAAAAGATTTTAAAAAATCCAAGATGACCATCGGCAGTGTTTTGGCACCAGAAAACACAGGGACAGCCCCAAGCTTCAAAAATGCTTCTGCAGGCTGGCTAACAGGTACCACAAGGTATTGGCCAGTCAGCTGCAGACCGCTGTCTGCTTCTTCTCCATGCAGGCAGAGCTGAACCCTTGAACAGGGAAGCTCTTAGCACCGAAAACTGAAGAAAACACCCCCAAAAATGGCTAAAATAAAAATGCAGAACAGAAACACACCTTCAAGCTCACATGCAAAAGGTAAAAACTGTAGGGGGCAGCAAAGCCCTCTGTGAAGTAGGAAGGACATGGAAAAAATCTGGAGTGGATTCCTTCTACAAGGCACATGCCTACAGGGAAATTACCGCTTGTCCAGAATGACATACCTATTGAATTAGAAATTATAATAGTCTGATTTACTTAAGATCAATGCTTGTACTACTAATTTAAATTGATTTTGTTGCAAATACTTCCAGATAATTCTGAATTTTCTTAAATTCCAAAAGGCACTTCTAACCACTCTAGGTTTATCCTTGTTTGATGTCACCCGTCCTTCAGCAAGACTAAAATTACAGTGATTAGACAAAACATGGCAAGATTCTATTCTCCAGCCCTAGGCATACCTTACCTGCTGTGTGAAACATCCTGCTTTGTTCTCTGTTCACTGCTGCTGTTGCAACCCACCGAAAGATACGTGGGATCCCAGCATGGCTTTGAAGAGTCCTGGAATGCATTAACCTTCGGAAACAATCTGTAGCCAAGTTGCTGGCTTTCTGAGTCCCACACATGCTTGTCTTTATCAGCCAGGCCTCTGTGCTACACCTGCCAGCAGAACCATGGCCTTGTAGTGAAAGGATGGAGTTCCAGCAGTCTGTATGAAGCTTTCTAGTTTCCACATGCAGCACTTTCTTTAAGGCCCATGGTAAACATGAATTTGTGATGAAAACCCCTTCAGGAGAGGCCCGACTCAAACAATATATGGCCTTCATTTACAGACTTCATTTGTGTCACCAGCAACAACTGAATAAGAACAAAAATATAGTTTGCACATCGCTTTACTTTAGCACAGATGGACAGAATCACTGCCGCCTCCTCATGCATCCATTTCAGACATAACCTAAAAACCCATTTCTACAATAAGTTCTTGATAGAACACTGATCTGTGTGTCTGTATACTTCTCTGACTCTGCTCAGCCTAGACCACTGTTCTTGTATGTACTGCTTTTGTTAACATCTTTAGATAATTCTGTCAACCGCATCAACCAACCAGGTATATAGCGGTATATATAGAAAATTTTATTCTCTGTTCTGTTAAATTACCATTGGTGCTCTATGGCCTACAGAATCCCTTACAAGTTACGTACTTATCTTAAGCCATCAGATTGCCATCTTCAGGCCTTCCTGCACTCCCAGTTATCCTATTCAATACCTGTGAGAATGCTTTATATAATAGCTGTTGTCAGAGCAAGCTTGACGAAAAGAGGGGCACTTGAGCACTGGATTCAGGGGAATCTTCTGAAACTAAATAAGGATAAAACAAAATTTTCTATTTATAGGGCAGGAATTAAAATGTATGAAAATTAAGTGATCCTGATTTTAAATTTTAATCAAATTTGAAAATATTAGGGATTTCCCCGACTAGCAATGGATAAACAGATGACCATACTGTTAAGATGGCTTTTCTGTTTTTACAAAAATTACGTAGAATATGAAATTGTTTAAAACCTTTGATTTTTTTTTTTTTAGATTAGTAGTTCAAAATCTTTTATTGTACCAATATAGTCTACCTGGGCTGCCAGAAATCTCTTCTGAGAAAGTTAAACAGGACAGAATATACGGCCTCTTTTTACAAAGCCGAGCTAGCGGCTGCCCTGAACTAATGGCCCCAAAGCCCATAGAGATTTAAAGGGCTTCAGGGCTGTTGCCGCGTGGCAGCTGCTAGCGCAGCTTTGTAAAAGAGGCAGATAGTTTCTTGTCTGATATATTTTCTGCTCAGTGTCCCCCTTGTTTTTTTTTTTAATTATAGTGGTTGACAATAGAGCCTCATTTATTTTAAATTATGTAGGACAGTCCATAAGATAATATATGGGAAGGCACCATAATATATGATGAATTGGATTTGTTTTTCAAAGAGTAGTAGGTCCAAAAATATACATGACACTTTGCTATTACATTTTACAGATCTGTGGCCTAGAATGCGCTTCCATATAAAGTTAGGCAGCTTCAGAATTATTTATGCTGGCTTTTACAAAGCTGCAGTAGAGGTTTCTACTAGACTTGACACGGGGAAAAATTCTGTCCCCATCACTGCCCCGTCCCCGGACGACCGTCCCACCATCCCCTTCACCGCCCCGTCCCTGTCTCCGCCGTCCCCTTCACCGCCCCGTCCCTGCAGCATTCACACAAGTCTCAGTACTGCAATATTTAGCTTATTCCTTTCTTATAAATCAAAGTTCTGGCTGCTGAACTAGAGAAAGAGATGTTCAGCTGGCAGGGCTTTGTTTATAAATTTTTATCAACACAACTGATTTACTACTTTATCCTACAGCAAAAAAGGAAATAAATAGAATTTTTTTTTCTGCCTTTGTTGTCTGGTTTCTGCTTTCCTCATCTTCTCATTCAATTCCTTCCATTCACTGTCTGTCTTCTCTCAGCGTCTTCCATTTGCTCTGTTACTGTGAACTTCAATAAGATAAGTTGCTCTGCATTTCATATTCTGCTCTTTTCACTGGTTTTCCGCATTATATCTGCTTAATTTCTCTTCACATCCCTGTTTCTTACTAAAAAAAAAAAGCACAAAAAATAAACCCTTCTCTTTCCTCTGTTAAATCTTATTTCCTCTTCCTCCTCATAGGAAAAAGGGTAAGACTTTGTTAACTCTAATTAAATCCTGGTGCCTGTGACTCAGGGTAACTAAAGTAGGGAAAATCCTGTTATAAATCCTGTGTTTTAGGGTAGCCACTGATTTGTTATAGAACCTGCATTTCTGTTTAAAATACTGTGTTTTAGGTGGTATAGAGCTTATATTTCTGACTTACTAGTTTTTAGCCATTGTGTCTGATTAGGTGGAGAAGGGAGGGCCTCTGATTTACTTCTAAGGTTAATTGCATTATCTTTGGGACATTGCTGTGAACAAGGCTGCCCTGTGAACTTCAATAAGATAAGTTGCTCAGCATTTCATATTCTGCTCTTTTCACTGGTTTTCAGCATTATATCTGCTCAATTTCTCTTCACATCCCTGTTTCTTACTAAAAAAAAAAAAAAGCACAAAAAATAAACCCTTCTCTTTCCTCTTCTTATTTCCTCTTCCTCTTCATAGGAAAAAGGGTAAGACTTTGTTAACTCTAATTAAATCCTGGTGCCTGTGGCTCAGGGTGACTAAAGTAGGGAAAATCCTGTTATAAATCCTGTGTTTTAGGGTAGCACTGATAAAACCTGCATTTTGTTTAAAATACTGTGTTTTAGGTGGTATAGAGCCTATATTTCTGACTTACTAGTTTTTAGCCATTGTGTCTGATTAGGTGGAGAAGGGAGGGCCTCTGATTTACTTCTAAGGTTAACTGCATTATCTTTGGGACAGTGCTGTGAACAAGGCTGCCCTGTGAACTTCAATAAGATAAGTTGCTCTGCATTTCATATTCTGCTCTTTTCACTGATGCAATCGGAAGTTGTGTCAGAGGAGAAGCTTCCGCCCACACACACGCGACTGCAGGCAGGCAGGCTCGGCCGGCTTGAGCAACTTACTTTACTAACGCGCCGCGAAGGTAAGGGGGAGGGAGACAGATTTGGTAGGTAGGAAGGAGGGAGCGTGTGCACTCCCTCCCTTAACTGCGTGGACAAGGCCATTCACTGCTCCACGGGGTGGTGGATGGCCTTGCCCCGTGCCCGCAATAAGCACTTCTCCCCCCCACCGTTTCGGCGGGATACCCGCGGCTAGCCACGGCTAACAGCCACCATGTCATTCTCTAGTTTCGACCTCAGGCCGGCGAGATAGATGCACCGATGTTCATAGAATTAGGGGCTCCTTTTAATAAGGTGCGCTAGCGTTTTTAGCACGCGCTAACCACGTACTAAACAAAAAATACTAACGCAAGCTCTATGGAGGCGTTAGCATTTAGCGCATGCGGTACTGTAGCGCGCATTAAAATCGCTAGCACACCTTAGTAAAAGGAGCCCTAAGTATTGAAGCATTTACCTCACCAGCTTGCGGTAGAAATCTCTACCACAATTTTGTAAAAGGAGCCCTTATTTTGCAAGATACTACAGACTTTTTATTTAAAAAAGTTTTTGGAGGTTTGATTTTATTCCAGTTATATGATCTTAATGTTCTTCCCAAGGGTGAATGGTGTTTCGGATCTTGTAATCCACATAGAACATCATTGTATTGGCAGAATCTTTTGTAATGTAATGCAATGCAATTACCACTATCAGGAACTCCTATTTTAGGACTCCTTTCACTAAGACACATTAGGTCTTTAATGTGCGCTAAATTGCCGCCTGCGCTAGACCTTAACACCAGCATTGAGCTGGCATTAGTTCTAGCGTGTGCCAAAAATGCTAACGCGGCTTAGTAAAAGAAGAACTTAGTGTCGCTTTCCCCATCTTAAGGGCTAACCTTCCCCTGAATCTCAGATCAAAACCCTCCCTCAATAAAATTCAAAATTTCTGGTAAAAGCTTTACGCTTTTCAGTCTGCCCATTGTGACCGACTCCCTTGTTCCCCTCCCCACTTCTCAGGGCTAGGCTTGTCCTGCAACTGAATAATTGAGATGTTTTATGCCTTTCCCGCAATTTTTTGCTCTTATACTCACCTCCAGTAAGCTTGCAACCTAATCCTTTGCTTCCATTTGTGCTTTTTTTTAATACGTATATTTTTGTGTGCATATTGAGTTTTCTTTCCTCATTATAAAAACTATTGTTTCCCCGAAAATAAGACCTACCCCCAAAATAAGCCCTAGTCCCTGGATTTGCCAGCAGCAGCACTTCCCCCCGCTGAACCCCTGCTGACCCTCCCATCTTTTCATCTCTCCCTCCCGTCCAAACCCCGCTGACCCTCTGACCACAAGACCTACAAAGAGCAGCACTCTAAATAGGCTGCTTCGTGGCCTTCTCCCGCCGGGACATTCCCTTTGCCGCATCACTGATGATGTCATCAGCAATGTACCACATGGAAGACTCTGGCAGGAGAAGGCTGCGAAGCAGCCTGTTTAGAATGCTGCCGACGCTGCTCTTTGCAGGGAGGTATGTAGGTCTCGCGGTCAGTGGGGAGGGAGAGATGGAAGGATGGGAGGGTCGGTGGGGGTTCGGCTGCGCGGCGGGGGGGTTGCTCAAGGGTTCTGCTGCACAGGGGGATGGGAAGGAAGGATAGAAAGATGCTGAAGAGAGGGAAGGCACAAGGGGATGAGTTAGAGGGGAAAGATGCTGTACATGTGGGGGAGAGAAAGGAAATAAGAATTGGGGTGGAAGAGAGGAAGGTAGAGATGATCAATGTACATGAAAAAACAAGACCTACTCTGAAAATAAGACCTAGTGCATTTTTTGAGCACAAAATTAATATAAGACACTGTCTTATTTTCAGGGAAACATGGTATTTGTAAACCACTTAAGTTTTAATTAACAAAAATTAACTCAAAACTCAGGCCTTCACATTTCCAGTCCTTTGTCTCTGAAAAAACAACTAAAAAGCAACACTATACCATACAATATCTTATATCCCGCAAATTTCAGCTTGGATTCATTGTAGTTTACAAAAGAATTATAGAGACAATTGGTTGAAGCTACAATTACATTTTTAGGGTCTTACATGGGTGGATCTCATGTGAATTACACAGAGAAGAGATACGGGTTTTTTTTTAAAAAACATTTTCCTGAATTTATAGTAAGTAGGGAGCTGATGCAAAGTTAAAGCTTTTTCCATTGAACTTGCTGCAGGGAAGGGAAGGTCAGTTTGAGGTGTTGTGGTGTTCTTGAGTTATGAAAAGAGTGAGTGCATGACCTTTGGGTAATTCTTACAAGTAGCATAACCTGTAAAAAACAAACTAAACTTATCATTCACTCTAGCAGAGCTATTAGCATTCTTTGTTTAAGAGATTTTTTTAAAATCTTCCCCCCCCTTCTAATTTGGCCACTCAATGAGTAACATTCATCTTAAGCATAAATTATTTAGAGTTTGTCCCTCCTTCCTGATGTTACACTGGGTGATCATCTGGCATCCAGTAACCACCATATGGTGTGGTTTAATATTAGAATGCAGAGGGTTTGTTCAAAATTAAGTGTTCTAGACTTAAAGAAAACTTTATCAAGAAGGGAGAACACCTGAAGGAATCATTCTTTTGACTACCAACTTCTTAGCTTTTTCAGATATTAACACTTATGTTCTTTTATAATTTTTAAAGGCTAACTTTTCCTTTACATCTACTTCTTTCAAGAACCATAGTGGCCTCCTTTTTTTCTTTATTTAAGTATTTTATATACCACTTATAGCCTAAACCAGATCAGAAAATTTGCCATAAATCTCTATGGTAGAAACTGAAGTGGCATCATCCTCATTTTCTGATAACGATTTTGAAATTGATACTTCTGCCATGGTTGACCAAAGCTTATCTGCATTGGGCGAGTCTCCTTTAAATGGACAAAAGAAAGCATTAGAGATAAAATGGGTTATAAAAAATGAAACATTGAATGAGTGCAAAATGTGATAAAGCACAAGATAATGTCTGCTGCTGGACTAGCAGCTCAGGATGTCAGACAGTAAAACCAAACCCCAGAATGCACCTTGTGTCAAGACTATATAGACGTGATTGAAGAAATGAAGAAAAAAATTGCAATATCCGATAGATCAAAAAAAGTCCAAATACTGATTGTGGCCTCAAGAAGTTGGTCAATAAAAGCAACAGCATCAGAGTTTGGAGTTTTAGAACATATGGTCTGAAAAATCAAGAAAGAGCAGGGTATTTATGCCTCACCTGATCTAAAATTTGGCAAGCAGTTATCAAAAGAAGTGGTTGAAGAGTATGACAGTTTTATGAAGATGATGAATTTAGCAGAATCTGTCCTGGCAAGAAAGACTGCATTTTTGTTTGGTTCAATGGAGTCAAAGTACAAAAACAAAAGTATATCGTGACAAATATGGAGCTGAAATTGGATTCTGAAAATTTTGTGAGCTTAGACCAAAGTGGTGTATAACTGTTGGTGCATCAGACACTCATTCTGTTTGCGTTTGACATCAGAACGTCAAGCTCAAGGCGCAAATGTCAAGAACAGCTACAAAGTGCTTATGGAAAAAAACAGTTTTTGATTTGAATGCCAAAGACTGCATTTTACAACGATGCCAAAACTGTTCTGGTGAGGAAACACCGATAGCTTATTTGGAAGAACCATTCAAGGATTGAATCAACTGAATTCAAGCAGTGGGTCCATAATGATCGTGAAACATTAGAAACAAACATCCAATGCACTAATTTGATTTTATCAGCAAACTTGCAAACAAAATTTGGAAGCTGATAAGTCACCACTGCATTTCAAAACAAAATGAATACTTGAAACCCTTAAAAGCCAGTTTAGAAGAAAGCAAACTGATTGTTCTGATGGATTTTAGGGAAAATTACTCTTTTGTTGTACAAGATGCAGCACAGGGTTTTCACTGGGAAAATTCACAAGCCACTTAACAACTCTTTGTTGTTTACTATATTGCTAAAACTCATGTCATTCATGTCATAAATATGTGCTTCATTTCAGATTGCATGCAACATGACTCAATATCCACTCATGTATTTATTTAAAAGATGGTTGAGTTTTTGGAGACAAGAATAAAAATCACCAGAATCTCCTAGTTTAGTCCGATATATTAGAAGATTGACAAATATTCCAAGAAATCATTTTTTATCTGTTAATATACTTGTATTTATCAGTATCTTTTAT
Source organism: Geotrypetes seraphini (assembly GCF_902459505.1). Lineage (NCBI taxonomy): Eukaryota > Metazoa > Chordata > Amphibia > Gymnophiona > Dermophiidae > Geotrypetes > Geotrypetes seraphini. The sequence continues at coordinate 93,411,190 of NC_047084.1, read as the reverse complement.
TTTTTCTTTAAGTGTTTTGTAAGTTTCTTTTAGGATAGCAATAGAAAGTAATGGTATTGGTAAAGACATGCCTGGAGCTTTTAATTAAAGGTATAGGACACAAGATTGATTGCTCAATTTCTAGCCATCTTTGCAAAGAAATGGGGCTTTATGTGTTAACCATACTGCTCGTGGCGTAGTAAGAGTGAGAAATGCCCGGGGCGGTGGCACCCCCCCCCCTTCCCCACACCTTTTTAACTTCTCCAGCTAGAGAAGCATGCCCACATCAGTGTTGGCTACAATGTCTACAGACCTCTGACTCAATCACAGCAAATTGATAAGGATCTGATTGTGGATATCCAAAAGTTTGGAAGGAAAGAGGAGGTTCTGCTATTAGGAGATTTCAACCTGCCGGATGCGGACTGGAATGTTCCGTCTGCGGAATCGGAAAAAAGTAGGGTGATTGTGGATGCCTTTCAAGAGGCTCTGCTCAGACAAATGTTGACGGAACCCACGAGGGAAAAAGCAATATTGGATCTGGTCCTCACAAATGGAGAGAGTATCTCTAATGTTCGAGTGGGTGCTCACTTGGGAAGTAGCGATCATCAAACGGTTTGGTTTGATATAACGGCTAAAGTGGAGCGCGGCCTCATGATACTTAAAGTCCTAGATTTCAAACGTACAGACTTTAATACAATGGGAAAGTACCTGAAGAAATAGCTGTTAGGATGGGAGGACATAAGAGAAGTGGAAAGACAGTGGTCTAAGCTGAAAGGAGCAATAAAAATGGCTACGGACCTTTATGTGAAGAAAATCAATAAAAACAAGAGAAAAAGGAAGCCGATATGGTTCTCCAAACTAGTGGTGGAGAAAATAAAGGTGAAAGAGTTGGCGTTCGTGAAATATAAAAAAACCCAAGAAGAGGAGTGCAAAAAGGACTACAGGGTGAAACTGAAAGAAGCCAAGAGAGAGATATGTCTGGCGAAAGCACAGGCGGAAGAACAAATGGCTAAAAATGTAAAAAAGGGAGACAAAAATTTTTTCAGATATTATTAGTGAAAGGAGGAAGATGAAAAATGGAATTGCTAAACTAAAAGATGCTGGGAACCGATATGTGGAGAGTGATGAGGAAAAAGCAAATGTGCTAAACAAATACTTCTGTTCTGTGTTCACAAAAGAAAATCCTGGAGAAGGACCGAGATTGTCTGGCAAAGTTACAAGAGAAAATGGAGTGGATTCTGCGCCGTTCACGGAGGAGAGTGTTTATGAACAACTTGAAAAACTGAAGGTGGACAAAGCAATGGGACCAGATGGGATCCATCCCAGGATACTATGGGAGCTCAGAGAGGTTCTGGCGAGTCCTAGTAAAGACTTGTTCAACAAATCTCTGGAGACGGGAGTGATTCCTGGGGATTGGAGGAGAGCGGATGTGGTCCCTATTCACAAAAGTGGTCACAAGGATGAAGCAGGAAACTACAGGCCGGTGAGCCTCACTTCAGTTGTTGGAAAAATAATGGAAGTGTTGCTGAAAGAAAGGATAGTGTACTTCCTTGAATCTAATGGGTTACAGGATCCGAGGCAACATGGCTTTACAAAAGGTAAATCGTGCCAAACGAACCTGATTGAATTTTTTGATTGGGTGACCAGAGAGCTGGATCAAGGACATATGCTAGATGTAATTTACTTAGATTTCAGCAAAGCCTTTGATACAGTTCCTCATAGGAGATTGTTGAACAAACTTGAAGGGCTGAAGTTAGGACCCAAAGTGGTGAACTGGGTCAGAAACTGGCTGTCAGACAGATGCCAGAGGGTGGTGGTTAATGGAAGTCGCTCGGAGGAAGAAAAGGTGAGTAGTGGAGTCCCTCAGGGTTCGGTGCTGGGGCCGATCCTGTTCAATATGTTTGTGAGTGACATTGCTGAAGGGTTAGAAGGAAAAGTGTGCCTTTTTGCAGATGATACCAAGATTTGTAACAGAGTAGACATTGAAGAGGGAGTGGAAAATATGAAAAAGGATCTGCAAAAGTTAGAGGAATGGTCTAATGCCTGGCAACTAAAATTCACTGCAAAGAAATGCAGAGCAATGGATTTGGGGATTAATAATCGGAAGGAACCGTATATGCTGGGAGGTGAGAAGCTGATATGCATGGACGGGGAGAGGGACCTTGGGGTGATAAGTGTCCGAAGATCTAAAGGTGAAAAAACAGTGTGACAAGGCAGTGGCTGCTGCCAGAAGGATGCTGGGCTGTATAAGAGAGGCGTAGCCAGTAGAAGGAAGAAGGTGTTGATGCCCCTGTACAGGTCATTGGTAAGGCCCCACTTGGAGTATTGTGTTCAATTTTGGAGACCGTATCTGGCAAAGGACATAAGAAGACTTGAAGCAGTCCAGAGGAGGGCGACGAAAATGATACGAGGCTTGCGCCAGAAGACGTATGAGGAGAGACTGGAAGCCCTGAATATGTATACCCTAGAGCAGGGGTGTCAAAGTCCCTCCTCGAGGGCCATAATCCAGTCGGGTTTTCAGGATTTCCCCAATGAATATGCATTGAAAGCAGTGCATGCACATAGATCTCATGCATATTCATTGGGGAAATCCTGAAAACCCGACTGGATTCCGGCCCTCGAGGACCGACTTTGACACCTGTGCCCTAGAGGAAAGAAGGGACAGGGGAGATATGATTCAGACGTTCAAATACTTTAAGGGTATTAACGTAGAACAAAATCTTTTCCAGAGAAAGGAAAATGGTAAAGCCAGAGGACATAATTTGAGGTTGAGGGGTGGTAGATTCAAAGGCAATGTTAGGAAGTTCTACTTTACGGAGAGGGTGGTGGATGCTTGGAATGTGCTCCCGAGAAGGGTGGTGGAGAGTAAAACTGTGACTGAGTTCAAAGAAGCGTGGGATGAACACAGAGGATCTAGAATCAGAAAATAATATTAAATATTGAACTAAGGCCAGTACTGGGCAGACTTGCATGGTCTGTGTCTGTATATGGCCGTTTGGTGGAGGATGGGCTGGGGAGGGCTTCAATGGCTGGGAGGGTGTAGATGGGCTAGAGTAGGTTTTGACGGAGATTTCGGCAGTTGGAACCCAAGCACAGTACTGGGTTGAGCTTTGGATTCTTGACCAGAAATAGCTAAGAAAAAAAAATAAAAAAATTTTAATTGAATCAGGTTGGGCAGACTGGATGGACCATTCGGATCTTTATCTACTGTCATCTACTATGTTACCCTTTGACGTCACTTCCTAGGGGTGAGTCCCAGAAATGACATCAAGAGAAAGCGCTGATGCGGGCCGCAACTTTGCGCCAGAGAAGTAAAAATGGTACAGGGGAAGATGAGGGATGCACAGCAAGGGGGGGGGGGGAAGAGGAGGATTAGGGGGGATGCTGTGCCCTCAGCAAGACTGAGCCTGGTGCAGAACACCCCTCCCACTCCCCCTTACTACGCCACTGCATACTGCACCATGGTGTAATAAATAAGATATATGATAGTACAAAAGATCAGGGAGGTTAACTTCCCCATTGATTTGGGATTTTTAAAGCTTTTTTAAGGATATTCATGGTGTTTTATTGTTCTATAAAAAATTAAAAGGGAATAATATTGGGAACATATTCAAAATGTTTAGTATTTTGGGGACTATTGACATTTTTAAACAATCTAATCTTCCCAACCATGACAAATACAGAGGTGCCCAAGAATCACATACTATCTTTTTCCAGAGCATGTCTGTCTCCAGATGTTTCATTATTGAATTTCAAGATACTTAAAGTCTGTGAATGGTTTTGGAAAAAGACCTAAGACAAAAGTACGATTTTGTTCCAGCTTACAGAACTATCAGTGGAACAACGAGGATTTGAATCTTGGCTTTCCTAGTTTAAGACAGTGATTCCCAACCCTGTCCTGGAGGAACACCAGGCCAATCGGGTTTTCAGGCTAGCCCTAATGAATATGCATGAGAGAGATTTGCATATGATGGAAGTGATAGGCATGCAAATTTGCTTCATGCATATTCATTAGGGCTAGCCTGAAAACCCAATTGGCCTGGTGTTCCTCCAGGACAGGGTTGGGAACCACTGGTTTAAGACTCTGATCACTTTCTATTCGACCGTGAAACATGCTTTACCAAACACCCTAGTTCCAGTAGCCCGAAAAACACCACTAAAAATAAAACAGGAGCATAGATAGTACAAGGCAACCTCTGAAACAGAAGCGCCTACCCTGAAGATAAGAGAACCCAGGAACATGCACTAACCCAGGGATAGGGAACTCCGGTCCTCGAGAGCCGTATTCCAGTCGGGTTTTCAGGATTTCCTCAATGAATATGCATGAGATCTATTTGCATGCACTGCTTTCAACGCATATTCATTGGGGGAAATCCTGAAAACCCGACTGGAATAAGGCTCTCGAGGACCGGAGTTCCTTACGCCTGCACTAACCAGACTGTTCGAAACGGCAATAAAACAAACAAAAAAAACCAGAAACAGACTGCACAAAGCACCCACCAAGACTTCAACTTCCCAGCACCCACTTACCTCGCCCCCACGCGCCGCACTCTCTCATCACTTCCTATTCTCAACTCCTCCCCTTTACACCCTCTTTTTTCTTCTTTCTCCTTGAATAAACTTTTAAAACACTTCCGGGGTCATTCAGCCTCTGCTTCAGAGAGACCTGAACCTTCGTCCCAACATGGCGGCGCGCGTCCGCGCGCTCCTTTCCTTTTCCAAGAGGGCGACGGTGCGCTCGCGGCATTATCCTCTCCTTTCCCAAAATGGCGGCAGCGTCTCTCTTTAGCTTTCCCTCCTCCCCGGCCTCTCCAGGCTCGCGGCCGAGCGGGCCCTTTAAGAGTGCGTCTCGCGCCGTCACCGCTCGTAGGTGACATGTCAGGACGTCGACGGAAGTGACGCGGACAGCACACGGGCCCGCGGTGACATTTTTTGGTGGGCGCTAGCTGGAGCGGTTTTCGGACGGTTGGAGGGAGTGGGGGAATCTCCCGCGCGATGTGCGACCGGTTCCAGGCCGGGGCTGAGGGCGCGCCCTGAGGACGCTGGTGAGTGCAGCTCGCCTTCCGCTCTGGAGGTGAAAAAAAAAACCCAACCACCCCCGAGAGATATTTCCAGGGATCGGCCCTTTCGTCTTTTCGAGCCCGGAATTCGATTCCCTTCCTCTTCTTGTCTCTGGGATCGGCTTCTATTCTCCTCTAGGATTAGCTCTCTTGCTTCTCTAGGGGATCGGGCATTTCTTGTTTCTCTCCCTTCCCTGGGGATTAGATCCTTTCCTCTTACTACTCCTTTTCTCCTGGGAATCGGGTTCATCTTTTTCTCTTAAAGGCTGGCTTACCCCCACCCCCGGCTTTATTTTCTCCTTGATCACAGCCTTTCTTTTTCTCTCTCTCTTCTCCTCAATTTTAGTTCTTTTTCCTTTTTTGCTTTAACTGGAGATTTCCGTCCTCTTTAACTGGAGATTTCCAGGCACATTTCCCCCCCCTATTTTCCTCTCCCAAAGATTGGCTGGAAATCTATAGCTCCCGGGCACCATTCCCTTCTTCTCTGACAATTGTTAGCTGTCGTAGCAGTCCCCCCCCCCCCCCCCTCAGTATGAGATTAGTTCTCTGCCGTAACTAGTTTGACGTTTCTCTCTCTTTCCTTCCTTCATCCGGGACTTTGCATTTTCTTTCGGTCTTAATGTCTCAAAATGTGCATACCAACGAACCTCCCTCGTTTTCTCTTTGTGTACAGGGTATAGTGTCCGAGTTCTGCAAGTAAAAATTATTATGTAGCAGTGGAGATCTGCAGATTTGAGCTCTGACAGTACCAGTCCTCTGGTTCAGATCTGTTCAGTTGGCATCCAAAAACTGACAGATTTGAAGGAAGTGTATATGTGCTAGGTCTGGGGGAAGGGATTTGCGTTGGCTGTCAAAAGAATTGGCAAACATAATTTGTTCACTGGTTTATAGTCTTTAGTGGAAAATTCAGAACTGAAGCTAGAAGGACCTATCTGCAAAACAAACAAGTGGGTGATGTGAAAAGATTAATTGCAGTATTTGGCCATTACCATTCTGGAAAGAGGTATTGGAATTGCCCTGGCTTGTTCTGTAAAGGTGCCAACAAGCTGGCAGGAGTTAATAAGAAAGACAGACATTAAACCACAGCATAAAACCTTATCCTTACACAAAACTCGTCTTGTGTGTTTCCTGGTTAGATCGTTTCAACTCCCAAAGAACCCAGTTCATCTAGAAAAAGGAATGAAGGAAATAGAATTTTATGATTCACTGCATTTTATCACAAAAAATCTCAAACAACTCAAGGAAACCTGCTGAAATCTAGCAGCCTTTGGTTTAGGAAGCACTTCTTCATACATGCTCATTTGGTAGGAGATGACTATGGAGCTCTTTTACTAAAGCTTAGTGCTAATCTATGTTTTCTCTCTTAAGTGGAGCGCATGAGCAATCATAGAAACATGATGGCAGATAAAGGCCAAATGGCCCATCTAGTCTACCCATTCACAGTAACTATTCTCTTTCTCTCTCTCAGAGATCCCACATGCCTATCCCAGGCCCTCTTGAATTCAGGCACAGTCTCTGTTTCCACCACCTCTTCCGGGATACTGTTCCATGCATCTACCACTCTTTCCATAAAAAAAGTATTTCCTCAGATTACTCCGGAGCCTATCACCACTTAACTTCATCCTATGCCCTCTCATTGCAAACGAAAGAGACTCGACTCATGCGTATTTGTATATGTAGGTATTTAAACGTCTCTCTCATATCTCCCCTCTCCCACCTTTCCTCCAGATCTTTAAATCTGTCTCCATACGCCTTATCACGAAGACTACTCACCATTTTATTAGTCTTCCTCTGGACCAACTCCATCCTTTTTATATCTTTTTGAAGATGCAGCCTCCAGAATTGTACACAATATTCTAAATGCGGTCTCACCAGAGTCTTATATTTAATTCTTTTTATTAATTTTTCAAATGACATATCAAATATTCACTTGTACAGAAAGTAAGTTAGTAAGGATGAGAACTATATCCAATATAAATCATATACAGTCCAATAAAGAAACTAAATACAAGAAAATCTAACCAACTCAACTCAAGTCCTCAAATGTAGATCCAAGATTTCATTAGAGCGAACAAAGAAATATTATTAAAAGAAAAATAGAATGCAGACAAAACTGAGAGATAGGCAGATATATAATTATGGAGCTGTTGTTTTTTCTCTTTATCCAGTCTAGACGTAGCCAGAAAAGCTGTTAATTGTTGTGGTTCAAAGAAAACATATTTAAATGAACGGTAGTAAATAATACATTTGCAAGGATGTCTCAAAGTAAAAAAGTTGCTCCCAGTGATGTGACTCCAGGTTTCAACAACAAAAATTCTCTACGTCGCTTTTGAGTTTCTCTGGAAAGGTCAGGAAACATTTGTATTTTACAACCAAGGAACTCTTTGTGTCTATTTTTAAAGAAAAGTCTCAATAACCATGTTTTATCAATAGCGAGAGCTACAGTCAAAATCAATGTGGAAGGTACAGCTGTTTCTCTATCTGAAGTTTCTAACAATTCAGAAACATTCAGTAATACTTGATTTGATGCTTTAACTTGCATTTGGGCCCCTTCTTTATTTGGCAAGTAGTATACTTGAGCAAACAGTGGTAGGGTTTCTTCTGACACTTCTAATATTTCTATCAAATATCTCCTAAGCATTTCCCTAGGGATAATCGAAGTCAATCTAGGAAAATTAATTAATCTCAAATTATTATTCCGGGAGTTATTTTCAAGTGTCTCTAATTTTTTTCTTAAATTAATATTGTCTTTAATTAGGGACTCCTGTACTTGTTTGGTCATAGAAATTTCTTGATCAAGTTTTTGAGTCATGGCTTTTGAAACAGTCATATCCGTTGAAAAATCTTTCAGCTCTCTAGAGTGTTGAATCAATTTCCCCTCTATATATTGGAAATTGGGACTAATAGTCTTAGTAAAATTTGTAATCAAGTCCCATAATGAATCTAAAGTCACTTGTGCTGGTTTTTCAAAAATTGGAAAACTTTGCTGAGTAAAGAAATGCTCACCGTCAAAAGAAGAAAAGTTTCCCTGGATAGGTACTGGCTGGGATCTTTCACCTCCGGTAGCTTGTTCTTCCCTGGTTTCTTCTGCAGTTACTCTCTGAACAGAGAGTACTGCCTCCTCAGTCTCCTGTGATGACTCTGCTGTCTCTCAAGGGAGTACTTCCCCCATCTCCGGGGTTTCCTCCACAATAGGTACTGGCTGGGATCTTTCACCTCCGGTAGCTTGTTCTTCCCTGGTTTCTTCTGCAGTTACTCTCTGAACAGAGAGTACTGCCTCCTCAGTCTCCTGTGATGACTCTGCTGTCTCTCAAGGGAGTACTTCCCCCATCTCCGGGGTTTCCTCCACCCCTGGAGAACTGGCTAACTTGGGACACAGAGGTGGAGCTCTCAAGTAGGGGCTTAAGGTGATTTCCAGCCCTGGATAGCCTACCCCGGTCTCGCCCTCTTCCGGTGCTCTCAACGGGTTCACTCCTGACATTGAAGGGACTGCCTCCTCCAGCCGCCGCAAAATCTCATCAATTCTGCTGAAGGAGGGGACTTCGGGGCGCCGCGAGGCGCTAGCTGCGCTCCTTCCCCTTCTCTTCGGCATTTTAAAGTAAGTAAATAGATAGAAAGAAAAAAGAGTTGGAGTGGTCAGAAGCATCTCTCTCAGAGCGTCTGCACCGCGGCCATCTTGGATCACACATTAGTTATACCAGTCTTATAAAAGGGCACCAATACCTCCTTTTTGCTACTGGCCATACCTCTCCCTATGCAACCTAACATCCTTCTAGCTTTCACCGTCACCTTTTTAACCTGTTTGGCCATCTTAAGATCATCATATACAATTACATCCAAGTCCCGCTCTTCCGTCGTGCACATAAGTTCTTCACCCCCTAATCTGTACTGTTCCCTCTGGTTTTTGCAGCCCAAATGCATGACCTTGCATTTCTTAGCATTACATTTTAGCTGCCAAATTTCAGACCATTCTTCAAGCTTCGCCAGGTTTTCTTCATGTTATTCACACCATCCGGCGTGTCTACTCTATTGCAGATTTTGGTATCATCCGCAAAGAGGCAAATCTTACGCGACAACCCTTCAGCAATATCATTTATAAAAATGTTAAAAAGAACAGTCTCAAGATCAGAACCTTGAGGCATGCCACTGGTAACATCCATTTCCTCTGTTGCTTTCCACTCAACCAGTTCCTGACCCAGCCTGTCACTTTGGGACCCATCCCAAGTGCACTCAGTTTACTTATCAGTTGTCTGTGTGGAACAATGTCAAAGGCTTTGCTAATATCTAAATACACCACATGGTCGCTCACATAAATACTTGCAAATAAGGAAAACTGTTGTTTTTTTAGAACTTGTTGCTCACACCCCAAAGAATTGCATGCATGTATCTAGCCAATCCTTAGAGGGAGTATTTCCCCTAATTCTTTTTTGAACTTAGTTAACATTTATGAGAGAAACAATTCTAGGATGAGAGATGCCCTTTTATTTTACCCATTCCTGATAGCAGAGAAGTGGAAGTACCCTGCTGGATTTTATAGTTGATCCATTCTTTTCTTGCTTTGCTATGGCTGATTTATGATGGAGGTGAGTAACATCTTGTGCCTCCCTCCTCTGAACTACTGACAAGGGAGTCTATCTCCACCAAGGATTAGATTTGCAGCTGTGTGGGCTGGTGCTGGTTATCTGAGCCAAAAGAAGACTGTTAACACAGGTCAATAGCACCTAACAATATTTAAAAAAAAAGTTTTAATTGTATTGCTTTTAAAGTGACAAGCAGTCAGAAAGCTTGTCTGGTTCCCTAAATCATGTTTCTCCTTTTCCTAAAACCAGAAGTGTGCGAGAAGTTTGTTCTGATGTGCCTGGCTTAATTTTTGAAGCTCCTACAGCAGCAAGAGAGAAAGGGTAACTGATGCTTTGGTCTGTCTCTCGTATCTCTAGGCACTATTGCTAAGACAGTCTGGATGTGCTCTTGACCTGAAGAAGGGCTGAGATCAGTTCAACGCAGAGTTTTTATAACAAGCTGAGAGTTGGCTCATGTGGAGCTCACAGTCTATATGCTGTTGGTCTATAGATACTCAGATTTTTCTTGGAATGCTTCTCCTGTGTGTTTGCTCAGCAACTACAATCTGAGATAGCTACAATGAGCTCATATCCTGAGAGGCCCCTAGAAGACTGTAGAAATGCCTTTTCTTTAAAAGAGTGGATGATTCAGTACAATCCAGGAGGTCTTCTTAGAATCCTGACAAATACTGAGGTCTCTGAATGGGGGTAAAACTATACAAGAGTTGTTTTTAATCTCTGTTCTCTACCTCCTATCATCTTGCAAGTGATGTTTTTTCTTCTCTGCTCTCCTATGTCTCTAGCAGAGGAAATTCCTTCTGCCTCCCTTTTACTTGGTGGGGAGGGAGGTTCCATCTGTTGACTAGGATGGAGGCTCTGTCGTTCTTGTTAGATCAGTGATTCTAAACCTTTATTCTATTGTGACACACCTGCATATCACACCAAATGCTACAATTCATAGCTAGTCAAAACTTTTGAATCCCCCATCCCTATAATATCATTTTATTACTGCTAATAATACAGGGGAAATAAGAGAAGCAATGATGGTGATTATGAGGAGAGGGAGTGTTGGAGTGGCAGAAAGACTAATTATGGAGATTTCAGACATTCAATTTCTAGGTTATCATCTGTCCAACCTGTTGTGCAAATGATTCTTAAGGAAAGCACAAGTCTGGTGTCAGATTTTTGGTGACACTGGTTGAGAACCACTATGGTAGGTGATCCTCACTTAACAGAGCAAGTTTTAAGAGTCTTTTTGCCTGAGTTTGGCATGTTAATTTTCAGTTCCTTATCATCCCATTAGATCAGTCCAAACAAATAGTATTTCATCTACTTTGTGGCCCTAAAGAAAGAAGGCTCTTCCTGCCCATCTTGGATCTCTTGATAAATCTCCCTCTTTAGCAGCCCTCTTCCTATTTTCTCTTTCTAGGCTTACTCTTCTCTTCTGTGTCCATCTCTCCCTCCCTCCTCTCACTTTAAGCCAGCATTCAGTTCCTACTTCTGTTCCTACCATTCCTTGTGACCTTGGGCAAGTTGTTGTCTTGCACACTAAACAAAAAATCCAATCCAATTAAAACAGAACCATACACTACACAACATCCTCAACAAAGTGGAGAAAAAGCCTCAGATTTAAAGAGCTAAACTCTGTTGAACCTCAAAAGGGGTATACTGCTTAGAATTGTAAGTGGTATATACATTTTTTTAAATAAATAAAACAGGTTGGCTCACTTTCAATCATTGACTGAAAAAACTCCACCAAACTGCAGATTGATTTATACATTCCTGGCAAATACCCAACACTATAAAGCAGGGGTGTCAAATGACTGTCATCGAGGGCCACAATCTAGTCGGTTTTCAGGATTTCCCCAATGAATATGCATGGGATCTATTTGCATGCACTGCTTTCGTTGTATGGTAATAGATCTCATGCGTATTCATTGGGGATATCCTGAAAACCCGACTGGATTGCGGCCCTCGAGGACCGACATTTGACACCCCTTCTATAAAGTATAACATATATAGAAACAGAATATTAAACCCTTCCCCCAGGATCGAAGTCAATTGCTCAGCATTCCAGTAGTAAGGTTCTTGGAATCCAAATGGTTGGTTTTGAAAGCTTAGGGCAAAGCATTAAAAAATAAAAATATCTGCTAGGAGTTGCCACACCTTTATCAAAAGTCACAATAAATCACCACATTGTTATCCAAAATCAAAAAAATGTACTTATCTTTCAAGAGGCACATCCAACTAACAGTAGCTGCTGTTCAAGAATCATGATGGGGCTCCCATTTCGCGGGTCCACCCACTGCGTCAGAGGAAAGAACCCAAAATGCCTTCTTAGTTCTTTACTGGCTGAAATGACCCAAACCATCACACTTTCAGTGTGGAATGCTCAAGTACACATCTTCCCAGCGTCTTGACATCAGAGAGTAAACTATGTATTGCTCGTAGGTTCAAAAAATGCACACGAGTCCAGTCTCATTTGAAAGGAAGCTCTGGAATGAGAGGGCATAGGATGAAGAGGTGAAAGGTTCTGGAGTAATTGAAGGAAATACTTTTTTACAGAAAGGGTAGATGCATGGAACAGTCTCCCAGAAGAGGTGGTAGAGACAGAGATTGTGTCTGAATTCAAGAGGGCCTGGGGTAGGCACGTGGAATCTCATAGAGAAAGGAAGAGATAATGGTTACTGCAGATGGGCAGACTGGATGGGCCATTTGGCCTTTATCTGCCTTCATGTTTCTATGAACACCCCAATATACAAAATGTCAGAAGAGAGGAGAAAAAAAAGAAACACTATATACAGAACACACAACCACTGCCTCATCATATCATTCTTACTTCCCCAACCCCCACACTTGAACCGATGTCGCAGAAATGCCTTCCATTCCATGGCCACATTAAGGCCATAGGGTGACATCATATCTATGTTAAAAATCCATCTTTGTTCATGCTGGTGAAGCAAGCACTTATGTTGCGTCAATGATCAGAAGTGTAGAGCTGTTCTAACACTATACAGCAAAATTCCTCAAAGCCATGATTGAATTGCATACAATGGGTCACCCAGGTTTCCATCAATTTGTGGGCTTAAACACAGTGTCGATGTTCAATCAATCTAATTTTTAACATTCAAGATGTCTGGCCTTTTGATAAAGGTGAGGCAACTCCTAGCGGATATTTTTTTATGTTTTACCCTGTGCTTTCAAAACCAATCGTTTGGATTCCAAGAACCTTGCTATTGGAATGCTGAGCAATTGACTTTGATCCTTGGGGAAGGTTTAACACTCTTGACAGTTTCTATTTTTTATATGTTTCTACATATGTTATACTTTATAGATTATTTGCCAGGAGCGTGTAAGTCAATCTGCAGTTTGGAGTTTTTTCAGCCAATGTTTTAAGGTGAGCTGTCGTGTTTTATGTACTCCTTTTTGGGGTTCAACAGGGTTTAGCTTTTTAAACTTGAAGCTTTTTCTCCACCTTGGTGAGGATGTTGTGTAGTATATGGTTCTCATGCCAAACAAAATATCCAATCTCCTCTAGTTGTAAAGTGCAAGTTATTGCCTCAGGTGCTAGCTTAGATGTAAGCTTTTTTTGAAGGGGACGTATCCTTCATGAATACTGCACAGTATGTGTTATAAAATGTTCACACATGAGAGAAGGTTGTGGTAAGGAGAGTAAAAATGGCAGAAACATACTGAAGAATGACAGTAATGTGAAACGAAGAGAGTTGCAATAGAGGTGTGAAAGAAGGCTTAGAAACTGGAGGAGAGAGAGAAAGGAATGATGAGAGACAAAAGAGCAAAGGATGACAAAACAAATGTACTAGTATGTCTTTTTCCCTCTTTGCCAAATCTGTACAACAAATTTTAATAAACCTTTGAAACTGATTTTTAATTTATAACATTTTATTGAAGGAAATAAGCAAATATAATACAAATAGATTTTAATAAGCTTTAGTGCATAAATGTTTACATCTGCAAAAGTCTCATTACATCATGAAATACTACAGAATTTACCCATAAACTATCATAGGGGACCAGAGGCTTTGGGTATATGAGGTCTGACAATTAAGTTCATGAACTTGCCACCATGCGCTTACATTGGAAGCACTGTACAAATAAGCTTTCATAACCTTGGTATATCATTGTCTTAGCTGTGTTCGTGTTGACATATGGCGGTGTCTTACTGAGTGGCGTTCATTATCATTATTGTATATTTTTGTGTTTCATCTTGAGAATGTTGGAACTTGAATTAGAGCAACGAACAAATAGGTGGACCACATGAGTGATTCCAAGATGGATGCTTGATTGAGCTTCTCCACACCGACCTCCTACAATTCAGGATATTTAACCATATTTTGTAAGCTCTCTTGAACATGACAACTAAATCTACATAAAATGACCATTGCTACACAATGCAATTAGCTATAAAATGCTCAAAAAAGGAGCTAAGTACCCAAGAAAAATCAGCCCTACACCTGACTCACTGGAGAAATCTAATACAATGGCTGAAGATATAAAGGGCCTGTGAGAACTTATACAACAAAATTTAAAAGTAACATTGGATATAAAATCTGAGATTTTGGAAATCGATGCACTACTTTCTGCTACGACCAGCGGCAGCAGAAGACTACTAACCTCCATACGGGGAGCACCACTCAAATAGATGGTATTGGAGCCCACCAGAGATCAGGCGATTCTGGACCTGATACTCACCAATGGAGATAGTGTCACAGAGGTTTCAGTAGGTGATGCGTTGGCCTCCAGCGACCACAACATGGTGTGGTTTCACCTCAGGAAGGGATTCACTAGGTCAAACACATCAACAAAGATCCTTAATTTTAAGGGCACTAACTTCAAGAGCATGGGAGATTTTGTTTATGAGGCGCTGCAAAACCAGGACACAACAAATAGTGTGGAGGTACTGTGGTCAACTCTGAAATCTACCGTACAGGAAGCAACCAACTTCTATATAAAAACCGTGAGTAAATGACGGAGAAATAACAAACCCCAGTGGTTCTCCGCGGAGATCTCGGAACTCGTAAAACAGAAGAAAAGAGCATTTGTATCCTACAAACAATCACAATGACTGGAAGCTAAAGAAGCCTATCTGGTGAAATCTAGAACTGTTAAAACAACAGTCAGAGATGCCAAACTCCGGACAGAAAAAGGAACACAGACGGGATAGTGCGCCTAAGAAAACCCGAAGGTAACTAAGTAGAATCGGACTCCGATAAAGCCGAATTACTAAATGAATACTTCTGCTCAGTCTTTACCTGTGAAGCGCTGGAATCCGATCCACAGCTGCAAACAAGGGAGAGCTCAGAAGATCCGTTCCGGAATTTTGAATTTACCACCAGCAGCATCTACCAAGAACTATCAAGGCTCAAAGTGAACAAAGCCATGGGACCGGATAAACTGCACCCCAGAGTGCTTAGGGAATTGAGAGATGTCCTGGCTGAGCCATTAACTGCGCTCTTCAATCTTTCCCTAAGCACAGGAAAAGTCCCATTGGACTGGAAAACAGCTAACGTCATTCCGCTCCACAAAAAGGGATGCAGGTCAGAGACTGCAAATTACAGACCGGTAAGTCTCACATCAATAGTGTGTAAATTTATGGAAATGTTGATTAAACCCAAATTAGATACGATTCTGAACGACGAGAGGCTGAGGGATCCCCACTAGCATGGATTTACAAAGGGAAGGTCCTGCCAATCCAATCTAATCAGCTTATTTGACTGGTTAAAGAAAAAGCTAGATAAGGGATTAGATTTGTATATAATGGAGGCAGTGTATGCAAATCAAGTTTATACATAATTATTGTGGATATCCTGAAACCTCACTGGTGAGGGGGTAGCCCAGGCCTCAGTTGAGAAACACTGTACTAGCGTAGAGTTTTGGGACAAGCGTAGGTAGAGCCATGATTTACCTATGTACTATATAAGTACTTTTATACGCTAACATCTATGGTTGGTCTAGTCACAATTACTGCTAGTTACTTGTAGTAGTTAATAGACATATAAGTGCCTATGTGCCTGGAAAAAAAAAGTCTGGAAATAGTTGTCTTCCATATTGTCCTTTCCCACTATTCCAGAGCTTGTGGGAATGGTTATGTCTATTGACCAGTAGGTGGTGAAAACACAGAAACGATCTGTAACATAAAGTCTGGAAATAGTTGTCTTCCATATTGTCCTTTCCCACTATTCCAGAGCTTGTGGGAATGGTTATGTCTATTGACCAGTAGGTGGTGAAAACACAGAAACGATCTGTAACATATAATCCCTGTGAGGTCCCACAGCCCCTTCCAGTCTGTGGATGGACATATTTTGAAGTCTCAGCTTCTGGTCCAGTCGATCTGCTGGCTTCCATTAGAGCAAGGTGGCTGCTTGCCTAATTAGGGATTTAGATTTGGAGGTGTTCAGATCCCTGGCTCCTGCAGCTTGAAGCCATCCACCAACATCAGTTTCTTGTTGAGGAGCCAGACTCAACAGCTTAAAAAATAAATTACAAAGTGTTGTGGCTGAAACAGCAGGAACAGCTCATTTCAATTGGGCACTGTGAGAAGAAACTTGCTTGAAATGAGTAAAGTGAGGAGACAATGGGAAGAACAGTCAGCAGGAGCAAGTCTGATGTGTTCCCTTTATTCTGTGCAGCTGGTGAACTGACAGCTATTAGCCGGGGTGGGGGGGATGGGTGTCTTTTGCTTAACCTGCCCTTTGCACTGACTCATGAGTTCCATATGCACCACTGGTCTATTTATGGTGGCACCTCGGGGTCTGTGAAGAGGGGCTTCTGGTGTGGAGCCTGCCATGAGTTTTTAGGATGCTGTGTCACTTGTAAGCTAGGAAGACATGCTGGATAATGATGGTGAAGATCCTTTCTTGGCATGAAGTTCGGGCTACCCAGATGCATTTGCTGATTCTCTTCAGCATACGAGTAGAGTAGGAGCCATATTTCAGGAGTGGTGGGGTGGATGATGATGAAGTAAAAATTGCCAAGGTTTCCCAACTCGACTGCTTACATGAATCTTGAGGCTCTCGCAGTTAACATAAAGCCTGGTCTAAACCAGCAGAGGAGGAAGAAGTAACCCGATGTGCAGTGATTCCCGTCCTCCTCCTCCTCCTGTTGCATGAGGTCTGTGAAAATTGAGGGAAAGAGACTTAATGCCGTCACTGAGCACTTATGTGGGGTGGAGGAATTCTGCGCTGTGAAGTTCTGTAGAAGTCTGCCATGAATACCGAATTCATGAGTGAGATTTGAATGCACTGCCTCTACTGCATACAGATTTCTCATATGAATATTCATTGTGGATATCCTGAACACCTATCTGGCTGAGGAACCACTGCCAGAGTCTTAACAACTTACTAAGGCATGAAGCATTTAAATGCTTTTCTGATCGAAGTAAGGCTAAAGAAATCTTTGATGTCTGAGATCTATTTGGTTTATATCTCTCTCATTCTAAACATATGTTTGAAATCTAAACATCTGTTTGAAATCTATTACAGTGATGTGAAAAAGTTCACCCCCTCCAATTTTCCCTATTATTACATATATAATCACAGTGACTAGTTTCTGATCTTTAAATAAATATAATACTATATTAGACAAAGGGATCTTGTACTACTACTACTACTACTATTTATCACTTATATAGCTCTGAAAGGCGTACACAGTGCTGTACATTTTGTCATTTAATAGACTGTGCCTGCTCAGAATAGTTAACAATCTAAATTGGACAGACAGACATGACATATATGGGGTTAAGGATGCAGAACCCAAGGTGAGAGGAGTTAGGCGCTGAAAGCAGTCTCAAAGAGGTGGGCTTTTAAATGTGAAAGATTTATTTATCTTGAAAAGAGACAGAGCCTGCCGTAGGGTTTCAATCAGCTTATTCCAAGCATACGGCATAGCAAGGTAGAAGGGATGGAGTCTGGAGTTGGCAGAAGAAGAGAAGGGCACAGACAGGAAGGATTTACTGGTTGAACGGAGCTCGTGGAGGAAGAACATTGGGGGAGATGAGTGAAGAGAGATAGTGAGCGGCAGCCAAGTGAGTGCACTTGTAAGTTAGTAAGAGGAGTTTGAATTGTATTCGGAAATGGATGGGAAGCCAATGAAGTGACTTTAAGAAAGGAGTAACGTAAGTATAGTGGCTCTCATGGATTATGAGTTATGCATCTAATTTCTGGATGGATTGGAGGGAAGCAAGATGGCTAAGCAGAAGGCCTGAGAGTAGCAAGTTGTAGTAGTCTCAGTGGGAGGTGATGAGGACGTGGATAAGAGTTTTGCTAGTGTGCTCAGAGAGGAAGGGTTGGATTTTGGTAATATAGAGGAAGAACAGCAGGTTTTAGTGATATGTTGTGTCTGGGCAGTGAAGGTGAGAGTGAAATCAAATTGGATCCGGAGGAGCAGGTTGTGGGTTTGGAGAATGAGAGAAGATGTACGGTTTCCTCAGTGATTATGGAGAAGGAGGAAAGAGTGGCAGGTGTTGAGGGGAGGTTAGCAGAAGGGACAGGTGAATCTTCAGGATCTTATTGTAGAAGAACTCTGCCATAGTTTGGGGAGAAATTGAAGTGGGGATAAAAGGTAAGGGAGTTTAGTGTGATAAAGAGATGGTGAGGGTTGGAGCTAAGAGATGTGGTTAAGTGGGTATAGTATTCTTTGTCCAGCAAGAGGGCAGACTGGAGTGATGTCAGCATGAATTTGAAGTGTATGAAGTCAGCGTGCACACGAGATTTCAGCCAGAGATATTCGGTAGAACGGGCACATGTGCATAGGTAATGGATGTGGGGGGTCAGCCATGGTTTGGCTTGCTTAATAACGTGAAATTGGAGGAGCAAAGGTATCTAGAGAAGAGAATGGTATTATTGGAGAGGACAGCTTCATTGACAGTCGTTGTGTGATATCTAGAAGCCCTAACATATAAAATCTTAGATCCTCAAGCTACACATGAAAAAGGACACCAACTGGACATCGTAGCATACATGTCCCAACAGACCACACATCCAGAAATTCAAACGGAAAATGGAACCGCTCCCTTTGGTCTGATCACTACACCTACTTCTTCGAAATCAATTGGTCCAGCAACAAATATACTCCGACTACTCAACAGACTACCTTCCTTTCACGCAAACATATAAATCCCACAGTATTCTGGTCAAAAACAGATTCCATAATACAACACTACACACCTAAAGACTTCATTTCTAAATGGAACCTGCTAAGTAAGACCACCCTCAATGAACTAGCCCCAGAAAAACTTAAAACCCAAATCCTCTGAAAATCAGACAAGTGGTTTGACAACGAACTACTCCAACTCAAAAGACAATGTAGACATCTGGAAAGAAAATGGAGAAAAAGAGACCAAGATTCCATAAAAACAGCATGGATAACAACAAACCGAAAGTACAAACAAAAACTGAAAGAAAAAAGAAGGACATACTACTCGAAACAAATTGGAGATGGACCTCAAGACTCAAAAAAATTATTCCAGCTACTAAAAGACCTCACAAACACAACACCTTACATAGAGAACAACAATTCGCCTCCACCTACAGCCACCCTCCTAACTTCCTGCTTCAAAAACAAAATCGCAATTATCAGAGCTTCTTTCAACGGAACACCCTCACACATAAGAGTCATCATTTCCACCAATAGATAAAGAATCAGTCGCAGCAGATAGAATCTGGTCTCATTTCTCACCTATAGATTGGACAGACTTCAACAATCTTTATAATAAATATAGCCATGCAGCCTGTGACCTCAACCATTGCCCCACATACCTACTGAAAACATCAAGCACATTATTCTGCTCCCTGCTTCTACAATGGATATACTCTTCACTACTAGAGGGTTATTTCCCACCAGAACTCAGTGAAATCATAATAACTCCGATATTAAAGGACCCTAAAGGAGCAACAGACCAACCATCCAATTACAGACCCATTGCCTCAATCCCATTGTACATTAAACTGATGGAAGGTCTCGTAGCCAAAATTCTAGCCTCTTTTCTAGAGAATCACAACGTACTCCACCCCACACAATCAGGGTTCTGAGCCAAATACAGCACCAAAACACTTCTAGGAACACTAATGGACACTGCAAGACAACACCTCAGTACAGGCAAAAAAATACTGCTGATACAATTAGACCTTTCTGCAGCCTTTGACTTGGTCGACCACGACATGCTTCTACAAACTCTCGACTCAATAGGAATCTCTGACAAAGTACTTGCATGGTTTAAAGGATTCCTACAATCAAGAACTTACACAGTCAAAACAATGCAAGAAAAATCAGAACCTTGGTCCAACCCCTGCGGAGTTCCCCAAGGATCACCCCTATCACCTACTCTATTTAATATATATATAGCTTCCCTCAGCTACTACCTGGATAATCTTGGCATAATTTCATACAGCTACGCAGATGACATCACTATTCTTCTACCCTTCAACCAACCAGAATCCTTCATAGCAAACACAATACACAGTACCCTCGAATCAGTGGCTATATGGATGACAGAGCACAAATTAAAACTTAACCCTGACAAAACAAATTTCATTCTACTTGAAAATGACAAAACTCCAACGTTAACTAATCTTGTAATAAATTCATTTTCATACCCAATACAACCTACTTTAAAATTGCTTGGAATCACGATTGACAGAAGCTGTAACATGCAACTTCAAATTAACAAAATAATAAAGACATCGTTCATGACCATGAGAAATCTGAGAAAAATCCGATCATTCTTCGAAAAGAAGCAATTCCTACTACTGGTACAATCTCTAATCCTTGGGATGCTGGACTACTGCAACATACTATACCTACCATGTCCCGCGATCATAATGAAGCAATTGCAGACGGTGTAGAATACAGCCCTGAGACTTGTCTATTCACTAAAAAACTATGACCATATCACAGAGGCATACCATGACTCGCATTGGCTTCCAATAGAAGCGAGAGTGAACTTCAAATTCTACTGCTTACTTTACAAGGCTATCAACGGAGAAAGCCTAACTTACTGGAATAACAGACTAAATCAATCCTCCTCAATCAGACACAGAAGAACACATTCACTATTCTATTACCCACCATCCAAAAATGTCAAACAAAAAAAACTTTATGACAACCTAATAGCCTCCAAAGCAGCTAAGTTGGACAAACAACTCACCACTCTGTTATCTTCATCCACAGATTACAAAACCTTCAAGAAAGAAATTAAAACCATACTCTTCAAAAAACACGTTAAACCTATCCAGCACAACAATCCTAACCCAACATCCAACACTCTATAAACCCTTAGTACTCTCTAATTTTTCTAGTTACCAAACCTTATCTAAAACCCATAATTCTCCCTTAAAATTTTATCTCATCGTTTAATCTATTACTTCAAAGTTGAAATGTAATTCTTGTTTTAGTTTGAATGTAATCCGCCTTGAACCGCAAGGTAATGGCGGAATAGAAATCACTAATGTAATGTAATGTAATATCTAATCGAATCTTCCATTTGTGAGTCACAACATACCTATACAAATCAAAGAAGGAGGAGAAGAGGACATGGAGAGATAAGAGGAGGGACTTAGATGTAGGAGATGCTATAAAGAAACTAAGATAGTGTCAAAAAGGTGAGTCTTCAGGTTTTTTCTGAATCTAGTGTAGTTTGTCTCTTTCCTGATAGCATCTGGTCGGTCATTCCAGATTTTTAAACCCAGATAAGTTAGCATAGAGTGGAAAATTCGTTTGTAGTGGAGGTATTTTGTGGATGGTAAGTTTAGTTGGACTCTTAAGGATTCTTTTTTATGTTATCCAAACATTAGAGAATAATTGGATGAGAGGGGCTGCTGATCTTCCGTATAGGATCTGGTGTAGGATACATGATGATTTGAAGATTATTCAGGATGATATTGGGTGCCAATGTAGTTGCCTGATATGGTAGTTGAGAGGGATGAGAGAGTAATGGAGAGGGCTCCAGGTCAATAGCCTGAAAGTTCCTGAATGTGACAATGGTGATTTTTCCAGAGTTCTGAAGGGGAGGGGTGATGAATAGTGAACATCAACAGGTGATGGTCAGAGAGGGGAAGGGTGGTATTGCAGAATTTGGTGGTTGAGCAATTGGAGGAAAGAATTAGGTCCAGGCAGAATCCTTTCTGTTATGTAGGGGTGGTAGAGCACAATTGGAGACTGAATGAGTAGACACCCTAGATCAGTGGTCTCAAACCCGCAGCCCGGGGGCCACATGCGGCCCACCAGGTACTATTTTGAGGCCCTCGGTATGTTATCACTGTTGTTCTGGAACGTTGCCCACCTCACTGCTGTAACCTCACGCGAACGCCTTCCTGCATCTTTCTGCATGTTGCACTTCTTTCAGCTGTGTATAGCTGAAATTATCAGAAGCAATTAAGGAAAGATTTATAAATACGTTTTACCTCATGCAAAGTTGTCATTTCTTTAATAAGACATTAACTATTTTTTCTGTGGCCCTCCAAGTACCTACAAATTACATTACATTACATTACATTACATTAGGGATTTCTATTCCGCCATTACCTTGCGGTTCAAGGCGGATTACAAAAGGTTAATTTAAAAAAGACAGAATTACAATGATTAGCTAGAGAGGTAAGTTGTAGATCTTAAGAGCATTTAGAGGTCGTGTTGTTATTGCTGTTTCAGGAATTTCTTGAAAAGTGTGGTTTTTATTTCTTTTCTGAACGTCCTATAGTCTGGGGTGGTCATCAGAAGGTTGGAGATCTGGT
Organism: Geotrypetes seraphini; assembly: GCF_902459505.1. NCBI lineage: Eukaryota > Metazoa > Chordata > Amphibia > Gymnophiona > Dermophiidae > Geotrypetes > Geotrypetes seraphini. Next base: position 93,388,846 of record NC_047084.1, on the reverse strand, counting down.
TGTCCAGTCTTGCGGCTTGAGTGGCTAGGAGGCCGTCGTGTAGTTTTGTTCTTTTTACTTCTTTGATTGGGGGGGGTATGAATGGGGAGTGCGTTTTTCTGTGTCTGGTACTGGGTGCTTGGATGAGGCGATTGTTCAGGTATGATGGGCTGTCTCCGTGTAGGGTTTTAAATAATATGCAGTAGAATTTGAATTGGATTCTTTCTTGGATTGGGAGCCAGTGTGAGTTGATGTAAGCTTCAGTGATGTGGTCATGTTTTTTCAATGAGTAGATGAGTCTCAAAGCTGTATTTTGGATTGTTTGGAGTTGTCTTATCGTGGTTGCAGGACATGGAAGGAAGAGTATGTTACAGTAGTCCAATATACCTAGTATTAGGGATTGTACTATAAGTTGGAATTGTGTTCTTTCAAAGAATTTTCGGACTTGTCTCAGGTTTCTCATGATTGCGAATGATTTTTGAATTGTTTTATTTATTTGCGGTTGCATTGTGCAGCATCTGTCTATGGTCATGCCTAGTAGTTTTATGGTGGTTTGGATGGGATATTTGGTTGCGTTTATGTCTAGGATGGTTGTGGTTTGGATCTTGTCATTTTCTAGGAGGATGAATTTGGTTTTGTCTTGGTTGAGTTTAAGTTTGTGATTTTCCATCCAGGTTGTGACTGCTTCAAGTGTTTGGTGAAGTTTGTCTGTCATGGTAGGTTTAGAATGATCGTATGGGACGAGGATGGTGATGTCATCCGCATAACTATAGGAGGTTATGCCTAGATTATCCAGATGCGTTCCTAGAGAAGCAGTGTAGAGATTGAAGAGGGTGGGGGATAGTGGAGATCCTTGTGGTACGCCGCAGGGGTTTGACCAGGATTCTGACTTTTCTTTGTTTGATTTTACACTGTAGGTTCTGAGTTTTAGGAATCCTTCAAACCAGGAGTATACTTTGTCTGAGATGCCTATTGCATCTAAGATCTGTAGAAGGATGTTGTGGTCTACTAGGTCGAATGCCGCCGATAGGTCCAGTTGTATGAGTAGCATTTTTTTCCCTGTACTAAGTTGTTGTCTGACGGTATCCATAAGGGAGCCTAGTAGTGTCTCTGTGCTGAAGTTTGTTCTGAAGCCTGATTGCATGGGGTGGAGTAGGTTATGGTCCTCTATGTAATTGGTGAGGAGTTTGGCTACTAGGCCTTCTATAATTTTGACATATAGCGGAATTGAGGCTATAGGTCTAAAGTTAGATGGGAGGTTTTGTGGTGCTTTTGGGTCTTTTTGGATTGGGGTGATGACAATTTCGCTGAGGTCAGCAGGGAATGTGCCTTCTGTGAGCGTGAATTGGATCCATTGTAGAGTTATGGTGCGGAATTTTACACTAGGGGTGGTAAGGAGATATGAGGGGCAATGGTTGAGGTCACAGGAGGCATGGCTGTATTTTTTGTAGAATTTGTTGAATTCTGACCATTGTATGTTAGGGAATTGAGTCCAGATTCTGTCTGCTGCGATTGCCTCTTTTCCTGTAGGGTGGATTGTGATTGGTTTTTGATGGGATGGGTTAAGGATGAGTGTGGTTCTGGTGTTGGTGATTTTGTTCTTGAAGTGTTCTGCTAAGAGGGTGGGTGATGGTGGAGGTGTATTCGTGGTGGTAGTGTATGGTTTGGTGTCTGTTAATTCTTTCAGGATTTGGAATATTTTTTTGGAATCTTGGGTTTCCGTGCCTATGAGATTAGTATAGTAGCTTTTCCTCTTATCTTTTAGTAGATTTTTGTATTGTTTGTTGATTTTTTTCCAGTCGGTTTTTGTTTGATCTTGGTTCTTTTTTCTCCATTTTCTTTCTAATCTTCTACACTGTCTTTTGAGTTGGAGTAATTCATTATCAAACCATTGGTCTGATTTCCTGCTGGTTCTGGTTTTGGTTTGTAGGGGTGCCAGATCATCAAGGATGTTGGTGGATACATTTTTCCAGTGGGAGATGAAGTTTTTTGGGTCGCAGTCTTGGATAGTTTCGTCTATATTTGACCAGAAAATGGTTGGGTCGATATGTTTGCGTGAGGTATATGTGGTTTTTTTTGATTGAGGTGTGTGTTTGGTTTTGGTCCAATTGATGTTGAAGTTATAAGTGTAGTGGTCTGACCATAGGGATGGGGACCATGTTCCGTTAGGAGTTTGGATTGCTGGATTGGATGGTTGGTGAGACATGAATGCAGCAATGTCCAGTTGATGACCTTTTTCATGAGTGGTTTGTGGGTTTAGGATCTGGAAGGATAAGGCATTGAGGAAGGATAGACAGTTATTTGCTGGTGTGGAGGTTGTGTCTTCTAGGTGTAGGTTTAGGTCTCCTAGGATGAGGTTATATTCAGCTGTTAGTGAGTTTAGGTAGATGAAGTTTTCAAATTCAGGTCTCACTGTGGTCCAGTTTCCTGGTGTTATGTAGCAAAGCAAGCAGTTTAGAGAGTTTTTTAGTGTTGGGTTTGTGAGTTGACACGCTAGGAAATCCATTTGTGGAGTGGATGTTTTCTCAAGAATGTTTAGAGTTATGGAGTTCTTGAATATTATTGCTAGTCCTCCTCCTCTTTTTTTCTCTCTGCAGGTTACTGTTATTTTGTATCCTGGCGGGCATACTTCTTTTATTCTAGGGTCTGTGTCTGAGGTTAACCAGGTTTCAGTGAGGAATAGGCAGTCAAGTTTTTCTGTTTTTATCCAATTTTTTATGTTTTCTGTTTTGGGTCCTAGAGATCTGATGTTAACATAGGCACAAGTAAGGGAGGTCGTGTTGGTCTGGGGAATGTAAGTTGTTTCCGGGTATATGAGTGTTGTGGGAGTTGGATGAGTTTTTGTTTTCGGAGGTGTTGATCTTCTTCTCCAGATAACATTGATGGGGTGTTGAGTGCTGGTGTGGTGGTTCGGGTTTCTTGATGTGAGTATTCTTCTGTTGGGAATTTGGAAGTTGGTTGTACTGGCGGTTGAGGTTGTGGTGGGTAAGTTGTTTGCTGTTGTTTTCCAGCTAGAGATGAGGAGGATTATCAGGAGGGTGGCTAGTTTGTGTGTATGCAGGGAGAGCTTCATGTTTGATGTCTGGTTCAGAGTGTTCGGAGTGTTAGGTAGAGGGAATGGTTCTCTCTTAGAGTCCTGGTTGGAGGGGGGGGAGGAGCGGGGATCTTTCGCTCCTTACCTTATAATGGAAGTCGGCAGGAGGTCTGGTGGAGTGGTCTCTGGGGCTTTGGTGTTCCCGTTTCCAAGGTCCGCTGGTGCTCCTCTCAGGTGCTCCTCTCAGGTGCTCCTCTCAGGTGCTCCACGAAGGCGCTCACTAAGGCGCAGGCGCCTTTGTCGTGCGCCTTCGTCGGCACGCCGAGCAGCGGCGCGCTGTTGTCGCTGTGTCTTTTTATGTAAGTTGTCCTCCTGCGGGATCGGGGGGGCGGAGCAGGGCTCCCTCGCCGGCCCGGTCGTGCTGGAAAATGGCGAGTGCTGGCGCTGTGTCTTTTTATGTAAGTTGTCCTCCTGCGGGATCGGGGGGGCGGAGCAGGGCTCCCACGCCGGCCCGGTCGTGCTGGAAAATGGCGAGTGCTGGCGCTGTGTCTTTTTATGTAAGTTGTCCTCCTGCGGGATCGGGGGGGCGGAGCAGGGCTCCCACGCCGGCCCGGTCGTGCTGGAAAATGGCGAGTGCTGGCGCTGTGTCTTTTTATGTAAGTTGTCCTCCTGCGGGATCGGGGGGCGGAGCAGGGCTCCCACGCCGGCCCGGTCGTGCTGGAAAATGGCGAGTGCTGTCGTTGTGTCTTTTTATGTAAGTTGTCCTCCTGCGGGATCGGGGGGGTGGAGCAGGGCTCCCACGCCGGCCCGGTCGTGCTGGCAAATGGCGAGTGCTGGCGCTGTGTCTTTTTATGTAAGTTGTCCTCCTGCGGGATCGGGGGGGCGGAGCAGGGCTCCCACGCCGGCCCGGTCGTGCTGGAAAATGGCAGGGGCAGCCGGGTTGAGAGTTGAGGAGCAGTACCCGAAGGCAGAGGGCTGCTCCCGAAGAAATCAGTTGAATTTGGCAGGGGCTTCGGGAGGCGGAGCTGGACTCCCACGCGGCCCGAAGTACCTTCCTGCGGCAGGAGAAGCAGTTTTTTCGTTGGGGCAGCTCCCGGTTTCAGTGGGGCTGCCCTGAAGAGAAAAGCTGTGTGTGCTGTTCTGCAGGGGGCTTCGGGAGGCGGAGCTGGACTCCCACGCGGCCCGAAGTACCTTCCTGCGGCAGGAGAAGCAGTTTTTTTCGTTGGGGCAGCTCCCGGTTTCAGTGGGGCTGCCCTGAAGAGAAAATCTGTGTGTGCTGTTCTGCAGGGGGCTTCGGGAGGCGGAGCTGGACTCCCACGCGGCCCGAAGTACCTTCCTGCGGCAGGAGAAGCAGTTTTTTCGTTGGGGCAGCTCCCGGTTTCAGTGGGGCTGCCCTGAAGAGAAAATCCAAAATGTGACCCTGCACAGGGTTTGAGTTTGAGACCACTGCCTAGATAGTGTAAATAACATGAAGGAAAGATCTAGCGAAGCTTGAAGAATGGTCTGAAATTTGACAGCTAAAATTTAATGCTAAGAAATTCAAGTGAGCCTGCTGGAACAGATAGGGAAAATGCGTGAAGTACCTGTATGTAAACCGCTTTCAGTTTTATTGTATAAGTACAAAAAGGTGGTATACAAGCCCAATCCCTTTCCTCTCTTCTCTCCCACTCCCTTTGTCCATGTGCCACTACCTCCTTCCCTCCCCTCCATCCATGTGCCCCCCTGTTCCTCTCCTTTGCCTCTCCCATTCAGCATCTCTCCCTCCCTCCCCTGCGTTTCCACCAAATGTTCTTCCCATCCAGTTCTGAAGTCCCCCTCATCATGAAAACTACAAGGAGGTCGCCGTCGCAGCAGTGATTCTCTAGTGTTGCCCGAGGCTGCCTCTGCACAGTTCCTTTGTTGTGTTCCACTCATGCGGAAAGCCAGAAGTTGCTTCAGAGGGGGGTGGACAGTGGCAGAAGAACAGTACAGAGGAGGCCACTGGCAGCAATGGAGAATCACTACTGCACCAGCATCCTAGTAGTTTTTGAGGTGAGGGAGAGCTTTGGAACCCAGTGGGGAGCTGCACAAGAGTTTCCCCGAGCCACCATTGGCTCGTGGGCCTTGTAATGAAGAGCAGTGCTGTGGACCCTGCAGTTATGTGGCTTTATTATCTTTAGCATATAACACCACGTCCCCCCCCCCCACACCTTCTTCCTACCCTGTGTTTCCTGAACAGTTTACAGCCCGGTATAGCTATAGCCCAGTCATGTTTCGTGAACCACATCTCCATGATCATCACTAAATCCATCTCAGCCTCTCCCATCACAGCCTCTAGATCCAGAACCTTGTTTCCCATACTTAGAGCATTAGTATATACTGCTTTTCAGACATTGCCCCTATTTCTCATTTACGTAGAAATAATTAGCAATTCACATACCTGAGAGCTTTGATCATCCTACCCTAACAATTCTAGTTTAAAGCCCTTTTCAGTAGGTTAGCCAGTCTGCTGTTGAAGACACTTCTTCCCTTCTTTGATAGATGCACACCATCCCTGCTCAGCAGCTCTTGGAAAAGCATCCCATGGTCCAGGAAGCCAAAACGCTCTTGACGACACCATCCGCGCAGCTAGGCATTCATCTCCAGGATGCGAGCTGCTCTGCTTTGGCCTTTACCCTCGACAGGGAGGATCAACAAGAACACCACCTGCGCACCTGACTGCTTCACCTTCTCTCCCAGAACCACGAAGTCACTTTTGATATGTTCGGAGAGGTACCTAGCAGTATCTTTAGTGCCAACATAGATGAGCAGCATCGGATAATAGTCATTAGACTTGATGTGTCTCAGCAAGCTCTCTGTAATAACTACTACTAGATTAATTAAGATATCTTTTAAAGAGATTTAAAATGGGACATATTCTTAATTGCTAATAAAAGAAAGTGTGATAGCATTTATGATCAATAGAATTAAAATTTAAATGCCAGGCCTTCGTGTTTAAAATTTATGGATAAACCCATTCAGGATAAAAATTATGGATCTAATTAACTTTCAGGTGATGCAAATAAGTACCTACTGTATTAACCAGTCAAAAGTAATATTTTATTAAAAGATAAGAACAGGATGGTGCTCAGATTTTATAAAAACTAACCCAAAGGAAGGAGAAAAACCTCTATATTGCAAAACCAAAAATACCACACAGAAGTAAGGGTAGACCAAGAACTTTCCTGCAACAAGTATAAAATATAAAACACTCTTATTAGAAAAGTACCGACAGATGAAAAAGACCCAAAACTTTTTAAATGCTCAAATGTAAGATTTTAGTACTATGAAGAGCTCTTTTTGTATAGTAAATCTAATCTGAAGTGTTCTGTTAGTTTAAGTGTATTCTGTCTTTTGTTTTTATTTTCTGACTGTGTTGTTACTAATGTTGCATTTTATTTAAGCTCAAAGTAACATGGTTTCATTGTGGTACCTCATAAATGTTAATTCACGTGATATGCAGGATTTCTTTGCCTTTGTTTAATTTGCTCTGTGTGTGGGTTTTTTTCCCCCCTGCAGGTTGCACTTTGCTGTTTCATCGTTAAAACAATTCCTTAGTCGGCACAAGAGTTTGTGCTCCATGATTTGAAAGTGGAAACGGCTCAGAAACTCTGAAATGAAGATGGAGGCAGTTGGGAAAGTGGAAGAATTCCTTGAAACTGAAACACCACTTAAAATCTCTAAACAGAATGAGGGTGTTCAGACAGGAGAGAGGCCTCTACAACTAGAGATGGACAACCGAAAAGATGGGGCGCAGGCTGTAACGGATTCTACGATGCTGTCTTCAATGCCCTGCTTATTAATGGAACTTAGAAGAGACTCTTCAGAGTCTCAGTTAGCTTCTACAGAGAGTGATAAGCCAACCACTGGCCAGGTCTATGAGAGTGACTCTTCAAACCATTGTATGCTTTCTCCATCTTCCAGTGGGCATTTAGCTGATTCTGACACATTGTCTTCTGCTGAAGAAAATGAGCCTTGTCAGACAGAAGCTGCAATCACAGGAGACCCTTCTGGAGGGTCAGGAGCTGCTGTTGGCCGAAAATCTCGAAGGTCCAGATCTGAGAGTGAAACATCAACCATGGCTGCTAAGAAGAACCGACAGTCCAGTGACAAACAGAATGGGAGGGTTGCCAAGGTCAAAGGTCATCGGAGTCAGAAACACAAAGAACGAATTCGCTTGTTGAGGCAGAAGCGTGAGGCAGCATCAAAGAAGAAGTATAATTTGCTGCAGGACAGCAGTACAAGTGACAGTGACCTGACTTGTGACTCCAGCACCAGTTCATCTGACGATGACGAAGAGGTGTCAGGAAGCAGCAAGACAATCACAGCAGACATACCAGGTAGAGAACATTTCTTGCAGATGTCGAAATAGAGCTAGTTAACCCTTTTTAGAAAAAAAAAAAATCTGTTCAATAGCTTAGTAGAGGAAATGAATGTTTGGTAGTGCAGTGTTATGATTATTAAAAAATTTAAATATGATTTTTTCCAATAAAAAGTACAAATAAGAAAGCATATTTTGAAAAAAAGTACATATTCTCCATGTAAATTAACTGTAACATTGTCTCTTTTCTCTCTTCCTCTCCCTCCCCCATGTACATAAGAAATGTCCTTTTCAAATATATTGCTAAGACATCTGCAATTAGTAGACTATAGCTTTATTTACTGTAATTAAATTAGAACATCTAAAATTTGACTTAGTCCAGGAAATATCTTCTGTTATGAATCCATTCATCTGTGCAGCATAGATTACAATGCCATCTGCTGACTCGACATACCAGCATTCATCCGAAGAAGTGTTTTCATGATGCCTTGTACGAATCATTTTGCTTCTTTTCCCTCATTCTCTTTTGTCAATGTGCACAGGCAAAACATTTTTGTGGGATTTTTTTTAAATTTTTTTTGGGGGGGGTAGTTGGGTAAGGAATGTTTTAGGTTTTTTTTATTTGTTTCATATATTCTTTTAATGAGCATACGCAAATCAAGTGTATACACTTTGTAGGTTTATATACATTAAATTGATTTTGTATGCACTAGAATGTGCACATCTCTCTTGTTTAAGCATATTTGCATGCAGAGGTTAGATTGTTATACTTGTAGACCTTTTATTCTGTATCTGGATGGCCCAGTAGTTTTCCTTGCTGCGTGGTCTGCCTGCAGAAAGTTGAAGCAAGTGTGTTTTTGATATGAATGAAATCAGCACTGGAATTTGAAATGGGCTGTGGGTCTGTGATCCTGGGCCAAATTTGACTGTAGCTATTTTCAGCCTGGAAAACCCAGGGGTGAAGTTTTGAGTCTAAAAGAGCAGGCAGGTAGCCTGCTGGATTGCTTGGATTATTCTCAAGAAGGAAGAAACTTTCTGGGAGCAAGAAGGTAGCATACTGTAGTGTCTTGTATTAGTTCCCAGGTTAACAGCTCATATTTGATTTTCTTTGGAAGGTTGTCTATTCTCTTATATGAGGGGGTGATGAAAAATTTTCAGCCCAACCAAGAAGGGAATGACATGGAGCCATGAAACCTACAAGTTATTCCACATTTTCAATCTAAGTTCAACACACTTGGCACATCGTGTCTGAAGTTTCTGTAACGCTTCCAAGATATCTGGTCACTGAAATACTGCTCTGCTGCTGCAATCACCTCTGAATCACTCAAAAAATTGTTGAATTTTTTTGAACTCTCTTTAAGTTTTAGAATCAGAAAATAAATGGAGCAAGATCTGATGAGTAAGGTGGATGGTCTATAGATTGAAACTCCAACTGCGTCAAAACATCCATTATTTTGCCAGCCTTGTGAGCAGGTGCATTGTCTTGCAAAGAGAAAACTCCTTCCTGCAGCTTCCCTCTCCTTTTTTCTTAATCAGCACAGCAAGTTATAGTAGTAATCTGCATTAACTGTTTGGCCCCTTGGAAGATAGTCGTTGCAACACCTTCCTGATCCCAAAACACTGTGGCCATGACCTTTCCTGCTGACTTTTTTGGGTCTTGAATTTCCTTGGCCTTGGAGAACCTGAGTGACGCTATTGCATGGACTGTTGTTTTGTCTCGGCATAGAAACATGATTTCAGATAAAGGCCCATCTGCAGTAATCATTATCTCTTTCTCTTTCCTAGAGATCCCACGTGCCTATCCAAGGCCCTTTTGAATTCAGACACAGTCTCCGTCTCCACCACCTCTTCTGGGAGACTGTTCTATGTGTCTACCACCCTTTCTGTAAAAATGTATTTCCTTAGATTACTCCAGAGCCTATCACTTCTTAACTTCATTCTATGCCCTCTCATTCCAGAGTTTCCTTTCAAATGAAAGAGACTCGACTCATTCACATTACATTATGTAGGTATTTAAACATCTCTATCATATCTCTCCTCTCCCACCTTTCCTCCAAAGTATACAGATTGAGATCATAGTAACATAGTAAATGATGGCAGATAAAGACCCGAATGGTCCATCCAGTCTGCCCAACCATACATGCTCCATAAATTAATTTAAATGGTCCTTTTTCTTAGATATTTCTGGGCCAGAAACCCAGAGCCCATCTACTAGAGTCTCCATCAATGCTCACTCCAGCCCATCTTAACCATCACAGCCATTGAAACCCTCCCCAGCCCATCCTCAACTGAATAGTCCATATACGAGACCCAGGCCGTGCAAGCCTGCCCAGTACTGGTTTTAGTTGCTTCACCTTATGATGAAGACCACATACCATTTTAGTAGCCTTGCTCTGGACCGACTCCATCCATTTTATATCTTTTTGAAGGTGTGGCCTCCAGAATTGTACACAATATTCTAAATGAGATCTAAATGAGGTTTCATCAACAGTAACTAGTCATTCAAAAATGTTGGCACCAGCTCACTGAAAATGCTGCAAAATCAATTTGGAATTATCCACTTGATATAGTTTCTTATCAAAATTCAAACATTTGGGCACACACTTGGCTGACAGCTTCTGCATAACCAGCTGCTCATGGATTATACACCAACACATTCCCTGGATATCTAGTGTGTCAGCAATTGTTTTAGCCAATATTCGTCAGTCTGTCAAAATCAGGTCATGGACATGGCCAACAATTTCAGTAGCTGACACTATTTGAGGCCTTCCAGACCTTGCTGCATCTTCAGTTTCAAAATCTCCACACTGAATGTTTGCTTACCACTTCTTCACTGTGGAGTATGATGGGCATTTGTTATTCAATGTTTGCATCATACATTCATGGATTTCCTTTGGAGTTGTCTTCTGAAGGAATAGGAACTTCATGATGGCTCGAAGTTCCACACCTGAAAATTTGACACTTTTCATTGACATGGGTCAATTAATGATCTAAAATGATGTCAGAACATAGCATTATGATTCTTCAAATTGGTACTTTGCAAAATGAAATAGCACACATTTCAACTATAGCGTCAAATAATGCTCAGAATTAAGGAAGTTGGTTGGGCTGAGAACTTTTCAGCACCCCCTTGTATAGAAGAAATGAGAGGCCAAAACATAGTGCCTGAGATCATACCTGCTTAAATATTGGTGAACGAGTTTATCCCATTTGTGGCCAACAGCAATCTGAGTGAAAAATGCTCCGTTCATAAAAGACAAATGCAAAAAAATAAAAATGTTCAAATATTAAAAAGAAATAAATTGTGAAAAGGGGTGTAAACATTAATTAGGGTGAGATAAATTCAAAGTATGATAACTTTGAGGTGGCAGGAGCCAGCAAGAGTAGGCAAAAGTAGATGGAGGTCCCAGAGGTGTTGAAAATGGCTCATTGAAATACACCCTAATACAGTTCCAAAGGCCCCTTCTTGCACAATGATTAGTTAAATGTTTTTGTCCCTTTCCTAGACTTCATGATTTCAAATTCTATCCAAATAGATATCTCCAGTATCTCTTCATGAGCTGACCTCCAGGTTAGAAGAAAAGAAAGAAACTGTAAGGTCTTTGATAAATGTGGAATCAGAGGGGAAGGTTGCTAACCATACAGGTAGCTAGAGGCAAAGGGGAACAGATACATTGGCTCTAGATGCTTTCCCAGAATGCTGTCTTCCTGGTGATGGAGATTATAGAGAAGGAATGGGCTTGCAAGACCATAAGAGAACCTCCTCTCCAGGTCTATTACTCTTCCAGAGGAAGAAACATAAATTTTATGCTGTTCTGCTGTGTTTGACATCCCTGATAACAATGCAGTCTACCTTAGAATCTGCTAGCATTTGGAAAGCAGTGATGAGAGAGTACTCATGCATTTTAGAGTACAGTATATCCATGCATGATATATATGGCCCTATGGGTCATATTCCATATGAATGCAACAGTGATATCTTTTGAGAGAGGATACTACACCAAACTATCTGTTGCTCTGACAAGTTGTTCAGTCCGACCTAATGCATTTGGAGAGATAATTAATTTTAATTTGGATAGATAGGTTCACTCAAATGGGGAGCCACTGTGTTGCAACTCTTTACTCTTACTGTACATAATAACATGCTTCACCAGAAAAGCCAAAAACCTTGAGAATGGATTTGAAAATATAAGTTCTTGCTGACATTTGTTATAGAAATGTCAGTGGTAAATCTTTTCTGACTTCTTCTGAAAAGTTATTTAATTTGTAAAAGATTTGACCTGCATCTAAATCCAGAATTATCATCTCTGATGGCTTGAAAGTTGAGAAGAGAGAGTTATTTCAATAGTAATACTGAAACATAAAATACAAAAATACAAAAAAAAAAGAACTTCCCAAGATTAAGCTGCTTGTTTTTATTTGGAAAAGGTTTGATGACCCGAGAGAAACTTTCTGCCATTAAAACCTCTTTAAAGTCTGTTTTGGGACTTTTGTTACATTACAAATAGCCAAATTAGGAGTTCAAGTAGCTGCACTGTTTACAATGCAAGATCCTACTAGATTAAAGGGATACATTTTTTGGGGAATGAAAGGGTAAGGGATTTGATATACTGCTTTTCTGTGGTTACAATCAAAGCGGTTCACATATACAGGTACTTAATTTTTCCTGGGGCAGTGGAGGGTTACATGACTTGCTCAAAGTCATAAGGAGCTGCAATGGGACTTGACTCATTAGGCTACTCCTCTATGCCATTAAACTGGAGACTAGAGAGTTTAGGGCAACTAAACTATCTAGTCTTCGGTTTAGAAGTTTAGAACTATCCGTAGCTTTATTCCTAAGGTGAATTCAGTATTTTATTTGAATCATGTGGTACATAAGAACATAAGTGTTGCTATATTGGGACAGACTGAAAGATCCATCAAGTGGCCAAGCCAGGTCAAAAATACCTAAAAGGGTAAAACAGATTTTATGCTGCTTATCCTTGAAGAATGCTATTGAAACAGGATATTTAGGGAGTCCCAATAGAGAAGTTTCAATAATGGTGAAAGGAAGGCAATGTAAAGGATGCAAACTATCCCTGTTATCTTCTGCTGCAGCCTGTAGATACAAGTAAAAAACACAATTTTGAAGTTTCTGTATACAAATGCTAGAAGCCTAAAAATAAGATGGGATAATAAGTAAATAGCACTGAATGAAAGGTAGATATAATAGGCGTCTCAGAGACCTAGTAGAAGGAAGACAATCAGCGGGACTGCTACCTGGGTACAAATTATATCCAATTGGAGGGGGGAGTTGCTCTGTATGTTAAAGAGGGAATTGAATCAAACAAAATAAATATTCTGCATGACATAGGTAGCAGTGTGGAATCCATATTGATAGAAATTCCATGTGTGAAGGGAAGGGATATGCAGGTAGGGTTATATTACTGTCTTCCAAGATGGAATGAGCTAGCAGATGAAGAAATGTTTTCAGAGATTAGGAAAGGTGGCAAATAAGGCAACAGTATAATAATGGGTGACTTCAATTACCAGAAATTATATGAGAGAGCATGATAAATCAATGAATCCCAAACACTAGAACCCCTAAAGAGCTGAACATTGCATTTTGAATTGAACTGTGTGTAACATAGAGTGGAACTGATTTTTCTCTTGAAGGCTGATATCCTTTGATGGGACTTATTACAGCAGTAGATATATGTGATCATATGATATTTGCCAAAGTGGAAGATTTTTTTAACCTATTAAGATAAACAGAGTGTTTGTTTTTTCTCTATTTTGTTACTTTTGCCATTTTGGCTTTGGTTTTGTATTTTTTTGTCCTGTTTGCAAGAACTTATGAGAGGGGTTCTAGTGATTATATAGAGCATGTAACATTTGGGATTCATTGACTTCAATTACCCCAACATTGTCTAGATAAATGTTACATTAGGGAATGTAAAGGAGATAAAATTCCTAGATGTAATAAATGACTGCTTATTAGAGCAACTGGTCCAAGAACCGACAAGTGTGTAAGTGGGGGGTGGAGGGATCTTTGATTTGGTCTTTAGTGTAAAGCAGGACATGGTATGAGAGGCAACTATGTTGGGTCTGCTGGGAAACTAATCATAATGTGATAAAATTTGAGCCGTTACATGGAATGATGGTAAACCTTCGCTAAAAAAATCTACTGTAGCGGCATTTAATTTTCGAAAGGGCAACTACAATTAAATGAGGAACATTGGCTGAGAAGAGGCTAAAAGGATTGGTGGCAAAGGTTAGGACTGTAAACCAGGTGTGGATGTTATTTACAAATACCATCGTGGAAGCCCATATCAAATGGAAAGAAGAGAAAATGAGTCAGCCTGATTAAAAGATACCATACCATATCATACAATTTCTTATATCCCGCAAAATTTCTGTTAGGACTGTAAACCAGGTGTGGATGTTATTTACAAATACCATCGTGGAAGCCCATATCAAATGGAAAGAAGAGAAAATGAGAGTCAGCCTGATTAAAAGATACCATACCATATCATACAATTTCTTATATCCCGCAAAATTTCTACAAGTATTAATTGCAGCTTACAATAAGACTGATCATAGGTTCCAGAGCAATTAAAGTAAGATTCTGGATCTACAATTGGATGAGAATGGCCAAAAGAAGAGAGATGTCTTAACATTTTCCTGAAATGGCAATAGGTTGTAGTCTGTCGTAGACATAGTGGTAGACGTAAAATGCAAAAAAAAAAAAAAAATTCTTTAAAGAATGGAAAAAGGATCCAAATGAAGAAAATAATAAGAGAGCTGAGACTGAGTAACAAATCTGTCCATACAATCCGAAGACAAACCCAAGTCAAAAAACTTGAAAAAGGGGGGTTTAATGCAGTGTAAGTTCATCCAGCATGGAGAGGGAACCCTGGAGCTAGCAAGAAACTGTCCTCACCAGCCCATCACGTCACGTGACCCCCAAAATAAGAGAAATAAGCACTGGCAAGTTTTATATGCAAAGCATTGATAAAGCTAAAAAAGAATATGAAGAGAAATTTGCCAAGGAGGCAAAAACTCATAGTAACTTTTTTAGGTACATAAGAAGCAGAAAAATTGTGAGGGAATCCATGGGACTGTTGGATGATCAAGGAGCAAAAAGGGTGCTCAGGGAGGCTAAGGCTATAGCGGAGAGACTGAATGAATTCTTTGCTTCTGTCTTTATGGAAGAAGAGGTAAGAGATACCTGAAGTGGTTTTCAAGGGTGATGGAACTGAAAGAAATTTCAGTGAACCTGGAAGATATACTAATCCAAATTGACAAGTTAAAGAGTGATAACTCACCTGGACCTGAATGAATACATCCCTCCCAGGGTACAAAAAAATAACTCAGATATGACATTGTTGATTTGCTGTTGGTGATCTGTAACCTGTCGCTAAAATTGTCTGTAGTACTACCTAGATCTTTTTATGGATAGGGATTCCGTGCATGGTGCAATGATTGAGTCAATGAGTATGCAGAGTGACCCAGTGTGGTTTTTTTTGTGTGTGTGTGTTTTTTTTAGATTCAAACGGTTTTATTGATGCAAACATCATCAAATACAACAAATATAACATCAAGGCACTGATTACAAGAATAATGCGTCAAATATAATAAAATAAACATATTCCATTTTCAATAAACCCCCACTTTATCTATATGTGACTATGTGTTTGAACCTTTCAATAACCTCTACCACCCCTCTCCACATCCTCCCCACCCCACCCAGTGGTACTCTCTACCCTACCTTATCGAAACATACCAGTATTATTTTCATTCAATTAAATAAAAGCCCAATTAAGAGACCCAACTTAAAACCGCACTACGGCCCTTAGGATGTATGAATCCCAGGTTTGTAGAAACAACATCTTTCGGTTTCTAGTAAATCCAGCATCTCTAGCTTCCCAAATGGCCAATTGATGTAATTGGTTTTGCCAATGCCAAAACCTCGGAGGGTCAGGGATCGCCCAATATTGAAGTATACATTTTCTAGTCAATAGACTCATTTTCCTACACAGCGCCTTATGTCCCTTAGGCAAATGGCCAAAAGCTTTTGGCAAATCCAAAATAAAGAGGGAAGGAGAACAACGCAAAGGTCTTCCAATTATCTTTGACATATAATTTATTATTTGCTTCCAAAAGTGCTGAATTATGGGACAAAACCAAAATGCATGACCTAAAGTATGACCCTCCCTCCCACATTTATGACATAATGGTGTAGGAAGACTTCCACTAGAGAATGACACGGGGAAAAAATCTGTCCCCGTCACCGGCCCACCATCCTCTGCACCGCCCCGTCAACGCCGTTCCCTTTCACCGCCCCGTCACCGTCACCGCCATCCCTTTCACCGCCCCGTCACCGCCACTGCCATCCCATTCACCGCCCTGTCACCATCCCCGCTGCATCCATATAAGCCTTAGTACTGTAATATTTAGCTTATTCCTTTCTTATAAATCAAAGTTCCTGCTGCTGAACTAGAGAAAGAGATGTTCAGCTGGCAGGGCTTTGTTTATAAATTTTTATCAACACAACTAATATACTATTTTATCCTAAAGCAAAAAATAAATAAATAAATATAATTTTTTTTTCTACCTTTGTTGTCTGGTTTCTGCTTTCCACATCTTCTCATTCAATTCCTTCCATCCACTGTGTGTCTTCTCTCTGCGTCTTCCACTTGCTGTTACTGTGCCTCTCCCTTCACCCCCCCCCCTCCAATTGGTCTAGCACCCATCTTCTTCCCTCCGCTCCCCCATAGTCTGGCATCTGTCTTCTTCCCACTCTGTCTTCCACATTTCCCTTCGGGGTCTGTTCCTCTCCACCCTCCTTCAATGTCTGTCCTATTCCTTTCCACCACCACCCTTCCCTCCCTCCTTTACCATCTGTTCCTTTCTACTACCCTTCAGCTCCTCTCGCGTGGCCTATCTATCTACCTTCCTCCCTCTTATTTTCATGGCACGTTACAATGTAATTTGTGCAAGCCACTGGAGCCTGCAAGCTCGGTCCCTGTCCCATCCCCACAAACCATCTCGCTTCTGTGCTCCTATTTTCTCCATTTCTAATATCTCCCCTATGTATCTGTCATTGGCTCCCTCCCCCTGTGTCCATATACCATCCCCATGGCATGTCCCCTTTATGTCACTGTCCCTATGCCCCATGCACATAATTTTCCCTCTTTCTGTTACCTTCCTGTGTCCAGATTTCCCCTATCTTCCTCTTCCATACCAGTGTGTCTCTTCTTTTCAACCCCATCTAGCTTTTTTCCCTCTTTCTTCCCCTCCCCCCCCTTGCTTCTAGCATCTGGCTCACCTGCCTGTCCTTCCCTTTCTTTCCTGCTGTGGGTTTTTCTTTCCGTCTTCATCTCCTTGGCCCAGAATCCTTTTCCCTTTCACTCCCTCCTTCCAATTTGAGCCGGGAACACGAGCGATCGCACGGTCCCCGCAGCCACCACCCGCCTGCCCAATCGATCCTACTGTTTAGCCAGCTTTCTCCCTTCTCATCACCTTAGTTTGTAGGTTTTGTTTTTCGGCGACATGCACGCTTTCCCAAAGAGCCGCGCACGTGCGGCTGCTCAGTGTTCAATCTTCTGCTCTGCTGCAACTTCCTGTTTCCGGTTGCGTCAGAGCAGAAGATCGAAACTGAACAGCAGCGGGTGCGCGGCTCTCTGATAGTGTGCGGGTCGCCGAAAAAGAAAACCTACAAACTAAGGTGAGGAGAAGGGAGAGAGCTGGCTAAACAGTAGGATCGATTGGGCAGGCGGGTGTGTGCTGCGGGGACCGCGCGATCCTTCATGCCTCATTGCGGGGACAAGACCATTCACCGCCCCACCCTTGTCCCCGTCGCCGCAGCGACTGCTAGTTTTCGTTCCCCGTTTCGGCGGGTGACCCGCGGCTAAAATGCGGTGGCCGCGGGTAAGCCGCCACCGTGTCATTCTCTAACTTCCACTATAAAACAATTGTGTACGCATATAATAGGCACGTAATGTAACCCTATAATATGTTTCTCTTAACCATGTACACAACGTCACCCCAGTTGTCGCTCTTAAAGTACGGGCAACATCCCAATGACTCAAATTAAGCTGCAAATCTTTCTCCCATTTATCCCGAATATTCTGATAGTCCTTATCTGGTTGTAATTTTTGTAAAATAGCATGAATACTAGACACCAAAAGAGACATCCCCTCCTCCTGAACAAACAACTCTCTCAATCTAGCCCCCAAATGCAAACTAAACTGTGCTCTGTCAGGGATCTCACATAATGTTCCACTTGTATACATGCAAACTGCGCTCCCCAAGTCTCTCCCACCTTAGCTAACAATTCTGCACAGGTCAATAGCTCCCCCTCATCTCCCAGTATATGTTCCAATCTTGAAATTCCTCTTGCTCCCCATAATCTGTACTCCCTAGAGTCTCTACCCGGGAGAAAAGCCGGATTACCCTGCAAAGACAAGAGATCAGTGACCATTGGATTCCCTCCCAATAATTGTACAAGCCAACGCCATGCCGTCTGTAAAGTATTAAATACCACACTTGAACGAATAAGAGATGGTAATGCATTCCGCGTACTATGTAGTAACGTAAAAATATCATAAGGAGCTAAAAACTCCTGTTCCATTTGAAGTGGAGTATAAATGCTTGTCACATTTACCCAATCACTTAAATGACAAAGCAAACATGCATAATTATAGACCTGCATATCCGGCAAACCCAACCCTCCTCTATTCCAATTACCCAGTAAATATGTCAACTTTAGGTTTCTTAGCAACCCAACAGAAACGAGTAATTTTTTTAAATAAAAGATCTTTAAATCTTTCTTCAGTAAACATAAAGGCAAAGTTTGTAACATACAACCATTTTGGAAAGATAAACAGCTTAACCAAGCAGATGCAACCCAATAGAGAAAGGGGCAACATTTGCCATGTATCCAACAATAGTTCCATTTTATGTTGAAGGCTATCCACATTAAGGCGATATAATTGGGAAGTCGACATAGTCATTACTGTCCCCAAATACATAAATTGCCCTTGCGCCCAAGTCAACATAAACTCCGACCCCCATAAGGTCTTTACCGCCATAGAGAACGCTAGCGCCTCTGATTTTTCTAAATTTAAACAGAAACCTGCATATTCACCATATTCTTTAATCAATTCCAATAATGCCGTTAAAGAAGGCAAAGGATCCGTGAGGTGCACTGAAATATCATCTGCAAAAGCCGAAAGTTTAAAAGTTGTATTTCCGATATCAATCCCTTGTATAGACGGCATTGTATATATATATCCCGAATAAGGGGGTCTAAAGTAAGTACGAATAATAACGGAGATAAGGAACAACCTTGTCTCATCCCCCTGTAAATAGAGAACTTATCAGTTTCAAAATCTTTTAACACCAATTTAGCTTTTGGAAGCGCATACAAAGCATGAACCACAGATACAAAAAACCCATCAAAACCATATACTTTTAATGTATCATATAGAAAATCCTATTGTACCTTGTCAAACGCCTTTTCAGCATCAAAACTGATCAGCACCGAAGGTAAATTATACTTCGCCCTATGTTCTAAAGACAGCAACAATTTTCTTACATTTTTAGTTATTCTTCTTCCCTTCACAAATCCCACCTGAGCAACATGAATGAGGGAGGACAGAACAATAGCCATCCTATTTGCCATAATCTTCGCTAACAGTTTGACCTCCGTATTCAATAAGGAAATGGGACGATATGATCCCGTTTTTTCAGGGTCTTTATTTGGCTTAGGTAACACCATAATTCGTGCCGTATTCATACCTTCAGACAAAGTCTCTGCACCAACCATAATGTTAAACATGCTAGCAAGTGGTTTAATAATCTCTTCTTTTACAAGTTTATAGAATTCCACACGCATGCCATCCTCACTTGGTGCCTTCAGCAGAGGGCTATTCTCAATTGCCCAGTACACTTCTTCCGGAGTAATTGGCGCATTCAGACGTTCTCTATCTCTCTCAGAAATACAGGGCAATTTTATACCATCCAAATATGAACCTGCCAATAATCCCCTTTCTAATGGAGGGCCATAAAGAGACTTATAATAGCGGGGAAAAAAAATCTCCTGATCAGTTATAACCCGCTTCCCTTGTTCACTTATCAAGGCCCGAACCCTATTGGGACCATTCTAGATGAAACCAAACGGGCCAATAGTTTTCCCCCTTTATTCCCTTGTTTATATAGTTCATATTTATAATAAGCTATGGATTTTTGTGCCCGCTGATGTAGAAGGGAATTGAGAGCTATTTGATATTCCATCAACTCCTGTCTATGCATTGAATCACCCGATTGCCCATATTTCTTCCTAATCTTTACAATATCCCTCTCCAAATGTAAAATCTCCCTATACTGAGCTTTTTTAACATGACAAGTATAACTTATCGTATCTCCCCTCAACACCGCCTTTGCTGCTTCCCAAAATAAAATAGGATCCTCTTTTGCGTGAGCATTGTGCTTTTTATAATCTTTCCATAATCTGCCCAATAGTCGTGTTCTATATTTTTTATCTCTATATAATGCTAGCGGAAACACCCATCGCCACATCCCTTGAGACCCCCTAGCTTTCTGCCACCTCACATATACCCACGCATGATCAGAAATTGTATAAGGACCTATATCCGACTGCACCAGATGCCGAAACACCGGATCCGTTACCCAAATATAATCTATACTTGATTGTGTACCATGTGCTCGAGATACAGGGTATAATCCCTCTCAAAACCATGTAATATCCTCCAAGAATCAATTAATTCCAGATTTTCACTAAATTTTTGGATCTCCCTCTCCCCTATTCGACGTAAAGTACCTCCCGGCCCCGTACATTCCAAATTGGAATCATGCACAGCATTAAAGTCTCCCCCAACAATCAAAGAGACCTGAACAAAAGGTAATAATAATTGGGTTAAGTTGGCAAAAAATGCCGGATCACTATCATTAGGAGCATATACACAGCAAAATACAAAATTCCGCTGCACTATTACCCCCTGAGAGAGCACATATCGTCCCTCTCCATCCTTACTCAAAATTTTTAAATTATCCACTAGATCCCTACGAAACAAAATCGCTACTCCTCTGTGTTTACTTTGTGCAGAAGCTGCCACACATTCCCCCAACCCACCATTATTTCAATTTCATATGTTCAATATCATTCAAATGAGTCTCTTGGAGAAAGGCCACATCCACCTTGCGACGTTGTAATTGCTGCAAAATTTTTGTACGTTTGATAGAATTAATGCCTCGTTTTTTCCCCCTTTAATTTGAAGCTACCTTCTTTCCCTCTTAAACCACTGACTTCCTACCTACTTCCACTCTAAAAGACCTTGATCTGCTCTCGCCTAATGCCAGTGTCTCCCACTTCCAGGGCCAGCTCAAAGGACCTTGGAGCTCCCCCAATCCCCACATTCTAGAATATCCCTCTCCCTTCTGCACTAGGTGTGGCACTGATGATAAAGGTTGTAAAAATCTCACTCTGGCATCTATCCCTCTAGAATTTGAGAGTAGGTCAGTCTGGCATGTTGGCTCACTTAGTCCAGAGATTGAGCCGTCCCTGTCCACTCTCTCTCTATCACCCATCCCTCCTTGTTCTTTTCCCACCTGATGATTATTATTATTTTTTATCAGTCATCTCCTTTCCCCATCAGAATCCCCCTCCTCATGAGGCAGCCCTTGTTTTTCAGTCCCTCCTCCCCTTGTTTTTTCCATCACAACTCTCTTAACTCAGGGGCTTTGGTTCCTCTTTTCCTATGATCAAGTTCTCTCCTTCCTCCAACTTGCTAGTGTGTAGAAAATGCACAATTTTTTCCCTATAAAATGGCTGACCAATGTTGACTAATGTGTGTAAGAATTCCCCAACTTTTAAATAAGGTTATTTCAAGATTCCAAGTTTATTCATTGATATCCTCCTGCCCATTAAAAACCTCCAGGTGACTTACAATATCATAAAATAAACTTGAGACTAAACCAAAAATAGTCTTGATGGAACAGAGCAAGATGAAAAAATAAAATAGATTCCTTAGCAAGATGGTAAAGGGGATGGAACTCCTTTCGTATGAAGAAAGACTAAAATGGTTAGGGTTCCTCAGCTTGGAAAAGAGACGCCTGAGGGGAGATATGATTGAAGTCTACAAAATCCTGAGTGGAGTAGAACGGGTACAAGTGGATCGATTTTTCACTCATGTCAAAAATTACAAAGACTAGGGGACACTCGGAAGTTACAGGGAAATACAGTGGTACCTTGGATTACGAGCATAATCCGTTCCAGGAGCATGCTCGTAATCCAAAATGCTCGTTTATCAAAACAAAGCTCCCCATTGGGGATAATGGAAACTCAGATGATTCGTTTTAGAACCCGGGGTCTATACCTGTCGGGGCCGGGTGCTGCAGCGCCGCCTCCTCCGTCCATCATCAGAAGAATAACCCTACAGTGCCGCTTCGGGGGGGATGCCAGCCGCCGAAGAACCCCACAGTGCCGCTTCGGGGGTTGATGCCAGCCGCCGGAGAGCCTCGCAATGCCTTCAGAGGGATGCCTCCTTCATCCGCTGGCCCGCCCTCCACGTTGGATGCCCCTCGCATGCTGGAGAGCCCCCACCTAAGCCCACGTAGCCGAGCGCCGCCCCACCCGCACGCCGTGCACAACATGCACAACGCCGATGATTGACGCTGTGCGCATCATACGCAACGCACAGGAGGGACAGCACCCAGCCGCGCAGGCCCAGACAGGTCCTCCAACCTGCGGAAGGCACCCGATGTAGAAAGCTGGCCGGAAGACTGAAGAGGAATCCCCTGTAAGTGCTCGTTGATTGGGGCAGTGCTTGGTTTGCGAGTCAAAAGTTTTCTGAGTGTTTTGCTCGTCTTGAAAAACACTCGCAAACCGGGTTACTCACAAACCGAGGTACCACTGTACTTTTAAAACCAATAGGAGGAAATATTTTTTCACTCAGAGAATAGTTACGCTCTAGAATGCGTTGCCAGAGGATGTGGTAAGAGCAGATAGCAAAGCTGGTTTTAAGAAAGGTTTGGACAAGTTCCTGGAGGAAAAGTCCATAGTCTCTTACTGAGAAAGACATGTGGAAGTCTCTGCTTGCCCTGGATCAGTAGCATGGAGTGTTGCTACTGTTTGGGTTTTGGCCAGGTACTAGTGACCTGGATTGGTTACAGTGAGAATGGGCTACTGGGCTTGATGGACCATTGGTCTGACCCAGTAAGGCTATTCTTAAGTTGATGAGCTCCACTGTTCTGCACGAATGAGTGTTGTCCCTTCCTACCGGCAGTTAGAGGTAGAGAAAACTGAATTCTACCAGTGGTATCACTGGTATCAGCTGGTATGCTCACTGAGCAATCCAGCATTTTTCTCTACTTCTAATCCTCCCTGACCCAACTCCCCACTCTGCTGGCTACAGCATCGAGCCTAACAGCTGCTCCCAGGTTTCAGTGTATCTGGATAAATTAATCAAAAGCTGCACTAAAATACATTTTAATGCTAGTTATATGTTTTTCAAACAAGCATAATAGGGCCTGTAACACTGAAAATTATAGTTTGAATTGCATCTAGTCTGATTTGCCTAAAAGATGGAAAGAAAGCATTCAAAAGGACACATGGTATCAACAGTCTCAAAAAAATAAAACCCCCAAAACAGGTGGCCGATATGATATATTTAATGAACCAATATGATAATTAATGTAGTGAAAGTGGGTAATAAATATTACTTTATACTTTATACAAACTCCACTCTTTAAGCTGAGAGCATTAGCCCCCGGAAGAAAAAAGCCTCAGGTTTTCTTTCAGATAGAGCTTAAAAGCTCACATCTCCTCCACCCACATGGACAATCATAAAGTCCCTACTGATTTTCTAATAGAAATAGCTAAGATTGCGATGTTTGAGAATTTTTTTTTATGTTTGATGGAGACTACTATCAACAACAGATGCACCTTCAATCGCCAATCTGTTCATGTCTGATTTTGAAATGAAGTGGATTCTAGCAAATCTTTACACAGATAGGTTCTCACATTGGTCTAGGTATATAGATGACGTGTTTTTCATATGGAAAGGAGCTCAAGTGCACCTTGATGAGTTTTTAGATTGGCTCAATAATTGCCATCCGAACATTATGTTTGTCATGCAAAGCGATATGAATAACATAACGTTTTTAGACATCAAGATCACACGACGGGCCATGGAATTATTCACCACAATACATAGAAAAGAAACAGACAGAAATACTTTTCTACATTACGATAGTTTTTACCCGCAACATTTAAAAATTAATTTACCCATTTCACAATTTTTAAGATACCGACGAATATGCAGTACGGTAGCAGAGTTTAAATTATAGTCCAAAACTGACTGGTGAAAAAAGTGAAAAAACTGGTCTCAAGGGAGTAATCCTATATTTATATGGTACGCTCAGAGATATGAAACTCTAGAAGAGGGGGAGGTAACCGCCTCTTATATTTAAGAGTTTACCAGCCAGTCATTGTGAACTTCATATTGAAATTACTCTCTGAGACCTGTAAGCTCAATTTAGTTTTAAATATATAATTTCTTTATGTTGAATCTTGTACGTTGAAATTTGCATTTAAAGAAATCACTGGTCGGTTGGAAACATTGTGCAAACTTTTACAAAGGACATTACCAAGAGTCACGGACATTTAAACATTCGTTAGTGACTCATTATGGACTGAAAACCAGGTAAATTTCTGATTGGGTCTCCTGAAGCAGATGTCGAAACGGGGCCATGTAGAGACTCCCTAGAACGTTTTTCAAAAGATAAGTGAAGTCTATCTAGCCTTCCAGTGATTTCTTTAAATGCAAATGCTCCAAAGTATACGTGGGTCAAATGAGTAGACAATTAAAAATTCGACTAAACGAGCATAGAAGTGCACTGAAACGTAAGGATATACAAGCCACAATAGTGCAGCACTGTCTAGTACAAAATCAAGATTTTTTTGCACTTCGTTGTTATATTTTAGAGCACATTGAACATGATATACGAGGCGGCAATCGACAGCTACGCCACCAACAAAGAGAACAGCGATGGATTTATGACCTTGGATCTGTTATTCCGATAGGTTTAAACAAAAGCATTGATTGGTATTATTTTTATTAAAAGTCCTATATTCTATCTAGCGCATTGATTTAAATTATAAATTCAGCATTAAAGTGCACGTTCAGAGATGGCCAATCCAGGAGGGTCATGACTATGCTATCCAATCAAAGAAGAGTAGCCAACATTCACCACGCAAAATACATGGTTGGATTTGATAGGTGAAGCTCTTTAAATTACTAATTAGATATGGTCGCAGCGACAGGATGCTGGTGAGAAGAGATAAGCAACTCAGTGAGTACCCTCTGTGAGAGATTTTTTAATATACAGTTTGGTGAATGAATTAGACACAGACTATATTTATATATTTATTTTCACAGAAACATATTGGAATGTGAAAGTTTATATGCCCTGAAGAAATGGTTCTTACCATGAAACGTCGGCTTCTATTTAAATATCACTTAAATTCCTTATGACTTAGAGACAATAGCTGTTTCGGTCCTGCACTAACTGCGCCACTTGCACCCCCCCCCCCCCCCCGGAAGTTTTTTTAAGCTAATGATGTGGGTGGAGGAGGTTTGAGCTTTTAAGCTCTACCTGAAAGAAAACCTGAGGCTTTTTTCTTCTGGGGGTTAGTGCTCTCAGCTTAATGAATGGAGTTTGTATAAAGTAATGAACCAATATGAGAAATTTATATGTATCCTATGAGAACATAAGAAACGCCTTCACCGGATCAGACCCTAGGTCCATCTAGTCCGGTGACCCGCACACGCGGAGGCCAAGCTAGGTGCTCCCTGTTGGAGACCCTGATTTCCCGTATCCTTCGATGTGATTTGCAAGAAGGTGTGCATCCAACTTGTGTTTGAATCCCAGAATGGTAGCCTCCATCACAACCTCCTCCGGGAGAGCTTTCCAAGCGTCCACTCTCTGTGCGAAACAGAACTTCCTGACATTTGTCCTGGACCTGCTACCCCTCAGTTTCAGTCTATGACCTCTTGTCCGTGTCACATCTGAAAAAGTGAATAATGCTGTTTCTTGGTCTATTTTGTCAAATCCTTTTAATATTTTAAAAGTCTCTATCATATCTCCTCGCAGACTCCTCTTTTCAAGGGTGAACAGTCCCAGTTTTCCGAGGCGTTCTTTGTAGCTCAAATTCGCCATACCTTTGATTAGTTTTGTGGCTCGCCTCTGCACCTTCTCCAGCAGGGTTATATCTTTCTTAAGGTATGGAGACCAGTGTTGGACACAATACTCCAAGTATGGTCTGACCATTGCTCTATAAAGCGGCATTATGACGTCCGCCGATCTACTCGTGATGCCCTTCTTTATCATGCCCAACATCCTGTTTGCTTTCTTTGCCGCCGCCGCGCATTGAGCCTACGGCTTCAGTGTCTTGTCTATCAGTACCCCTAAGTCTCTTTCTTGTTCGCATTTACCTAATGTTACACCTAACATTCTATATTCATGTTCCTTGTTTTTCCTACCCAGATGCATCACCTTGCATTTGTCTATGTTAAAATTCATCTGCCACTTCTCCAGCTGGTTCAGATCCTTCTGAAGATCCTTGCAGTCCCTTTGATAGCCAACTGCCCGACATAGTTTTGTGTCATCTGCAAACTTGATTATATTGCTTGTTGTTTCCTCTTCCAGGTCATGTATAAAAATATTGAACAAAATGGGCCCAAGAACCAAGCCCTGGGGCATGCCGCTAGTCACCTTCGCCCAGTCCGAGAATTTCCCATTTATGCTTACCCTCTGCATTCTGTTCTCTAGCCATTTGCTGATCCATCTGAGTACGTCTCCTTGTATTCCATGACTTAGTAGTTTCCTCATAAGCCTTGCTTGCGGGCCCTTGTCAAACGCTTTCTGGAAGTCCAAGTAAATTATATCCACCGGTTCTCCGCTATCAGTTTGTTTGTTCACCTTCTCAAAAAATTGAAGTAAATTCGTCAAACATGACTTCCCCTTCCTGAAGCCGTGTTGACTAGCTCTCATTAGATCTTGATTTTCCAGGTGTTGCACAATGCTATCTTTAATTAGTGATTCAACCATCTTCCCAGGAACCGACGTAAGACTCACAGGTCTGTAGTTACCCGGTTCTCCTCTTGATCCTTTTTTGAAGATTGGGATGACATTCGCTATCTTCCAGTCATCTGGTATTTGCCCGGTTCTAATTGACATGTTAGCTAAGGTTTGTAATAGTTCTCCAATTTCAACTTTAAGCTCCTTTAATACTCTCGGGTGAATTCCATCCGGTCCAGGGGATTTGTCACATTTTAGTTTGTCAATCTGATAGTATATCTTGTCCAAATCCACATTTATTGTGGCGAGGTTTTCCTCTATGTCTCCGTTGAATACCCTCCCTATTTCTGGCATTGTTATAGTGTCCTCATTGGTGAAGACAGAGGCAAAGAATGAATTTAGCCTGTTTGTCTTCTTTAATGCACCCTTTTCTTCCTTGGTCGTCGAGAGGGCCTACTGCCTCTCTTGCTGGTTTCTTCCCTTTTATATATCTAAAAAAGGGCTTGAGTTTTTGGCTTCTTGCGCTATCTTTTCCTCATAGATCTTTTTGGCTTCTCTTACCGCTTTATGACACTTTTTCTGGTTGATTTTGTGACAGTTCCAGGCCTCCGTTGTTTTTTCCCTTTTCCATTTTTTAACCGAGTTCCTCTTTTCCCTAACTGCATTCTTCACTTCTTTAGATAGCCAAGCTGGTTCTCCTTTGTTCTTGTTCCGCCTTCCTTTGGATATCTGCGGTATGTAAAGATTCTGTGCTTCCGTGATGGTGTTTTTCAGTAGGGACCATGCTTGATCAACCGTTTGGATTTCGGCTTTTCCCTTCTTGGGCCGTTTACTAACCATGGTTCTCATGCTGTCATAGTTCCCTTTTTTGAAGTTAAAAGTTGTGGCTTGAGTCTTGATTGGTTTCCCCTTTCCGATGCCAATGTTAAAATTGATCATATTGTGATCACTTGTCCCCAGCGGGGCCGTAACTTCTACATCAGCTGTCCTTCCAGTTATGCCATTTATGACCAAGTCCAGGATCGCGGTTCCTCTTGTCGGTTCTCCCACCATTTGTCCAAGGAAGCAGTCTCCTATCATCTCCAGGAACTTTATCTCTTTGCCGCAGATTGACGTTCCCAGGTTCTAGTTTATCCCCGGAAAATTGAAGTCCCCCATGATCGTTACATTTCCTGATTTACATCCACGGTTAATCTCCTCCATCATTTCTTTGTCTGTTTCCTCTATCTGTCCCGGGGGTCGATAATAGAGGCCAATTTTTATGTCTGCCTCTTTTTGTCTAGGAATCTTTATCCAAAGGGACTCTAGTTTATCTTTTTCTTCCTTCTCCCCTTCTCTAATAGACTATTTCTTCCTGGACATACAGGGCAATACCTCCCCCTTTTTGCCCAATTCTATCTCTTCTGTATAGTTTATATCCTTGCAGTGCTGTGTCCCATTCATTTTCTTCATTCCACCATGTTTCAGTTATTCCTATGATATCCAGTTTTTTGCTTCCAGTTCTCCCATTTTGTTTCTTAAGCTTCTGGCATTCGTGTACATACATTTGAGTTTCCTTTCTGCTACTTTCCTGGACTTCTTATTCTTCACATCCCTTTTTGTATCCATTTGCTCTTTTTCATTGCCTCTTGTGGTTTCAACGTGTTCTGCCCTTTTACCTGTACAGTTGCTTGTAGTTTCCTCAGGTTCTCCTGATGTCCGGGCCATCAACTGGTTGTTGACTGTCGGCTCTCCCCTGATCTTTAGTTTAAAGCCTTCTCAATGGTCTTCTTCATGTTCTCAGCCAAGACTCTCGTTCCTTGTTTGGTGAGGTGAAGTCCGTCCTTTCTATAGTACCTGCTTCTTCCCCAGAAAGTTGTCCAGTTGCGCACGAAGTCGAAACCCTCTTCTATGCACCATCACCTCATCCAGGCGTTGACTGCTCTCAGTTCATTCTGTCTCATTTCGTCCGCTCTCGGTACCGGGAGTATCTCGGATAAAGCCACTTTCACCTCCCTGACCTTTAGTTTCTTTCCGAGTGAGCGGAGTTGGTCCTTCATTTCCTCCCTGTCGTATTTCCGTCCGCTGATATTGTTTATTCCCACGTGGATAAGCACAGCAGTGTCCTCTCCTCCTGCTCCATCTATGATCCTGGTGATCCTGCTGGCCATGTCTTCACTCTTGCACCAGGCAAGCAGGTAACCAGTCTATCCTCTCTTCCTCCTGCGGGTGGATGTCCACATTTCGTATGATGGAATCTCCAACTATGATCCCTATCCTCCTTAATTAGGGGTTCCTTGGGGGGTCTTAAGTCCGTATCCAAGGCGTAAGTCCTATCTTCCTCCTTCTGTGATACATCCCCAGATGGTCTATCATCTCTGCTGAGTGTGTGGACATCCTCGGCCTCCGTTTCCACCTTCCCGTCAATTGGATTGTCGCCTCCTTCCATATTGCCTAGTCCATCCTTTTGGGTTGTTCGGGTACTGATCTCGAGCCCTGGGATCTCCACAAGCTGCTGGTGGGCTTCTTCGATGAATCTCTCCAATTCCTCAATCACTTCGCTGGCGCTGGACTCCACCAGCAACTTCTCCTGCATGCGGTTTTCTTCTTTCATGGCGAGGAGTTCTTCTAGTTCCGCCACAGTTCCCTCCAGCAACCGGACTTGCTGTTTGAGGCTATCCAGCTCCTTGCACCGACTGCAAATGTATGCCCTAGTCCCCGAGGGGAGGTAGTCATACATACTGCAGCCGGTGCAGAAAACTGGAAAGCTCATCTTCTGTCTTCCGAACTGCCTGTGCTTTATGTGTGAACCTTCTGTACCAGTAAGTTGTACGAGTCCTACTTCTTGTTAGCTATCCTCCTTCGGTGCCAGTCGTCTGTGTGTGTATAAAACAGATTGTAACTTACGTTTTGGGATTTTCAGATGGTTGGCCTTGCTTCCTGGCTCCTTCTTAAGGCGTCTTCGCTAAGGCGAGCGCCGTTGGCCCCCCCCTTTTAAGGGGAAGTCGGGTCGCGCTGGTGGTGACGCGCTGGGGGTGGGCGGAGCTACCTCTTGCCTACCCCACGCTGCCTGCTGTTTCCTTTTACCTTCCCCTCTTGTCAGTGCTTTTAAATCCTGCTTCTCCTCTCAGTTACTTTAAATCCGGTGCCTTCTGCCTCCTTCATCGGCTGGGACTTTTCTCCACGGCTCCTCCTTTTAAGGGGGAGTCGGGTCGCGCTGGTGGTGACGCGCTGGGGGTGGGCGGAGCTACCTCTCGCCTACCCCACGCTGCCTGCTGTTTCCTTTTACCTTCCCCTCTTGTCAGTGCTTTTAAATCCTACTTCTCCTCTCAGTTACTTTAAATCCGGTGCCTTCTGCCTCCTTCACCGGCTGGGACTTTTCTCCGCGGCTCCTCCTTTTGATAGGGGCAACCAATGTGTTTCCTTAAGCAATTGGAGTTACATGGTCAAATTTCCTATAAGTTTAATTGCTTTATTTTGAGCAAGCTATAGATGCCTGATATCAGATAACCTAAGACTCTGGAACAAGGCATTACAATAGTCAATATTATGTATAGCAAATTAGTGCATTAAGATTCAAAGTGCATCTTGGTGAAATAATTTTTCTAGTAGCACAAAACTCTATCTCTATTCTGAAGATGGTTCTTATTGCTTTTTAGATGCTTGCCTCACTTTTTGTTATGTTCTATGCCATCTGAATATCTGGTTGAGACAAATTTTGGCTTCTAGAATTTTCTCTAGATTACTTTAGTAATATCATTCTGACATCTATTCTAAAGAATAATAATGAACCAATTAATGCTGTTACAGATTATATACAGCCATGTGAAAAAATTAGGACACCCCATGAAATATTCAGTTATTTATTTAAAAATGTTCACATATCGATGTTGAATCCTTTTTCTTATTTGCAGGTAACTAACAAAACTTTTCCTTGGGGGGGGAGGTTTTAGGGATAAGACTAGCGGGAGGCAGGGCAGGGTATTGTAGGTGGGGGTGCGGTCAGACATCTTATTTTTTTGATTTAACAAATATGATAACCCTAGGTATAATGTTTTTATCCAATGCAGAGAAGGTCCCAATGGTCTCACTTCCCACAACATCGCCAACATATAAGGACCAATGTACCCTATCATTCTGCATCTAAGGACAACAGTTTTCTTTGCCTTAGTCCGCTTAATAAAATGTAGAACTTGTTTGGTAGTAGCAAAAGTTTATCTACCATGTATAAACCAGCTTGGTCTACATGAACCAATATGAGCAATGCCTTCTGGAGCTGACTAGCCAGAATTCTTATAAAAATGATAAGTCTATATGAACTGCAGTGGACTGGGTCTTTATCTGGCTTGAGCAAAACACTTGCTGCCTCTTTAACATCAAGAGTGTGGCAAGTTTCAAGTTTATTATATTCTTAATATACCACCTATCAGAGTTATCTGAGCGGCGTACAACATGTCATTTCAAATGGAGAAGAAAAGTGAAAATTAGATGAGAATAGTAGGGGAAGAAAGAATCGGGGATATGGGAAAGAATAATAGGGAAACATGTGGAGAGGGGATTCTCACACAGGCTATTTTCACAGAATGAATCCTGCAGTTCATAGTGATTTAAATGATGTCATACTCTTTGGGTGAAAGAGGGGCCAAATTTAAAGGGATCTATAAAAAGAAAAGTCTTATGTTTTGAATTTATCTAGGGAAGACGGTAGTAGCATCTGTTGAGTTACATGACTTCACAAGGAGTGGAGCCAATATCTTTCAAAAACATTTGTAAAACTTTACTATAACTGTCAAAGGGGCCTTTCCGGTTGGTAGGTTTTTGATTGCTTACTAGACCTCCTCTGTAGAGATTAGGGCTTTCTCCCCATTGTTCCCACATCCCTTAAGTTAACTCAACTTGTACGTCAACTCAACTTGTACCCCACTAATCTTCTGTAAACCGCATAGAACTTAATGGTATTGCGGTATATTAACTGTTATTATTATTATTATTATTATTATTATAAGGCATCACATTCAGAGGGAGTTAAATTAGGTAGAGCTATCTAATCTAGGAAATGACTGATCAGGTCCTCTTTTGGGGAATGTTCTGGTGTATATAGTTCCTTTATAAAAGGCCACCAGTTCAGGATAGGTAGGGTTACCAGACATCCTCTTTTTAGAGGAATAACCAGGTGCTCGGACGGACTTTCCAAAACCAGGCAGTTTGTCCAGGTTTCAGAAAGCCCCGACAAACACCGGCCGCATCTGGAGGGCCTCTGAGCATACGCGGATGATGTCCCACATACCCGTGCATGCTCCAGGTCCTCCAGACGTGGCCGGAGTTCATCGAGACGAACAGGAGGCTTTGTGGGGGTGGGGGGCTGGAGGCAGAACAGGATGGGACTGGGACGGAATGGGATAGGGTCAGAGATGGAACAGGGCGGGGCCATTTGTCCAGGGTTTTGCGGCCCAAAATATGGTAGCTCCAATGATAGCTATCCCTATTTTCTGTTTGCCTATGTGACATGAATATGATTATTGTAACTCTCCGTTTCTCCCGGTTGCTGGCAGAGTTTATTTTATTTGTAGAGGACCAGAGCAAGAGCCAACTTCCATGGTTGTGCTCCATATTTTCACGTGCTCTCCAAATGATATTAGACCACACAAGCAAGTTGCTGAATAACTGAAGCCACTTCTTCTTGGAACACAGAAAAGGCAATAGGCTTGAACAGTAACGGTTTCTTTCAACAACTCCAAAATGATGTTCTAAGTTCTAGTCAGTTGTAAATAGTTACACTGGGATTCTCCTTGTTGGATGGAATTCTGTTGCAATTTAAAAGTCCAGGTCTATATTTATTTATTTAATTTGTTTTTATCCCATTGTCCCCAAAGAGCTCAGAACGGCTTACAGGTTAAACATACATATTATATAGTTGACAGGTTACAATTTGACATAATTACAGAACAAGTATACTATACAAGGTTTCACATTAAGAGCATAAGAATAGCTTTACTGGGTCAGACCAATGGTCCATCAAGCCCAGTAGCCCGTTCTCACGGTGGCCAATCCAGGTCACTAGTACCTGGCCAAAACCCAAGGAGTAGCAACATTCCATTCAGAATCCTAAAGAATTTCAAGATTCTGGAATCCCAAAGAGTAACAAAAGATTCCAGAACCCCAAAGATTAGCAACATTCCATGCTACTGATACAGGGCAAGCAGTGGCTTCTCCCATGTCTTTATCAACAACAGACTCTGGAAATTGTCCAAACCTTTCTTAAAACCAGCTACGCTATCCGCTCTTACCACAAATTCTGGCAATGCCTCTAAAGCTTGGATTTCTTTCCAAATCTTATTCTTCATTTGGACATCTTTATTGACATGAGCTTGTAAAGCAATGGTCTTGCCTTGCGTTTTCACATTCAGGCTCTCCCACTGGTCAATGGGAGAGATTTCTACTAGTTCATCATTAAAATGCAAGAACTCGAGTCCTTTTCAATTTGTTTCTAAAAGCAAGTTATTGAAGCTCCAGTATTTTGATATTCAGTGTGATTGGTACATGATCTAAGCATGTTTTGGGATATATGTCCACTAGTGCTGCCCGATTCGTGAAAAAATTTTTTGATTCGATTCAGCCTATTGAATCAATTATTCGATTCGATTTTCCTGCCCAATTGGCTGGGTTTTTTTTTTGGGGGGGGTTTCCCCCAAACATCCTAATGGGTTTATTTTATAGCCTCTTCACCTCCTTTGCCTTCTCCTACCTACACTGGCGCTGTGGTGTAAACAAAAAATACTTTTCCTTTCTCTTTTAAATACTAGCTCACTTTCGCGGTCTAACACCAGCTCTGGCAGGATGCACATTTCAAATCTGACATATTGTAATCTCAAAACAGAAAATAAAATTATTTTTTCTACCTTTTGTTGTCTGGTCATTATTTAAATCAAGTTGGTCCCATGCTCTGGTTGTCTTCTGATAACGCGCTTGCCAGGATCTCCTTCTTTCTCCATGCTAACCATCCATCTTCCATCTCTGTCCTCCCCTTCCATTTTCCTTCCCTCCCCTGGAGGTTTGGCATATTTCCTTTTTTGTCTCTATCCCTGCAGCTGCAGCAATGGACCCCACCATCCCCAGATCCACCATCTCCTTTTCTTAACTACCCTTTCATCCTGCATCTCTCTCTCCTTCCCCACCACCCCAGGGTTCACCATCTTTCCCATTCTCTTCCCAATTATCGGTCTCTAAAAGAGGGGTGATTTAATTGAGAAATTTGGGAGAGTGGTGGTGATGGTTACAGTGTGTTTTAAAAGCAGATCTGCTTTGTCTGTTCGGTGGTGGAAAATGAGCGATTTCTAGAAAGTGTCTTTTCTCTCACTGCAGTAGAATTGGATCATTTTGAATTACCGTAGTTATATTCTTGAGGTCAGTTACTTGCTCCTCTGGTGAGCTGTGTATAGGCTAGATCAAATTACTTATTTGGATGTCAGTTCTCATATCGACTTCATGTTTATGCTTATGTAGTCTTATTCTTCACAGCATCTTATTCTTATTCTTCCGAAAACACCTGAAAACTTGGCTTTTCTCTAAAATATAATTACCCCTCCCTCTTCGATATACTAAGTCCCTCTAAACTTTCTCTTTACTAAGTCCTTCAACTTTTCATTGGAGTTCCTTTCTATATCAATTCCTGTAAACCGTGCCGAGCTCTACATTTGTGGAGAGGATGCGGTATACAAACTTAAGGTTTAGTTTAGTTTAGTTTTAGTTCACAGCATAAGATCTCCTATCTGTATGTCTGGTTTGCAAATTACAGTTTGTTTTGGTCTGGATCTCAGTGGGTGCTGTGGGTGTTTAGTGCCTCTAATATGGAACACATCTTCACTTTGTCTATGTATGGATAAATATGATGGTTTCAGTTCCCTCAATCATTGTGAACAGTTGGCGTCTATCAGTGTTCCCTCTAATTTTTGCTGGCACATGTGCGCAAGAAAAACATTTTGTGCAAGTTGCTCAACATGTGAAGCATAGCCTATTTTCATGATTAAAAAAAAATCATGCGCACAGTTGTTAGGTATATGCGAGCATAGCTTAGAGCAGGGGTATCTAACCTTTTGGCTTCCCTGGGCTGCATTGGCCAAAAAATATTTTTCTGGGGCAACACAAACGCAAGATGGTAAACACCCGGGGGCAGCAGAGGAAAACACTGCATCGCCCTCGACTGGGGCCGCACAAAATACTTCACGGGGCCGCAGGTTGGACACCCCTGGCTTAGAGGGATCACCGGTTCCTATGACCTCTGCTGTATCCTTTCTGTATTTCCTGCCATTATTATTATAATTTGTATGTATCCCTATTCTAATATAAGCCATAACATTATAACCCTTCAATATCTAGTCCAATGTAACTTGAAAGTACACTTGCAGATATCATTACATATACCATATGAGCTCCTCAATAGCCACAGCAGAAGAAATTTAAGGGAAAGAGATTGGGACTTGTATACCGCATTTTTATAGTTTTAAAACCACACTGAAAGTGGTTAAAATACAGGTACAGTCGACTCCACCTAATTGCACATCGGTTAAGCGCATGCTCCGGTTATAGGTAGCCTACCTCGACGGTCCCGTTTATATTATTTTATTTTTATTTTTTTACAATAAAGTCAATGGACGTAAACTCCGGATAATCGCAAATTGGATAAGCACACAATCCACTTATCAGCACTGATGTTATAGGTCTCACGTCTATTAACTCACATTAAGTTCACTCTGGTTAAAAGCAAAAACGTTCTCATGTTGATGATCCACATGTTTTGGATCAGCAGTCTAAGCCTGGCCAGGTGTTTGAATTTTCGAAACTACATCATAGCGTCTCGAGGAGATAAACCCTTGTCTGAACTTGTCCAACATGCTGATCAAAAGTCATTGTCCTTGGCTGAACTTGTCCAATTTGTAACTACTTGAACCCTGTCAAGTTATTCTATCGATAAATCCAGATATCTTATACTTGTATTTCTATACCACAACATGTAATTTACTTAAATCGTTGTAATGTAATTCTCTCGGTAATGTCCTGATCTCTTTTAACTGTAATCCGCTTAGAACCGCAAAGCACAGGCGGAATAGAAATCACAAATGTAATGTAATGTAATGTAATGATCAAAAGTCATTGTCCTTGGCTGAACTTGTCCAACATGCTGATCAAAAGTCATTGTCCTTGGCTGAACTTGTCCAACATGCTGATCAAAAGTCATTGTCTTTGGCTGAACGTGTCAATGTCTTAAAGATATTTGACCAAAAGGAACGTCAGGTCGCTATTGCAAAACTATAGCGTCCATCCTAGCAAGATTTCTCAGATTCTCAAAAAAAAATCAAGCCATATTGAAAGACTGGCAAAACAACATCAATCTGACCAGGGAACGGAAAAGAATTGGGAAGGTTAATGAAACACCTGCAGAGATTTTCCTTCTCAGATGCGCTGAAGTCCCTACACACACTGCGTGCTTATCTGGAGATAAATGGATGTCACGACTATGGCCAGTTTTACAGCATCAGTAGTCGGATACACAGCATGAATCGTGCAATCTGCGTTCAGAAAACAAAGACGGATTATTTCAGTATAATGTTAGTTTAAAAAAAGGTTTACAGTGCTGTTTCTAAAACTGTAGAATTCTTTTGCATGTGTTTTATGATAAATAAAAGTGTGGTTGCATTTGACTACAGCATACTGTGATTTTTTATGACTAAAAAAGTGGTATTCCGATTAAGCGCACACTCCATTTAAGCGCCAGCCGGTCCTGAGGCCTTGCACTTAAGTGGAGTCGACTGTACTTCAAGCATTTTCCCTATCTGTCTTGGTGGGCTCACAATTTATCTAATGTACCTGGGGCAGTGAAGGAATTAAATGACTTGCCCAGGGTCACAGGGAGAAAGAACCTCTCTACGTGTCCAAAGTCCTCATGTGTTCTCCACCTCTGTTAGTTGTGTCCCTAATGTCTGACACATTAAGTGGCCTTTTCCATGGGTGACTCTTTGCATCATACTCTCACAGGTGCTGATGAGGTAGAGGCAGGAACAGTATTTGGAGTAACCTTGTGTGCTTCATCCAATGTTTTTATAAGATGCAACTTCCCTTCCAAGTAAAAGGTTAAGCAAATGGATGTTGCCAGCAGTAGTTAATGCCCTTATCTTTCAAATACTTAGTGAAGGGTTTAAATTAACTTCTCTGTCATGGGGTCATAGTTGCCAGGTCTTCATACTATGTATGAGTATGTACATCAACAGAAAGCAATTTTTGCTCTTGCCTTTGCTAGAACCTTCCTTGAGTTTATAATCTGAGAAGCAAACAGTAATGTCTCTGGATAGATTTGTTTGTGGCCCGCCAGCAACCCGATATGCACTCTCCAAGTTTTATGCTATCAGGGTTACGCCACCTCATACAGGAGTGGATGGTTAAGTGTGGTGTCCCTTAAAGTTCTCCCCTGTATCTGATTTTATTTAACATTTTGATGAGTTCCTTAGGCAAAGAACTGGCCCAGCAGGGAATTTATGGCTTTCATTTCTGCAGACGGTATGCTGTAATTACCTCTTCTTCAATCCCTGCTGAATATTGGAAAAAACTTCTTAATTATCTATAGTAGAACACTTGGGTATGCAAACATCTCTTAGAAATGAATAGGGATATGATGAAATTATTATATCTGTTCTTCTGAACTAATCCCACAAATTATGGAATCATTATTGAAAATTTTGGGTGACAGATCCTACTTATCATTTTTACCACAATAGAAAAACTTTCTTTTAAAAGTCAAAATTTTCAATCTTAAAGAAGGCTTTATAAAATTATATTGGCAAAATACCCTTAACAGTCTCAATAATTGGTTAAAAAAATTTAATTGGGTGATAGGTACCTATCCGATTCTCTAAAAGATAGGTACCTATTGCAATGCGCTTGCATAACATAGAACCATGACAGCAGATAAAGGCCCATCTAGTCTGCCCATCCATAGTAACCATTATCTTTTTCTCTCTCCAAGAGATCCCACGTGCCTATCCCTCTTGAATTCAGACACAGTCTCTGTTTCCACCACCTCTTCCAGGAGACTGTTCCATGCATCTACCACCCTTTCTGTAAAAAAGTATTTCCTCAGATTACTCCGGAGTCTCTCACCTCTTAATTTCATCCTATGCTCTCTCATTGCAGTTTCCTTTCAAATGAAAGAGACTCGACTCATGCACATTTATATTACGTAGGTATTTAAACATCTCTATCATATCTCCCTTTCCCGCCTTTCCTCCAAAGTATACAGATTGAGATCTTTGGTCCGTCCCCATACGCCTTATCACGAAGACCACACACCATTTTAGTAGCCTTCCTCTGGACCAACTCCATCCTTTTTATATCTTTTTGAAGGTGTGGCCTCCAGAATTGTACACAATATTCTAATTGAGGTCTCACCAGAGTCTTATACAGAGGCATCAATACCTCCTTTTTCCTGCTGGCCATACCTCTCCCTATGCAACATCCTTCTAGCTTTCGCTGTCATCTTTTCAACTTATATACCACAGTAACCTCTCAGTTCAATGCGGTTAACAACAATCAAGAGACTGTACAAGGACAGTGTATATTATAATCACATTCAGAAGAATTTGTCAAATAAGTAGGTCTTTAGCATTTTTCTAAAGGAAAGATGGAATTGAAAAGATAAAATTCTATGGAAAAATCTGTTGTACAATGCCTTCAATCTTGTTGAAGCCGACAGAGGGAGGAGCACTGAAGGAGAACGGTGGTGAGTTGGGAGGATACATGAGCCGCGAAGGAGCTCAGCGGCTGGAACAAGATCAGTCTCATTTGAGCCAACTCAAGCCGTTTCTCAAGCCAATGGTGGTAACCCTGGACTCTCTTTGGTCAGCAATAGAAAACCTGCAATTGATATGTACCAACGTAATATCACTAACACTTGGGCTCCCAATAAAAATGAATCAAATTGAAACTCAGATTCAACAGCAAAATCAGAAAATAGGGGGGATTGAACAAACTATGCTAGAAGTTAAAACTTTTAATAAACAACAAGTTACAGATAAAACTTTTTATCTACGGAAAATTGAAAATCTTGAAAACCAAACTAGGAGCCTGAATTTAAGGCTATTGAATTTTCCTATACCTAAATATATGACTCCAAGAGAGATCTTTAAAGATTTATTGACCCCCATTTTGAAAATTTCAGAGTCTAAATCCCCCCCGATACAAAAACTATTTCCTTAAACGAACTATGACGGAAAAGAAAGAAGAGGAAGAACAAGCAAAGTTAGGAATTTCGGAGGTATTGGAATTTTCTGTAATTGAAACTCTGGGTCGTGCTACTTTGATAGTTTCGTTTGTTTTTCTTCAAGATAAGGATATGATTTTGAAACTATATTTCAATTCAAAACAGATTTTCTACTTGGGTGAAAAAATCTACATTTTCCCGGATGTTTCAAGATGGACTTAGATTCGAAGGAAATAATTTTTGCAATATAGGCCTAAAGTGATTTCTTTGGGAGCCTCCTTTCAGTTGAGGTTTCCTTGTAAATGTTTAATTAATTATCAAGACAATAAATATATTTTCTTTGACCCAGAGCAGCTGCATTTTTTCCTAAAAGGAAAAGGAATTTCTGATGCTACCTAGGAAAGTACAGGATAACTCATGTCTATGAATAATTAGCCAAGGTTTACTGCTCTATTCTTAATAATTATATTAGAATTTACCCTTTTTCCTGGAAGGGATCTTTATTTTCTTATTTGTTCTCCCAATTGTGGACGATATATCAAGTTGAATTTTGTTTGTTTTAATTCAGTGGAATTGATTGTTTCATTTCTAATTTTCTTTTCAAAGTTAATTCTTTGTGTGCAACTAATTGATAATCAATAAAAAATTTAAAAAAAAGAAAAATCTGTTGTAGATGCAACCTTTTACAGTAGGAAATGTAAATAATCTAAAATGCCGAGAAAAACATTTTTTTGTCAGTAAATTTATAATGATCACTAATATAATCTGGTATAAGGCCAAACAATGTTTTGTAACTGGTATAACCTAACTTGAATAATAATCGTGCCTCAACTGGGAGCCAATGTAACTTCCGATAGAATTTAGTTACATGATCAAATTTTTTTTCAAGTTGAAAATCAATTGAACGCCTAAATGGGTGTTTCCATGAGCAGAGCTTGAGGCGCCACTAAGCATGATTCTCCAAAAACTTAGGCACCTGAAATGTGAGTCTTTAAAACTCTCACCGACATTTCAGGTGCTTAAGTTTTTACATAGTTGCCACTAGCTGCGATCCTGTGACCGGCGCCTAAGCATGATTGAAACACAGCCAGAGCCTTTTTTTAGGCACCATTTATTGAATCAGCCCCTTAGCTTTTTGACTAAGCAGTTTAGGATCCTGGTACAGGTGCTGGTTTTGGCACAACTGAACTATTGTAATGTGGTTTATGTGGGGTGTTCTGCCAACATATGGAAGAGAGCTCCAAACCCTGCAAATTACAGCCGCCAGGATGTTATGTTCAGC
Organism: Geotrypetes seraphini; assembly: GCF_902459505.1. Taxonomy (NCBI): domain Eukaryota; kingdom Metazoa; phylum Chordata; class Amphibia; order Gymnophiona; family Dermophiidae; genus Geotrypetes; species Geotrypetes seraphini. The sequence goes on along the minus strand of NC_047084.1, from coordinate 93,348,897 downwards.
TTCTAAGTTTTGACAGAGTTTTTCCCTGTTGGTTGAACTACACTTCCCCCTCCATATTCACGGTGGTTAAGAGCAGAGACGGCCCGCAAATATTAAAAAAACCTGCGAATAATATTCGGGCTGGTTCTGCCCCTAATCCCCCGCTTCCCCCAGCTATTTTAAGCCCTGAAAGCCCCCCCTTTAAGCCTTACCTGGTGGTCTAGCGGGTTTTCAGGCAGGAGCGATCTTCCCACGCTCCTGCCCCGTGCAGATCACTCACAGGAAATGGCTTCCTTGAGCTCCCGTGGTCTCTCGAGCCATTTCCTGTGAGTGATCTACACGGGGCAGGAGCGTGGGAAGATCGCTTCTGCCCTGAAAACCCACTAGACTACCGGGTAAGGCTTAAGGGGGGGCTTACAGGGCTTAAAATAGCCTGAAAAATGAAAATGCATTTTTTGGTTTAAAACCACGAATAAGCAAATCCGTAGATACGGAATTAGCGAATACGGAGGGTGAAGTCTACACTGGTTAACTTTTTTTTATTTGGTCCATCTCTTCCCTATATGGTTCATATGTTGAATTCAACCACAGTATTTTTCATTTCGAAGCCATAAGTAAGTGCAACATATAATACAATCATATTACACTATAAAAGCACTTAAATACAATTAAAATTGCAATCTATGACAAATAAATATATCACCCCCCCTAATTATATTCAAAAAGTACACTCAAATTAAGAAATTAAAAATATGTTCCAACCCACCCTGGACGTGTATGACCAAAGAGCAAAATCAACAATCACTCTTTGCAAACCTTTGTCAATGACTCCCAAATCTTCCTAAATTTTTAGTATTTAAAACTATCAGCTTAGAAATCAGTGTTTGTTGCACGTTTCTATAGCAAAGGAAGTAAAATGTAAACAGATTACACTGCTATGGTTTGGAATACTCTTCCAATTTAGACAGATAAAGAATTATATGCTCAGGAAGAAATTTAAAAATATATATGTTCTGTAGATACTTATTAAGCAACGATGTGATGGTCTTTTCTTATTTTAAGTGTAAATGGAGCTATAAATGAAGCATTCTATAAGGTTTTTCTTCCAGCAGAAGAGCCCTTAAAGAGATTAAAGAAGACCCTGTTCGAGATTTGCTTGTGTATAAACACTTTACTGGGAAGGAAGCTGGAAAGCCAAAGGAGACGGGTGCGCCCCAGTACTATTCGAATTACATTGGCTGTCAATAACCAAACAAATTGAATTTAAGCTGCTTTGTCTAGTCTTCAAAGCCTGGCATCTTCATCTTCCAGAATATCTGTACAAGAAACTGGCCAGATACCAACCCAATAGAGCTCTAAAATCATCTCAACATGACCGATTTGAAATCCCAGGCCTGAGAGATATAAAACTACAATCAACTAGAAAGAGAGCCTTTTCATATGTGGGTCCTAATCTGTGGAACTCCATACTTCAAGGATTCATTTGAAGAAATCCCCTTCCTTTCCTTCTGGAAACAATTGAAATCAACTGTTCCACCAACACTGTGGAACCCTTTGCGATTACTCGCCATAGTCTGCGTATGAGTGTTTAGCATTTACAACAATGACTAAGTCTTACTAATCTTTGCGTCTCTGATTCTCATATCTTAATTACCCCACCCTCTTTCTCATCTCCTGCGCTTTCATGCCCTCTATCGACCCTTTTGCCTTTCTTCTACCCTTTAATGGTTTGTAAACATGTAACTCCTATCCCTAAGGGTTGTTTTTTTTTTTGTAATAGTATTGTAAACTGCTTAATACTCATGTACTAACAGTATATCAAATGTAATAAATCCAATCCAGTGTAAAATAATTCCAAGTTTATTATAAGTTTTGATTAATCGCCTATTCCAAATTCTATGCGATGTACAGTTAAAAATTACAAAGTTGAGGGAAACAAACATGACTAACAAAATTATTATTAAACATATTAAAATTTCAATAAATACATAACATGACATACCATAACTAACAAAACTATTATTAAACATATTAAAATTCAATAAGTACGTACAAGGTCAAAAAGAGGGAAAGTTAAGAGAAGAATTCAATTCAAAAGTAACGATTAAGGTAAATAACACATTGGGAGAGGGGAGAGACATTCATTATAATATAAGGAAAAATTAAAGGCATAGGCAATTCATTTAATCCTTGAATGCATCTTTAAAAAGAAAGCCCTTAAGTTTACTCTTAAATTTATCCAAAACCCTTTCCTCTCTTAAATAAATTGGAAGGGAATTCCAAGCTTGAGGAGCCGTAACCGAGAAAATAGATTGACGCTGTGTATTAATAACTTTTAAAGAAGGGACAACCAGTAAATGTTGATCAGTTGACCGTAGAACTCTCCAAGTAGTGTAAGGAATCAAAACTTTATGAATGAATGCCGGGGTTTTAAATACTATGGACTTAAAAGTAAGCAGACATAATTTATACATGATTCAATGAGCTACTGGAAGCCAATGTGCCTTCTCAAGTAGGGGAGTCACGTGATCAAATTTTTTAGCTTTCTCAATAAGCTTGATTGAGGCATTTTGAATAATTTGTAGACGTCTAATTTCTTTTTGAGCTAGTCCTTTAAATAAGGCATTACAATAATCAATTTTGGAAATGACCAAAGAGTGAACCAGTATATTTAAAGATTTTGGGCATAAGAATTTAGCCATTGAACGAATTTGTCGGAGCCTATAAAAAGTGGTGACCGGAGCAAAATTGAGGCGATAGAATGAATTCAGTGAACTTAATGCAGAAAGTACAGTATCGAGAGTGTGCTTTGCAGTATGTGGTGGAGTGTCCATATTTCATGTTAGGTGGAGAGCCTGGACAAACAACAAAAATCTCTTACAGAATGGTGCAAAAAGATCATCTAGTTATCTTTTAAGATCTCCCAGAATAATCAGATTCTTGGAATCCATACATGTGCAATCAAGTACTGCTAAACCTGATCAGAACCAGCAGTGGGAGGTGGCAGATGAAGACGTCACCATTTAAGGGAGGGATGTGATGCAGTTCTGAGAAGCTGAACTTTCAAATGACTTGGCAAAAATAATCGCTAAATCGCCACCTTTCATCTTGACAATTTGCCACAGATTTGAAAAACCCTTTGATTGTTTGTACTAAATAAGCAGTCTCAACTTCTATTACCCAGGTTTTCACAAGAATAACAAGTCTAACTTTTATATGAGATAATAAAATGAACTTTGTGAGACCGGGCATCAGAATGGCAGATGATGATTAATGTGAGCAAGTGCAAAGTGAATCAAAGAAGAGACAAGTTAATTTAATCATGTATTTTTTTAATTGACATAATTTATGGGCAGACTGGACAGACCATTCAGGTTTTTATCTGCCATCATTTACTATGTTATGTTAATGAAAAATTGTTTAAAAGTGGGAAGATCTGTTGGAATTAAGTTGTAAAAGACAAGTAGTGCAAGACAATGTAGTACAAAAGAGGGGCTTAATAGGAATCAGATAACTTATCTTGGGAGAAGAAAAAAAAAGAAGAGTCAAAGCCTCAAACTACTATGAAGAGAGCAACAAAAAGAGGCACTGGAGATGTCGGAGCCAACTGATGGTCACGAGTCTTATTTGAAGATAAGCAATTAAAATATATAAAAAACCAAACAAAATCCCGACTAGGATCCAGGTTTCGGCGCTTCATTTGTTAAGCAGAGATGCCGACACGCTTGATACTGTCCCCTGAGGAAGGCGATGCTGTCGCCGAAATTTGGATCTTAGTTGGGACTTTTTGTTTTTATATATTTTAATTGCTTATCTTCAAATAAAAGACTCGTGACTATCAGTTGGCTGAGACATCTCCAGTGCCTTTTTTGTTATCTTGGGAGAAAAAATATAGGTTTGATAATGGGCAAAGAATCTCCATAAACCAAAGGAGAATATGATTTATTGGTTTATGATTTGATATTTGCTAAAACACTTCATTTGCTAAATGTAAGTCAAAGCAGTATACATTTTATTCCAAAATAATCCAAAATCGCAATTTTTTGAAACTCATTTTTACAATGTTTTTCCATGCAGTTTGTCTAGGAGTTGTGTGTATTAGAAACATGTTTTGGGTGGGCTTATGGTTTGGACATTTCTGTGATAATGGATCATTGTAAAAAAAAAAAAAGTCTAGGGCAAAAAGATGGGACATTTTGGCTAGACCTATTTCACTAATGACTAGGTGCCCAAACTGAACAGATGACCACTGGAAGGATAAATAATACATAACCCCAGTAATCAACCAATGGTCACTGACCTCCTCTCACCCCCCCCCCCCCCTAAGAGGTGAAAATGATGGTATCTATTAGGCTCAGACAGCTGCAGATATAATGGCCTTTAGAACAGCAAGCAGGTCCCTGGAGTAGCCTAGTGGATGGTACAGTAGAGAAGGGAAAACCCAGGTCCATAACCCACTCTAACTGGTAAACTTGCAGTGGAAAATGTGAATGCCCTAAAGCTATAAAATCCCTACTGAACCCACATATAGGTGACACCTGCAGGCTAGAGAATGACACTGGGACAGTTTACCGTGGTCACCGCAGTAAATCCGCAGTAATGGGGACATTTGCAACTGGTTTACTGTGGAAATAGGGATAAGACCTTTCACCGCCCCATGGAAACGGTGAAAAGTCTTGTTCCTGTCGTAAAAAAATTGTGTCAGACTCGGCATCTCCTCCCCAGCTCCTCTTGGGCTTATTTTACCTTCAGGAGCCAGCCATGCCATGATGAAGGCAGAAGGAACCCAAAACCAAAGCCTGAGACCAATGTGATTTGAAGAATAAAATTACCAGACAACAAAAGGTAGAAAAAAAAATTATTTTATATTTTGTGATTAGAATAGTTCAGATTTGAAATATGTATCCTGCTAGAGTTGGTATTAGACATAACTGGGAACCGCAAAGCCCAGGCTGTGCTTCTTTAGCTTCCAGCTAGCTTAGGACTCTCTCTCTCTGACCAGGGAGCAGTTGCCCTAATTGCTCTCCCCTAACACAATTCCTGCCATGTGTGACTGAAGTATTCTGTTAGCTTGATTTTTCTATGTAGTATTCTGTAGTAATTTGGTTTGTTCAGTTTTCACAATAGTGGAAGGGATATTTGTGAAAGGGAGGAGGGACAGGGGTTTTGTTGATCCTGGCTCTGTATTATTTGTGTTTATAAAATGACAGTTGTACAGAATATTGTCTCTTTTTATACTTTAATAAAATAAGTTCAGTATAAAATCATAACTATTCGAGGCTTATGGCAATGGGATCTGACAGTTTTCAGGGTGGGGACGGGGACTGAGCTCACGGGGACAGGGCAGGAATGGTGATAAACTATACTCCGTGCACATGCCCCCACCCCACCCTGTGATGAACCTCAATGCCGTTATCCTCTGTGCACACAAACCTCCACTTCCGCCACCCTCCTCCATGCATACCCCCCCCTCTCCGAACTCACTCTTACCATTAGTACTAGAAACCTGCTGCTGCTGTCAGTGCTGAATTCTGATCTGGTGTGGAGCCTTGGCTTGAACGTATGCACATGCTCAAAGCCTGCCAGCTCCCGCCCCCTCCGAGATTCTCAGAGAAGGCGGGAGCAGGCAGCCCTTGAGCATGCACAGATGCACCAGATCAAGAATACAGCATTGACGGTGGCAGCAGGTTTCCAGGACTAACGGTAAGCATGATGGGGATGGGGGGCATGCATGGAAGAGGGTGGTGGCGGGGGGTTGTGTGCATAGAGCATAGCAGTGCCAAGGTTCATCATGGGGGCATGTAAGGAGGATAACCATGCCAGGGGAAGGGGGCATCATCCTAGTGAAGATTACAGCCCTGGTTGTCATTGGGAGATGAATGGAGGACAGCCGCTCCATCAGTTGGTTGGTGGCTCAAATGTAAACCGAGACCCCCCCCCCATTTTTGGCCCCCAAATCTGTTATATTTGAGTATATATGGTAAATCTCATTCTTCTCCAGTAAGGTTTGCATTGATTAGAGGTACCATCTTTCAGAGGTACAACCAAAATGGTTTACATATATAATGCAGGTACTTTATCTGTTTCTAGTGGGCTCACAATCTAAATTTTCTACTTTGAACAGTGAGACAGTGAGGTGATTTGCCCACGATCACAAGGAGCCACAGTAGGAAATGAATCTGGTTTCTCAGGTTTTCAGCTCACTGCACTAACTATTAGACCAGTGGTTCCCAACCCTGTCCTGGAGGACCCCCAGGGTCTTCGGGTTTTCAGGATAACCCCAATGAATATGCATGAGAGAGATCTGCATATAATGGCGGAGCCAGGCATGCAAATCTGCTCCATGCATATTCATTAGGGCTGTCCTGAAAACCCGACGGGCTTGGGGGTCCTCCAAGACAGGGTTGGGAACTACTGCATTAGACTACACTTCTCCCTCCAAATTTATACGGGTTTAGCACTCATGACTTTGGTTGTTCGTGAGTTTCTAAACCCTGACCCACCCTCACCTCCCGGACATCTCCACACTGTACCTGGTGGCCTAGCGGTGAAACGGGGCAGGAGCGATCTTTCTATGCTCAAGCCCCATGCAGAGCCGTCAAAAATGGCTGCCGTGAGTTCCCATGGCCTCATGAAATGACAGCGGGAGCTCAGGGCAGCCATTTTTCTTGATGACTCTGCACGGGGCAGAAGCATAGGAAGATCGCTCCTGCCCTCTTCACCGCTAGACCACCAGGTAAGGTGTGGAGAGGTCCGGGGGGGGGGAGGTCAGAGTTGGCCCTAAAAGTTATTCACGATCACAATTTAAACAAACTGATAATTTTCATATTACTTGATTGGAGTGTGAAGACTGATTTTGTTTTCCCATTTGTTGAACTTCTTTGCTCCCACTGTTGGAAGGAATTTATATACATATAGAGCAGGGGTGTCCAATGTCGGTCCTCGAGGGCCGCAATCCAGTCAGGTTTTCAGGATTTCCCCAATGAATATGCATGAGATCTATTTGCATGCACTGCTTTCATTGTATGCCAATAGATCTCATACATATTCATTGGGGAAATCCTGAAAACCCGACTGGATTGCGGCCCTCGAGGACCGACATTGGACACCCCTGATATAGAGTATTTTTCTATTTTGGAGTGTGTGTGTGTGTATATATATATAGATAGATAGATAGATAGATAGATAACGTGTGTGATATATAATTAATTGATGTAGAACTTCAGATAAAAAGGGATTAAACATTTGATTTGCACTACTGTTACGTTATTTGCCTTTGGAACATGGAGATGGAAAACACATCTGAAATTAGGGTACCTGTTTTGAGTTGGCCAGTAGAGGCTTGTCCTACAGCTAGTGCAAAGGAATTGTTTTCAAACTAGTGTTTATTTTGTTTCTTTAGTTAATTCTTTTCAAAATAATACCCCAAACAATGCAAGAATGAAGTAAAGTTAGTTTATTTTTAAAATTTATATACCATCTAAACCAGGGGTCTCAAAGTCCCTCCTTGAGGGCCGCAATCCAGTCGGGTTTTCAGGATTTCCCTAATGAATATACATGAGATCTGTGTACATGCACTTCTTTCAATGCATATTCATTAGGGAAATCCTGAAAACCCGACTGGATTGCGGCCCTCAAGGAGGGACTTTGAGATCCCTTGATCTAAACCTAGGCGGTTTCCATGCAACCATACATAATAAAACATATGACTTTGTTTTGTCTCTTCTATTGTACATTAATTTACAATTCCTGGATTCTGAGGCATGCTGTGTCTGGGAGAAATGCTTAGTAAATAAGGCCCTTAATGTGTTTTGATTTATATCCCACTTTAATGAAGGCTTCTGTTTAATGTTAAACATTGTTAATCATTCTGCAGCTCAGTTCTTTCTTTGAGTTTGAAACAAGTTTGAAGATTTGAATTTGGTTTTTATACAGCTATGCACAGAATCAGTAGTGGCTGATCTCCTCCTAAGAGTAGCTTTAATTTTCTGAGTTAATTTTAGTTTTAATTTTTATGTTTACTGATGAGATATTCACTTTTTCCAGCATTGATTAGCTGAGTTTTTTTCATAAATACTTTTTATCCAGTTACAGTTAGGAATGCTCAGATGTTAAAACTGAATGTGTATTTGTTTTCTGTACTAGCTTACCTAATTACTTAATGATTTTCTTATTCGATGGCCTCAATGTCTTTAAAGCTGACATCAGTCGTGCTGGGGGAGCTGCAGGAGCGACCAGGGAAATTCCAGGATTACTTGACAGGGGCACCGTGTGGGATAGAAACTGCATAGGCAATGTCCTAGAAGAGGCCATGAACTGCTTTGCCGAAATGCAGAGGCAGACAGAGGAGAAATTCCGCATGTGGATAGAAAAGCTCACGCGTCTTGATACCGACGAGGAAAGCAAGCAGCAGCTGGAACCCAGAGAATCTAAAATGCAGCTAGTTGGCCAAAGAATTCCCCCTTCCAGCCAGTCAAGCACGTTCACGCAGGTGCCCGACAGCCAAGGTCTACCACAGCAGCCCTATAATACTTACGTGAGCTATCAAAATGTTGACACGACATTAGAGTTTCCAACAACTTTTAACAACAACTTTCCACCTAACTTTCCGGAAAATGGAAATATTACAGAGCAGGATTTGAATCAATCGTAAACTTCAAAGTGGATCTTACAAATCAGGATGCTGATCTTTATCTGTGCAAAAACATTTTCTTCTTTGTTTTGCTGTTTGCTGTTTTTAACACTGAGTTATACTTTCTATTCCAAGAAAATGGAAACTTAATCCTCCTTTGAATCTTGTCCCAATGCAACTTAGAATACCTACTTTTTCTTGGAACATTTAGACTATACTCGATCTAGCAAGAGCATACTGTGTTCCGTCAGAAGGTTCCATTTGCATGTCACAAATAAACTTGGCTTTATATAGGTGAATATAGTTTTAAAGCTTAAAACTCATAACATTCAAATAGATGTATGCACAACTTATACTTCCTCAAATGTCTGTATCTTAGTTTGGCTGTTTAAAAACCCAAATATTCATCTTTCCTGTTCCCTTTTCCCTCTCGACTTCCCCTGTGTAGTTAACATTTAGCCTGCTCTTATAAGTAATCAACTTGCATGACCATAGGTAATCATAGTCCATAATTTTGCAGTTCATGAGTGGAATGTTTTCAGTGCTGGTTTCATTTATGAATCTTCATAAGTGTGTGACTAAGACTCTTACTTGCAGAGGAACATCAGTTTTCTAAGCCTTTTATTAAAAAGGGTCTTCCAAGCTTTTAAAATGTATTTTCTTGAGCTAGAGAGGTAGAATTAGGAGAGGTGAGTAGTAGAGAATGACACGGGGACAAATTTGTCCCCTCCCCGCAGGAACTCATTTTCCCATTCTGTCCCCGCAAGTTCTTTTCCTGTCTCTGCCCCATCCCTGTAAACTCTTCTCATCTGCACAAGCCTCAAACACTTTAAAATCTTAAGTGTTCGAGGCTTGTGCGGTTAAGGCAGAGCTTACAGGAATGGAGCAGGGACAGCGACAGGGGGGGGAATTGAGTTCCTGCGGGACGGGGAAAATTTTGTCCCTGTGTCATTTTCTAGCGAGTAGCTAAGTCTGCCAACCACAGATTGGTCGGAGCTAAAGGATTTGATGGGTCATTCATCGACAGATGTTTTTTGCTCTCATTGTTTTGGATTATTACATAGTTGAAGTGGGTGCTTACAATTCAGGTGTGCCATGATATATTTTAATTAGAATGTGATAGCTTTTACTATACAGGAATGTAATCACTTGAGATTAATCTAACTGGAATGTTTTTGGTAAAGTGTTAAATTAGAATTTAGCAATATGTTAGAACAGTCATTAATTTTGTCTTATAGCCAGTCAGGGTTCTTCAATTAGATTAGATGTTAAAAACAGGGAAATGAAACAGACCTGGTGTTGATTTTTAGAGTGTAAAATCAGTGTATGCAAGTGCATTTTATTTAGCTCTGAACCTTGTTCCCCTAGCTCAGGGGTGGGCAGCCTGCCATTAAATTTTGTGTGGCCAATAAGACCATGGGACGTATACACAGAAAACATCAACCAGAGTTTTGGCGATTTTAAATACTGTATTTTTACGAATACAGTATTTTCAAAATAGCTACTCTAGCAGTTTGTTTCCATTGTTAAATTTCTACTTATTTATCCTGGAAGGTCTATGGAACTCTGTGCATTTTTGGATCCGATGACATGTAATATATAGAGGGCTGCATGAATGAAAAGGGGATAGAAGGGTATAGATAGAGGTTTACTGCACAGGTCCTGGACCTGCTGGGCATGATGGACCTCAGGTCTGACCCAGCGGAGGCATTGCTTATGTTCTTATGTTAAGTACTAGCCCAGGTCTGTTTCATTTCCCTCTATTTAAAGTCCAGTTTAATTGGAAATGATATTCACTGAATTAGAACCCTGCCTATCCCTAGGGATAGTACTGACATTCATGCAGCCCTCTGTATATAAAGATTGCCCATCCTTGACCTAGCTGAAAAGTTCCACTGAATGAATTGGTCTTACTCTATTTCCTGGATAGCATGATTGTAGTTTCATGATTTATAGAGAGAGGAAATACTGTCTTCTGGAAAGCAGTGAGCATGTCAGATGTGAAAAAAAGATGTGCATATGATTTCTGCAACACTTTTTTGTTGACTTTGCACTATTGGTTATTGGACATTGTGCTGTAATTTGAATTCAGCAGTAACATAGAATATGACGGCAGAAAAGGGCCGGCGGCCCAACAAGTCTGCCCACTCCAGAACCCTCCCTCCCGCAAATCTGCCCACTTAATCAATTACGTGCCCCCACCTGTTTGTCCCAAAGAAGCAACATAGGAGCCCAGAATACTCATGTAGTTTCTAAGGGCTCCTTTTACAAAGGTGCTTTAGGGCCTTAACACGCGCTAGCTGCTACCGCCTCCTCTTGAGCAGGCAGTAGTTTTTCGGGTAGCATGCGCTAAAAACGCTAGTACACCTTTGTAAAAGGAGCCCTAAATCTTTCACTTGTATACAGTGTTCCCCCGGTCGTTCGCGGTCGGCGGTTCCGGTCATTTGTAGTATTTTCTGACCGCGAACCGCTGACAAGGAGAGGACAGCTGGAGAGGCAGGAGAGAGCAGTAGGAGCGTCGGCGAGTGCAGGAAATCACTCGCTGTATGCTCCGACCGCCTCTTCCTGCACTAAGTCGGACCTTATCCAATCAGGAGCTGCTTTGAAACTGCTTCTCCCATTGTCCTCTCTAGTCTCCCCCATGAAAAACCATATTCACGGTTTTTCAAGATTCGTGAGGGTTCCTGGAATGGAACCCCCCCGAATATCGGGGGAGTACTGTATTTCCTTATAAGCAACTCGGTAGGATAGGCCACACTAGCCATGGCTCTGACTTTTTTTGCCTCATTTGGCATTAGTAGTCGGGGAGGATGGACGACCCAAGGACAAAGGTTGGTTGGTTTGGCCTTCCCAAGCAAAGAGACATTCCGCTGCCCTGGTGTCCTTCGATCATTTTTTAGGTCGGTCTTCAGTGGTGACATATGGTAGGAAGTCAGATAGCATTGTGTGGTGTTAGAATAAAAGAATTGAAGAGGTGGAAGAGGCTGTCTTAAAAGCACATTCTACAGTATGTTTTCATGGGTGACGAGTCAAAACTGTGCGAGACAATCGCACGCGGACAATGCTGGGCAGACAATCGCACACAGGACATCAGCGCACTGGATTGAAACACTATTTTAAAGTGATCCGAGGGGGGGAACCCCTCACTTTACTTAGAACTGTTGGCACTCCCGTTGGGAGTGGGATGGGGGAACCCCTCCATTACAGAGGAAACTATAATTTTTCCCTAAAAATAGGGAAAAAGGCTGTTTTCTCTATAATGGGGGGTCTCCCCCAACACCCTCCACAACGGGAGCGCCAACAGTTTTAAGTAAAGTGGGGTGGTTCTCCCCCACACATACCCTCGGAGCGCTTTAAAATAGTGTTTCAAGCCAGTGCGCTGACATCCTGCGAGCAATTGCCCAGCATTGTCTGAGCGCGATTGTCTCGTGCAGTTTCGTCTAAGTATCGTTTTCATGTCAGTAACTCCCTCCCATTAGTGCTTTATTAATAATATCTGACCGGTATTTGTTCTTCTCAATAGAACTGTAGATGCCTACCTGTTGTTTGAATGTAGGCACAGTTTCTTTTCATTTTTGGGACAAACTAACATGAGAGCTTTACTTTAGTGGGTGGATTAGACTTTTGTACATACAGGGGCAGATATTCTAGTTTCCCCATGGTCTTGAAAATCCATGGGCACTTATTACCTGTGGGTAATTTTGTTATCTGAAACTGTATTCTCTAACCAAATCCCATCCTGGAGAACAGATCAAAGTATTATGGATAGATGTATATGCATTGGACAGTAATTAAGAATACATTTCCAGAGGGGCAATGCTATTTTACCAGAGAAATGAGTATTACCCTCATGATCTTAAAATAGAAAATTTAAAAAGCATAGCCATTCTAGTCAAGATAAAGAGATCTAGAGAATTAATGCTTATTTCCATCTTAACTGTTGAAAAGAGAATGTGCAAATACAGTGGCTTCTAAACTTTTTCATAGCGCCTCTATCTCCTTCCCTTCCCTTCCTGTGGTCTGCTATCTCTCTCTCCTGTACCTTCCCTGGTCTGGCATCTATCTTCTCCTCTTCCCCTGATTTGGCAGTTTTCTTGCTTACTCCTTCCCAATTGGGTATAGCATTTTTCTGTTCCATCCTCCTTCCCCCACTTGAACTGGTACCTCTCTCCCCTGGGCTGCAGCTTGCGCTCTTCGGGCCACCGGCAGCTTATACACACTGCCTTCGGTGGCCCCAGAAGCATTCCCCTCTGCTTAATTTCCTGTCCCCACAGAGGCAGGACGCTGCAGCAGAGGGAAAGCTTCCAGGTCAAGAAAAACAGCGCATTTAAGCTGACGGTGGCCTGAAGATTGTAAGCTGCAGCATGGGGAAGGGAGAGAGGTTTCCTGCTGGGGGATGGGTGGTGGGGTGCTGGACTGGCAGCAAGATTGTATCCTCTGTGGCACTCTAGTGAGTTTAGAATGCCAAGGAACACAATTTGGGAAACACTACCCTAATAACTTGTAGCAACTAGTACCAAAACAGGACTTGATGTGGAAAGAAAGATGTCATTTTAGTCTATTTGCAGTCATTTCTCATGTAAATTCCACCAAGGAGCTCATGGTAATGACCATATTATTGTCAGCTTTTCTGAATTTCTGTGCACTGTATGTTTTGGCTTATTTGGTTCTATGGAATAGATAGAGGTAGAAACAAACTTATTCTACAATAATGAGAAGTCTCAGTTTTAGAGATGTTTATCGATCATGTGCTTTATGATATGTACTCTATCTGTGAAACTTTGAAATGCTTCCTCAAAAATCTGAGCATGGACAGGAAAGACGGTGATATCGAAATATTCCTGATTCTTTGAGAAAATACCCTTCAATAGAAGTCTTGCCATCATGAATGACCATAATGATTTCAGATGTGATAGCTGTTCGATGATCTCACCTCATAGTTCAGCCTTGTGATGAGAGGTTTTGGAGCTATCTCCCTGATTCTAAGAAATAGTTGCTGAAGACTCACTTAAGGTAGCCATTGTGAGCTCAAATTTGAATAGTCCTTAGCTGCTTTGATATAGGGTGGAAGTTCACATAAAGATTCCTCTCCTTATTAGTCAAGTACTTCAAACGATTCAAATCTGGATTGAAATGGAACATCGGAAGCAGTAGGAAGTCCTGGAATCTTAAGGCTTTCTCAGTTTTCCACATTTGGGCCTAGCCCCACTAGAACCATTGTCCTAGCAATCGGAAAATCTCAGGAAAATGATAGGGCTGCATTATCAGTTCTCTTGAAGCACTTTTTTAGCCTTGAGTTCCAGAACTGGATACCGTAACGCTAGTGGATGCATCACTCTGTACTCCTGCGACTCTCCAAACTTCGTCATGGATAAGTCTGCATCACAGATGAAAGGGTCCTCATGCAGACTGCATTTCTTGTATCAGCCAATTGGGCATAAGAAGTTGCTACTATGCATTTAGTTACAATATTTATATTCCGCCACCGCACATGCCACAGAGTGGTGTACAGTAAACATAAAGGGTCAAATTCTATAAACTATGCCCTAATTGCAGCCACTTAGCGATGCCTAAGTTTAGGATCTGCACTTTTTAATTGGTTTAGATGGTGTGGTAATTCACCACATCGATTCTCAGCCAATCAAAAAACCCCAAACATTAAGCAATTAAGAGTTAGGCGCCAAGTAACACTTAAGTGGAAGTTCCCTTCCACGCCTAACAACTCTTATCTCAAAACAGTAAATGTGGTTAGGTGTTGTTAGATATCCGACATAGCACTGCCAAATTAGGCGAGTGAAAAGCTGGCCTAATGGAGTGGCACCTTATGTCTAGGACGCCCAGCAAACGGTTAAGTTTGCTTAAGTACCGCCAGGCATGATTGTATAAACAGCGCCTAGCGGTTGATTGACAAGAATCCGGTCCAAATTGTCCCGTACATAAAACAATATCAAACTCTAGACAAGTATGAAACTAAATAGAATTAAAAATAATAAAACCAACACAATGAATATTTAATAAATACATAATAAAACTTGAAGGTACAGCTCTTATATCTACATTTTACATGGCAACTACTTTGGCCCCATACAAAAACTGGTATACTACCTTCTGTACACTTGTTTTTCTAGTTTAATAAACAAACTCTTCTTGTGCCTATTTATAGTGTCTTGCAAAGTTTTCATGCGTTTATACATTTTTTTACGTTATGCTGTCTTTAAAAAAAAAAAAAAAAAAAGCAACCCCCTTCCCCTTTACAAAATCGTAGCACGTTTTTAGTGCTGGACGCTCATAGAATTTCTATGAGCATCAGAGCTGTTACTGCCGCGACCAGCACTAAAAAACACGCCGTGGTTTTGTAAAAGGGGGGATAAATGCATTAATGTAAGAGTTTATTCCACTGATCTACATAACATACTGCACACTTTCAAAATGAAGGAATAATTTTATAGAAATATTCAAAAACTAAGAACCCCAAAAGTTTTGATTGCAAGAGTCTTACCATCCTTTGATACATTATTTTGCAGCAGTAGCAGTCCTGAATCATTTAGGATAAACGCCTACCAGCTTTGCACCGTAAGGTAGTTCAATTTTGCATATTCTTTTTGGCAGAGTACTTCAAATTCTTTCAAGTTGGCTGGAGATCTGCAGTCTTCAAGTCTGGATTGGATTCAGATCTGAACTTTGACTGGGCCATTTTGAGAACATTAAGGGGTCCTTTTATCAAGCCGCGCTAGCGGGGTTAGCCCGTCGGACATTTCATCACACGCTAACCCCCGCGGCCGGCTAAAAAACTAACGCCGGCTCAATGCAGGCGCTAGCGGCTAGCGCGGCAGGCGGTTTAATGCGTATTAAACCCCCACCGCAGCTTGATAAAAGGACCCCTAAATTTCTTATGGCTGAGCCGCTTCATGGTTTCTTTTGCTTTGGGCTGGGATCGTTGTGCTGCTGTGGCAGAGTGGAACAGGTTTTCGTCTATTTTCACAAACCTCCCTGTGGCAAAGAATCCCCACAAAATGTTTCTACCACTGTGCTCTAGGGATAGTTTTGGGGTGAAATAGAAATGAAGATGTGCTATACAGCAAGAAGTCTAAGAAGGGAGCAAGTCTATGGCCAGGCCCACTATAGGGGTGGTAGATTCAAGAGTAATGTTAGGAAATTCTTCTTTACGGAGAGGGTGGTTGATGCGTGGAATGCGGTGGTGGAGAACAAAACGGTGATAGAGTTCAAACAAGCGTGGGATGAACACAGAGGATCTCTAATCAGAAAATAATAGGTATGCATTGAAGGAACTAAGGCCAGTACTGGGCAGGCTTGCAAGGTCCTGTGTCCCGTATATGGACCTTCAGTTGAGGATAGGCTGGGGAGGTTTTCGATGGCTGGGATGGTTAAGAGGGGCTGGAGTGAGCTTTGATGGAGACTCCAGTAGATGGAACCTATGCACAATACTGGGCAGGGCTCTGGGTTTCTGGCCCAGAAATATCTAAGAAAAAGGACCATTTACACTAAATTAATTTATGGAGCATGTATGATTGGGCAGACTGGATGGACCACTCGGGTCTTTATCTGCCGTCATTTACTATGTTACTATGTTTTATGTCGCACCACACATCGCTTAGCATTGAAAACCAAAAGTTCCACTTTTTGTCTTGGATTACAAAACCCCTTCCCACATGTATGCAGTATCCCTTAAGTGCGTTTTTATTTTTGTACAAATACTTTGCAACACATCATATGATTTTCTTAAGCAGTGGCTTCATTCATCTCACTCTCTCATACAAGCCATGTTTGTGGAGTAATCTTGAAACTGTTGCACAATCAATATATTCCCCCGTCTCCGCTAGAGACCTCTATAGTTCAATTAAAGTAACCTTACAGTTGGCCTTTCCTCAGTAGTTTCCCTAATCCGCAACAACTGACTTATGAGGTATTGGCAGTGTCTTTGTCAGCTCTAAAGTGCGTCTGCTTTTCAGTGATGGATATGATGGTGCTCCCAGTGAATATTGAACTTTTCTTATAGCTTCAAAGGTAAAAGACCTGTGTTCATCAGGTTTAGACCTTTGCTTCACATTCATTTGATAAAAAAGAAATACAGTAATATGGCTCTTCATACAGGAGTCTTTGAATCAGCTCAGCTACTATGATTGGCTAAGTAGGCTCTGTTTATTACAGGCCTTGCTAAGGTAACCCTTGGAACTGGAGCTACTGTAAACCGGCTTTGTCTTGACAAATGGTGTGAAGACTTACAATCTAGGCTTTTTGGTTTCAATTTTTAATTACCGTATTTTCACGCATATAACGCGTGCGTTATACACGATTTTACAAACCGTGCATAACCATGCGCGTTATACGTGTGAGCACGTTGTACAAATTTTTTTTTTTCATTCTGATCCGGCATTCCCCCTGCGAACCGGCATCCTCCCCCCCCCCCCCCCGCTCATGTCACCCCCCCTCCCCCACGATCCTACATCCCCCCCAGCACCGCAAAGACAACTCTTACCCGATTGGGCACCGGCACCAGCACCAATGCACAGGATGTGCCAGTGCCAGTGCCCGAAGATCCTCCCTCATTGGGCTGGGCTGGGCTGGGTGGTGCGAGAGAGATCCTCCTTCTTCCTGTGCCGGGCTGGACTAGGCTTTGAGCATTTGCGCATGCTCAAAGCCTTCTGGTCTCGCTCTCTCCGAGATTATTTCAAAGAGAGCGAGACCAGAAGGCTTTGAGCATGCGCAAATGCTCAAACCCTAGTCCAGCCCAGCACAGGAAGAAGGAGGATCTCTCTCGCACCGCCCAGCCCAGCCCAATGAGGGAGGATCTTCGGGCACTGGCACTGGCACATCCTGTGCCTTGGTGCTGGTGCTGGTGCCGGTGCCCAATCGGGTAAGAGTTGTCTTTGCGGTGCTGGGGGGGATGTAGGATCGCGGGGAGGTGGGGGGGGGGGGGTGACGCAAGCGGGGGGGGGATGCCGGTTCGGAGTAGGCGGGAGGAGGTTTTAGCATGCGCGGTGTACGCGTGTGCGTGCTATATTAAAATTTTATTACATAAATGTCTGTTCCCCATGCACTATACCCGTGTGCGCGTTTTACACGGGTGCGCGGTATATGAGTGAAAATACGGTACCTTTTGACTATTTCTAGAGTTGATCTTTTGTGTTAAAGGTAGAGTATGTAGGTTCAGATCAGCGAAACAAACCCTTTTACTTTTGGAATTCTCAACCCTGTTCTTAGGGCACATGTAACCAGGCAGGTGTTTAGGATATCCACAATGAATGCATGAAAGAAATATGACTAGAATGAACGTAGTGCCATCAGATGTGTCTCATGCATGTTCATTGCGGATATCTTGAATACCTGGACCGGCTAGAGATGTCTGAGGACTGAGTTGAGAACCCCTGCTGTCCCTTAATGCATTTTGAAATTTTTATTTATGTTTAGAGTAAAACAAATACAAAAAAGTGAAGACTTCCATGACAATGTAATTGCAGTCCAGAATTTATGTTAAAAACTTATATTCCGCTTAAAACCTAAGAGGATTACAACAAGAACATACACAATCAAGGCATAACAATAGCATCACAAATTATCTAAAACACACCATATCTATGAACTGTCAATCACAAACAAATCAAAATGAAAAAGAGGCTTTTAGAAACAGATAAGTCTTCAACTTTTTTTTTTTTATGTTCCCAAATTATTGCACAGTCTCAGCGCTCCTGGCAAAGTATTCCACAAAGTATTTAGAGGCAATTCTATAAAGAGGTACATATATTTAGGCACCTAGAGGGCACTTTACTGGAAAGTAGGCACCTACACACACAACCTAGGCATGAACCTTTATACCAGCTGTAGAGCTGATGTAAATGATCATACCTAGATTCAAGAGAAGGCCTAACGGGAGTGTTTTAATAAATATTGTTTAAGTTTTCATCATGGTGATCTGTGCTTTTGTTTGGACTGGATCTTACAGATTTTGCAGATCAGTTGCCTCTATTTTGGGAGATACTTGGTGTCGCCCATGTGAACGCTCACCTGCAAACTATGTGCTACCAAAGATGTGTGTAAATGACTAGAATATTGACACGCACGTACTTGCTGCCTGACTTTAAGTGACAGGATTACGCCAGCGACGTGATGGTGGCAGTAAAAAGATTACTAAAGATAACGAACGGGTGAGGGAGTCTTGATAAAGCCCTGAGTTGTATGGGCGAAACATGTTGGCGGATATTTCTACCCCCCCGACTAACGTTCAACCTAAAGCTAAGTACTTTTAGTATTTCTATTTAAAATTACCCTAAAAAGTTAAAGTAAGGAATATGGGCCCAGTGACGAATGGGAGCATAAAGCCCCACATAATGAAATGATTTGAGTGTGTGGTGGCCCTCTGAGGACCCTAAACATAATTATGTAAGCATCTCTGAAAGAAGTATTGTTAGCAGTGGGATTACGTCCTATTGTGTCTGAGAGTATATACGAATATTCTTCTTTCATATTCAGTAGTAGAGTGCCTAGTGATTCATTTTATGACTTTAAGTGACGCCATAAAGAATTACCCCCTCAATATTTAAGTTTATTCTTGTTCATTTTCTTTGGTGCTGTGGGATATTAGTAGCCTGGTTTTAACCTGGCTGAGGATGGATTGTCTTCACTTATAAAAATACTAGTATTTTAGCCCGTTACATTAACGGGTGCTAGAGTAGATGTCTATTTTGGATTTTTTTTTTCTTTGTCTCTTTCTCCTTGGACGCTGTCTGTCTGTCTGTCATTCTTTCTATCTGTGTCTCTCCCTGGCCCCCTGTCTATCTTTATTTCTGTCTCTGTTTCCCTGGCCCCCTGTATTTCTCTGTTGTGCCATGCCTGCCTGTCTCTCAGTGGCCCCCTTCCTATGTCCATCCTGTCCCATCCTATGTCCTTAGTGCCCTCAGTGCCTCCTATGTCCTTAGTACCCCAGTTCTTCCTTCTCATGTTCTTAGTACCCCTTCCTACATCCTTAGTGCTCCCAGTGCCTCCTTCCTGTGTCCTTAGTGCCCCCAGTGCCTCCTTCCTGTGTCCTTAGTGCCCCCAGTGCCTCCTTCTTATGTCCCCTCACTGCCTTCCAGACTTTGACCCAACCCCACCCCCGAAGCCAGCCTGCCTGCCTGCCTCCCTCCCATCCTCCTGTGTAGTAGACCCAATGAGCAGCATCTTTAAATTTCTACCCCCCTTCCATTCCCCTGTACAATAGACCCGCATTTTTATTTCCCTCCCATCCCCCCCTGTGCGGTAGAAACGATGATCAGCCTGTTTCCATCTTCCCCCCCTCCCTCCCGCCACCGTGCAGCCAACCCCATTGACCCTCCCATCTGCCCCTCCCACAGCGATATGACCTCGGCGTTTCGTTTCCGGCTCCGGGAACGAATGTTGACTGAGGGGGAGGGGGACCTGAGGATCAGCGCTGTCTCCAACCTGCCACCGAACCTGCAGCCGCCGACATCCTCCTCGGGGGATTCGCGCGCATGCGCACTCCTACCTGCGGTGCCCTAAAGCGCACGGAAAACGGGAGCACGCCGGTGGGAGTGCGCATGCGCGCGTAGGGCTTTATTATATTAGATAAACTCAACTACCCGATCAAGAAGATATTTTATAAAGTGGTCCTTTCAAGTCTCAGAATCTGAGCTCCAGGATATAACTTGTTCTCCTTGAAATTTCTGTTTGATTTTCATGATTTTAGATTTGCTCACTTTTAAATTTGTTGATTCCAAAATTATACTATGCCATTGCTCAAGTGTTCAAGATGCATCCAAACACAAAAATAGTATGTCGGAGGAAGCGAAAACTTGCTGATATTTGCAGACAAAGCCATTTAGTTCATAGAAGAGTTAAGAATTAATGTTGATCAAACAAGGAAAATGTATGCCCTCCCCCCCCCCCTTTCCTGAATCTAAATTAGAACATGAGAGATGAATATTAAAAAGAGAAAGCCGAGACCTAAATTTAATCTTAACCCTCAAAAGAGATTATTGATTTTATTTATTTTCATTTTCTATCCCGTCCTCCCCAAAGAGCTCAGAACGGGTTACAGGCTAACGTACATAATATGCAGGTTACAGGTTGCAATTTGTCATAGCTACAATGCAAGGTTTTTCAGTACAAGTTTTTGTCCTAACTCGACACAAACTAGGGATCTAAAATCAATATACATAATATACAGTTAACAGGTTAAATTTGTCTTTCATGAGGTACTTTGTCAAATGCCTTTTGAAAATCCAAATACACAATATCAACGGCTCACCTATCCACATGTTCATTCACTCCTTCAAAGAAATGCAGTAGATTGGTGAGGCAAGAGTTCCCTTGACTAAATCCATGTTGGCTTTATTACTATTTACTACTATTTATTATTTCTATAGCGCTGAAAGGCATACACAGCGCTGTACATTTTAACCTCTCTTTATAATAGTTTCTACCATTTTGCCTGGTACCAATGTTGGACTCGCTGATCTCTAATTTCCTGGATCACTTCTGGAACCTTTTTTAAAAATTGGTGTCACGTTGGCCACCCTTCCAGTCTCCCAGTACTATGCTGGGTTTTAAAGAAAAAATTACAAATTACAAACAATAGCTCTGTAAGTTCATTTTTCAAATCTATCAGCATTCTGGGATGTATACTATCAGGTCCAGGCGATTTGCTACTGTTCAGTTTGTCAAATTGACCCATTACATTCATCATCCAGTATTATGGAGATTTCTTTGAGTTTCTCTGATTCATCAGAATTGAATACTATTTCTGGCACCGATAGCTCTCCCACATTTCATAGCGACACCAGGAAGTATTTCTTCACCAAAAGAGTCATTGATCATTGGAATGATCTTCCACTGCAGGTAGTTGAGGCCAGCAGCATGCTAGATTTTAAGAAAAAAATGGGATAAGCATGTGGGATCATTTAAAGGAAGAAATTAGGGGGGGGTCATTAGAGTGGAAGACTTGTCGGGCCATGGCCATTTTCTGCCGTCATTTTCTATGTTTCTATCTTTCTCGGTTAAAACCGAGACAGTTCATTTAATCTTCCCTGACAGCCCCTTTTAACCCTTGGTCGTCTAGCGATCCAACCAATTTTCTTCCTGGCTTCTTGCTTTTAATATTCCTAAAAAGTTTTTACTGTGTGTTTTTCCTTCCAGCAATCTTCTTTTCAAGGTCTCTCTTCACCTATCTTATTAGTGCCTTGCATTTGACTTGACAATCCTTTTGTTGTTTACAATTATTTTCAGTTGGATCCTTCTTTCACTTTCTGAAGGATTCTCTTTTAGCTATAATAGCTTCCTTCACCTTACTCAACAATGGTCTTCCTTCCTCGTTTTTTAATACATGGAATATATCTAGTCTGAACAAACACATAGTGATTGTTCTGCCATAACTCATATCTTATCCTCTCTTCCCATCTCCTCCCCCACCCAAAAAATACCTTCCTGATGCATTGTTAAAAATTCTGCACGCGATTTGGGTTACCTAGCATACATCAGGAAAATTCAAGAATAGTCCTGTTTATGTAACATTTTTCCCAAAATATTAACTGAGCAAAATTCTTAAGTATATTGATCTTTTTGAGACCTGGAAATGTTAACAGCTACTCTAATACCAGCAGCACCATTGGGGATCAAAACGTAAGAGATCCTTTTATTAAAGAATGCTAGGCCTTTAACATGTTAGAGTCTTTTGCCTGTGGATGCACGGTAACCTGCACGTTGCTATCTATTAAAAATTAATTTTCAGAGGGGGCATGGCATAGGAGGAAAATGGGTATTATCCATCTAATTTAGTAGGATTACCATGCATTAACTGGATAAGATAGGGCCAAAGCAGGAGCACTTGGCACCTCCTTGTTGTTTTTTTGCAGGTCCTGTGCACTAATGTAAACACTGATGCACTACTTGCAAAACGAAAAGAAAAGCCATACTGTACTTAAAGGCCATATTTAAATCTGGGTTTATTGTGTAGGAAGGTCCCACATTAGAAATGGCTAAGCCCAGATTTTAGCACACCTTAGTAATAGGGCCCCTAAATTAGGTGTGGCTTCCATTGACAACTGCCTTTTCCTCATCTTCCTGTTTTGTTCTTCCCTCCCTGGTGTTGTCTATTTGTGTCGAAGCTTGGCCCTCTTCCTTAGATAAATTTAGTTTAAACAGTTCCCATGTAGCAATATTAGCCATTTTAGAATATGCCTGACCTACACAAACTTAGGCACAAGAATTTAGGCCTGGTTTTAGCTGGCCTACATAGGTGTGCTTAGGTTATGCGACACAGGCGCTAAACGCAATTCTATAAAAGGTATGCCCACCTTGTAGAATTTCACTAAGCACTGTTCTAGTCAGCACCAATTTTTTGGGGAACCAATATAAAAACTAGGCCCTAATTGCATAATGGCTCCCATTTAATGGGAGCTGTTGGATAGGTTATTTGTTTCCTAGTGCACTTTGTAGTCTCCTAATCACCATCCTATCATTAAACCATCTTACAAATGTCCACAAGCTAAACTGTTGCATTATTATTGCAGTTACCTTTATTAGCATGCATATAACACAGCTAACTAACCCCCCCCTCCCAACACACACTTTATGAAGTCGCATTAGGCTTTTTTAATTGCCAGCCGAGGCAGTATTAGCTCTGACACTCATAGGATCCATGAGCGTTGGAACATTTAGTGCTCTGGGTCACGGTAGAAACCTCTACCACAACTTAGTAAAAGGTTGGGTAAATGTTTTAAAGAACTACTGAAAGGTCACTTGGACACACAAAGTCAGAGGCGTGAAGAAAGTACAATAAATTTATTACGGTATACCGGACTCTAGTGCAGTTAATAGCCTGCCTACTAGAGTGTCAGAAATAGGAAATACATGGACTTTTATGCCCTTTTTGCAAACTAATATATGCAAAAACTACAATTTTCATTTGTTACTTCTATAACTTCTCTACAATTATTATTGGTCCTAAGCTCACACTAGCAGGTCACTTATCTAACTCTTACAGTTCTAAATGTACAGAAGGGCAGGGTACATCATGGCTCAAACTCTTTATCTATTTAGCTTACAATGTGGTAAGGCAGGGACATACATTTTAGGCAGATGAAGTCAATAGATTGTACACTTTCTTCAGCTATGTAGGCCAGAGCAATATTTTAAACAACAGTTAACCATTTCATGACCCTACACTACCATGACTACAGTATTTTGTGTGTGTGTTCCAAGCTACCAATAAAGTTAGAGAAATATTGTTGAACAAAACCCAGTATTCTCACTGAGAGGGTGAAGCATTCAAATGCTGAACCACTGGTAAGCCATTTTGTAAAACTGGAACATTGAAACTGCTTTAATTATTTGAAATTGCTAATTAAAATGATTAGGGCTGATGTTAGATGTAACACATGAAAAATTGCCTTCTTTCATCAGATATTTTCAGTTCAGTGTTACCAACTGGTTTTCCAAAAAGAGCAGAAAGTGAACAACTAAACTTAAATACAAAAAGTGAGTGAAAAGCTCACGAGGTGGGGTGTCAGATATGGACCAATCCAAGCAATAGTGCTTTCAAAGGTCTAGCATGTTCTTCATTCATCCCCCTCTGTCTTCTTATATATAGTAATTTTTTTGAGATTTTTATATTCATATGTGTCTTCTTTATATATAGCACTTTTTTATATATTCATATGTGTATTCAACAAAGGCTTATCTTATAAGAACTTATCTTCAATTCATGATAGGCATTGATAGAACATGTCTTATGTTCCGACA
Source organism: Geotrypetes seraphini (assembly GCF_902459505.1). NCBI lineage: Eukaryota > Metazoa > Chordata > Amphibia > Gymnophiona > Dermophiidae > Geotrypetes > Geotrypetes seraphini. Next base: position 93,324,533 of record NC_047084.1, on the reverse strand, counting down.
TTCACTTAGTGCTCCCCTCTGCCGACGCGTTTCGCGGAGCTTTGTCAAGGCAGGGGCACTGCATAATTGAAAATATCCTAAATGTATTTTTCAGAAGCCGCTCTTCAATACATTTAGGATATTTTCAATTATGCAGTGCCCCTGCCTTGAGAAAGCTCCGCGAAACGCGTCGGCAGAGGGGAGCACTAAGTGAATGTCGGAACATAAGACATGTTCTATCAATGCCTATCATGAATTGAAGATAAGTTCTTATAAGATAAGCCTTTTGAATACACATATGAATATATAAAAAATTGCTATATATAAGAAGACACATATGAATATAAAAACTCAAAAAAATTACTATATATAAGAAGACAGAGGGGGATGAATGAAGAACTGCTAGACCTTTGAAAGCACTATTGCTTGGATTGGTCATATCTGACACCCCATCTCGTGAGCTTTTCACTCACTTTTTGTATTTAAGTTTAGTTGTTCACTTTCCAAAAAGAGGGCATACAAGCTGATGTGGGTAAGCTAAGGCCACAGAATGTTAATTGAGAATTCAGGTTACTTGACAGGAGTCCATGAGACCGGTGCCATCTGTTAAAAATAATTATAGACATGGGCGGGAAAATATTTATTGTTGATAGTATAAAAATTGCAAATATTGATAGCTACAGTGTTTGAGAAATTTGGAAATAGCACTTTGCAGTAGGAATGTTTCTCAATACAATGGATTTCTCATGCTTGCATGCCACAGAGCTACTTAGAAAATGTTCCTAGAATATTTAGTTAATATTTAAGTTCTATTATGAGGGAGAATAAGGATTAATTTTCACTGTGCCAGACTGCCATGGATTAAAAGTAGCTTCTGCCAATAATCTCATTGAATGTAATCTTCCCTTAAAGTAATGTAGAAGATTTCTTAAACTTCTTTGTATTAATCCATGATACTAACTGGTTGTGCAAGATCCCCTCCTTAGCTTATTTTTGTATGCCTAGAGAATGACACGGGGACAGGTATCTCTGTTCCATCCCCGTCCCTGCAAACTCCGTCCTCATCTGCACAAGCCTCGAACAGAGCTTGCAGGAATGGGACAGGGACAGAACTCTCAGGATGGGGATGGAGATAGATCCCGTGGAGAAGTCCCCGTGTCATTCTCTACACGGCACTTTTATATTAACTCAGGCAAGATGTACAAGTGACACTAAGACCTTAAGAAACAGTCCATTAAGCCAGAATGAAGTGCACAGAAGTGGAATCGACTGCAACTGTGGTTTTTCATTAAGAAATCATAATGTGGCACTTATAAGACTTAACTGATACAGGAAGTGCAATTTCCTTTCCACTGAGCAGTATTTACACCATCTCTTACAAGAGAATGCCAACTTCTGTTCACTAAATGTTCGCTCTTAAGTTTTGTTTGATATTCCAAACAGTAGCACTAGGTGTTGGTTTTTTTGAAGCTGTGGTGTTTTTTGGTTTGTACCTGACCCTAGCTGGCCCCAGTGGATAGCAGGCTTAAGCAGCCATGTAACCTCAACCATAGTGCAAGCCACCATGTTAAGATAATGGTTGTCAGTCATGAAATGATTTTGGATTTTGGACTTTCTGTTTTGAGAAATATATAAAGCTTTTGAAGGCTGCTTCTGCCTTAGGCCTCCTATTTTATAAGTCAACCAGGGCACGCTCTATTTTGGCATCATAGTGTGTACACATGGTGCAAACAACATGAGCAACTAAAGAATAGAGACTAGGAAGGAGATTTTTAATAAAAGCTCATCTTTTATTCAAAACTAGTCTTTAAGCCCATTACATTAACGGGTGCTAGAATAGATGTGTGTGTGTGTCTTTCCTTGGCCGCTGTCTGTCTTTTTTTATTTGTCTCTCTCTTCTTGGATATTGGCTAACTGTCTTCCTTTCTGTCTGCCTCTCTAGCCCCCTGTCTGTCTGTCATTCTTTCTGTCTGTGTCCTTCTGTCTCCGCCCCCCCCCAGAGCAAAGCTGTCTGCCCCCAGCACACCCCTCCTTCCAAAGCAGCCCCCTTTCCCTCTCCCTGACTGTCTCTCCATGGCCCCCTTCTGTCTTCCCCCCCCCAGTGCAAAGCTGTCTGCCCCCCCAGCACACCCCTCCCCCAAAAGCAGCCCCCTTTCACCTGCAGCACCGGCACGACACCCTCCAGCCGTTCCTCTCAGCTATTTGGAGTGAGTGCTCGGAGCGCAAGAGGGAGCGGGGCAGGGGCCACAGAGGTGCGGTGGGGGGGGCCCCGGCTGCCCCAGCTGCAGCTTCTTTCAGTGTCGGTGAGGAAGGAGAGGTTGGAGAGGGATTCGGGTTAGAGTCGCAGCCCGGAACACCTTCAGCTCACCGGCGCTGTGCAGGGGCAGTGCCCGATCCTCTGCCAGCCGCCGCCAGCGCCGTTCTGCGCCAAGCTGCCAAATATGGCCACGGAGGGACACAGCACATGTCAGGTACCCACAGCCTCCTAAGTGCGCATGCGCACACTTAGAGGATTATTATAGTTGATAGAAAGTTTGAAAATAACATGTGAGCAAAAAGGAAGGTACCCTGAGAACAAAGAAGAAATGAGTACGTAATAAAATTAGTACTGTAGTATGATTACTGGTGAAGCAATATTTTTACATTTTCCATGCGTTTCAGGGAGCAGTGATACAATGCTATTAGATTATTGGCCTCTTTCACAAAGCCGCGCTAGCGGCTGCGCTGCTCTAACGGCGCCGAAGCCCATAGAGATTTAAAGGGCTTCAGGGCTGTTGCCACGCGGCTTTGTAAAAGAGGCCATATATCATGCGTATCCACTGGTCCATATATTAAATGTTTTTGGCATTACTACTATGCACCAATCCAATGCAATCTGTATGATATGTGCCTTTTGACACTTACGTCATGGCTGCTCATGAGAAAGCAGAAAACCCATAAGTGAGATAACATTTGTAGGCCCTTTGAAGCACTGCCCACAAATACGATTTCCTTTTCTTGGTCACTTACAGGTTGTTTTTCAGGTTACACAATGAGACTTAAGAGAAGATGTTATCAACGTGGGCTGCCTTTAAAGATGGCTTATTTTAGCAGCCTGGGCTGAGTCCCATTTTATGCAAGGAGACCCTATGCTAATATAGCCAAGCAATTTCTAATTTGAGGGTGGAAGTCAGTAATTGCAACGCTTATGATAATATCTGTTGGTAAAGATAAAATTGAGTTAGTTTTTAAAAAAAATCCACATCTAAGGTTAACAATTAGCTAAAGATGACGTACCATGTATTTCACTTAGTTTAATACAAATATTGAATCTATATATCCCACCTCTTCATTTTTAGCAGAGCTGTGTGTTTTGGCTGCTTATCAGTTTTTTGGAAGTAGTGATAAAACTTTCAGGATGTGTTTTGACTTCTAAAGAAGAAATTGGTAGAGCCTTAGACAAATCTAAATTCCCAAGTATTTGAGTTTTGAGCATAAATTCATAAAAATGGAATATGAAAAGTCATACCGCATCCCTTTTTATTCCATTACTACCAATTATATTTGATTTTCTGTGTTGCAACAGTCTATACGAGCATCTTTAATATAAAAATAAATAAAGGCATTCAGCAAAAGCAACTGTGTGAATAACATGGAAACCAGATTAGTAAACTAGACATGTCTGACCTTCAGTGCTCTAAAATGAATTTTCTTTCTTAGCAAGTAGTCTGGAGGGCTCCTTGAATTTCTCTGCTGCTAGCTGATCACTTGCTACTTGTGATGAATTTTACTATCACCGTCTAGGGCAGGGGTGTTCAATGTCGGTCCTCGAGGGCCGCAATCCAGTCGGGTTTTCTGGATTTCCCCAATGAATATTCATTGAAAGCAGTGCATGCAAATAGATCTCATGCATATTCATTGGGGAAATCCTGAAAACCCGACTGGATTGCGGCCCTCGAGGACCGACATTGGACACCCCTGGTCTAGGGTTTGTGATTTTTGGTCCTTTGTCTGCTCTGTGTTTATAATAAACCCATTTGCGGTCTTCTATTTACTAGGGGTATGTAGCTCCCCAAATTTTTCATTTTGTTTAGTTTCCCATGTCTCTGGGAATTTTCATTTTGGTTTTTTCTTTTTTTGTTCTGGGAACAGTATTGTCAATTCAGTCAGTTCCCGGTTTAAGAACGCCCAACTTAAGTCGAACTCAAACTTATGAACTGGGGTCCCCACAGTTCCTGCCTCTCCCTGCATGCGGCCCACTGACCAAGAAGCCTTCCCTCTAATGTCAGAGGGAAGGCTTCTGGGTCAGCCACCAGCCACATTCAGGAGCTTTGCAAAGAGAAGTGTGACTGGGAGAAGGAAGCCTCAGCTGGCCAGAGGAGGTAAACACGCACTGGAGAAAAGGAGGGTGGCATGAATTTGGGATGCAGAACGGAGGGAAAGACGATGAGGGTCATGTTGGGACAAAGAAGGGAGGAAGAGGGGGCGCATTGGCACAGGAATAATAATAATAACTTTATTTTTCTATACCACCATAGTCGAAAGACTTCTAGGCAGTTCACATTGAAAGAAGGCTGGACAATTGGCGAATTACAGAATGCAAGAGGAGAAATGTTATATAGAAATTGGGGTTATATGAGGAAGGGAGAAGCAGGATCACATTGAGACACTAGGAAGGGAGGGAGCACAAACTTTGGTCAAAGGATGCAAGGAAGGAAGAAAGAAGGGAGAGGGAGCATGAACTTGGGACATAGAATGCAATCATGAAGGGAATGAGGAAAAGAGATGTTGAGGTAGGGAGGGAATAGAACAGACAATTGTTGGGCATGAGTCTGAGTGAGAGGGAAGGAGATGGTGCACATGGGGATGGGGAAATGAAGAAAGCGGTGACTTGACCAGTGATGCAACTTGGTCGTCCATGTTTAATTTTGCATCTAGAATCTGGGTTGGTACAATGTAATCTTTTCTAAACCGGACTGTCTTGGTTTTTTCTCTACAGTATTTAGTTTTAGGAGGTTATCTTTGGCCCAGGTATCACTAATGTTGATGTTCTTTGTCAGCTTATTGCTGATGGTGTCTAATGCAGGTCAGAGTCGGAATATATTACACTGCACAACAAAGTTTTTGCTTCCTGAACACTGCTGGGTGTTTCTTATAGAATTTTGGGTGCTGATCATGAATATTACATCAAAAATTACCCATCACGTACCATTTCAGAGAAATCTTCAATTTTGTCGTGATTTTTTCTTATATTTGGATGCAAACAATTTTTTCTCCCATAAGTGTCTTATCAACAACGGTTTGTGCCGCCTGGGTATGTCCATGCATAAAATCTAGCCAGGTTGGAAGCTGTTTTATGGAAGATGACATCCTGGGCATGTCTGGGCAGGTCTGAACGAGCTTGCGCTGTCTCACCATGCTATAATGGTGGCTTCCATACACCGATCCTGATCATTTGGTTAATATAGATAGTCCGTGTGTGTATATAGTATCAGTATAGTAAAGTATAGTAGTATAGTAGCTGTAGCAATATAACAGTAAGTAAGCTTGATGCTATAGACGTTTTGGTGTCGGGCAATATGTCTCGTCGGTGTCGTAACAGCCGCGACACATTCTGCTATATCTGTGGGGAATATACACTTACGCCTCAGAGACGTTCGATGACTGCCCTTGTAAAGAAAGCCTATCATCTGTATTTTGGCTGCAAAATAGGTGATCAAGACAAGCAATGGGCGCCTCACATTTGCTGTGCGACATGTGCTGTTAGTCTGAGAGCCTGGCTCAGAGGTACTCGAAAGACGATGCCATTTGCTGTTCCGATGATATGGCGAGAACAGAAAGACCATGTGACGGACTGTTATTTCTGTTTGACTAATGTGTCTGGTTTCTCTGCCAAAAACAAGAAGTCAATTGAATATCCTAATCTGCCTTCAGCAATGAGACCCATGCCACATGATGACAGTCTTCCAGTTCCGAAACCACCAGAGGATTGGACCTTAGACGAACCAGATGAAGAAACTGCAGTGCAGGGTTCTAACAGTGACATTGACCCGGATTTTGAACCATCCTCATCAGGCGATCCACATCTGATAACACAGTCCGAATTGAACGATTTGGTCAGAGATTTGGGTCTGTCAAAAGCAAAAGCTGAGCTGCTAGGTTCGAGACTGCAGGAATGGTGTTTGCTATCACCAGGTACGAAAATTTCTGTGTTTCGAGACCGGCATCATGATATAACCAAATTTTTTGCACAAGTCGACAGTCTCTGTTTCTGTTGTGACATTGAAGGATTGTTCTCGGTCTTTGGTTGTGATCACAACCCGGAAGAGTGGCGTCTTTTCATTGATTCGTCAATGTTAAGCCTGAAAGCTGTTCTGTTGCACAATGGCAACGTTTATCCTTCAGTACCTGTTGGCTATGCAGCACATATGAAAGAAACATATGAGAATATGGAAATGTTACTAAAGTATGTCCAGTATACCAGGTATAACTGGAATATCTGTGGAGACCTCAAAGTCGTTGCTCTGTTACTAGGACTGCAGCTTGGCTATACAAAGTACTGCTGTTTCATCTGCGAATGGGACAGCCGAGACAGAGAGTCGCACTATTCTAGAAAGAACTGGCCACTCCGTAAAAAGTTAGTTCCAGGACAGAAAAATGTAGCACATGAATCGCTTGTTGACCCGACAAAGATATTTTTGCCTCCTCTTCACATTAAACTGGGACTCATGAAGAATTTTGTGAAAGCAATGAACAAGGAAGGGGAAGGTTTTCGTTATTTAAGACAGATGTTCCCAAGAATAACTGATGCCAAGATCAAAGAGGGTATTTTTGTTGGCCCCCAGATCAGACATGTTATGAGTGACAAGCGATTTGAAGATCTGTTAGTTGGGCCGGAAAAAATTGGCTGGAAAGCCTTGAAAGACGTTGTTGACAATTTTCTGGGCAATTACAGAGCCCCAAACTACATTCAGCTGGTAGACAAACTTCTCAAAGCATACAAGAGAATGAAGTGCAATATGTCACTCAAGATTCATTTCCTCCATTCACACTTGGACTTCTTCCCCGCAAATCTCGGTGCTGTGAGTGACGAGCACGGTGAAAGGTTTCATCAAGACATAGCTACGATGGAGAAACGATACCAGGGCAATTGGAATCCGTCAATGCTTGCCGACTATTGTTGGATGCTACAACGTGATGCACCAGACACTGAATATAAAAGAAACTCGGGAGCAAAACACTTTTAATTCTGTTTCATTTAGTCGCTTGTGCGAAACGTAAACTTGACTATATATTTTATTGTCAGTAAACATAAAAATGTCTATTTCTCATAGTTCTTACGTGATGCAGTAAAACCAAAACCATATTTGAGCATACCAAGTTGGTACCTGTCATAATCACCAAAAACTTTTCAGGAATCAAGACTTAACCAAAAAATTGTTGTGCAGTGTTATCTGCATATGATAATGTTAGAATTCCCATTGATAATGTGTATTTCCCCAGGTTTCTCATGTAGATGTTAAAGAGAAGAGGTGATCCCTACGGTACTCCACATATTGCTCGCCAGGGGCTTGAGCACTCATTATGTTTTTGAACTATGTAAGATCTTGTAAGGCTTGAGTACTCATTATGTTTTTGAACTATGTAAGATCTTTTTGAATAGTTATTCTGTGAACCATTTGAAGATTATACCAGAGATTCCTAATTTGCTAGTCTAAAGATCATTAGATTATGGTCTGTAATGTCAAAAGCTGCAGAGATATCAAATTGTAGTAGAATCATGTCTTTTCCTTTGCTTAGTCTTATTTTAGTTACCAGTGTGATTAGAAGTGTTTCTGTGCTATGATTAGAAGAGAAGCCATGCTGAGTCGCATGTAGGACATTGTGATCTGATAAATAGGTAAGAAGCTGACTGTAAACCACAAATTCTAGCAGTTTTGCCGTCCATGGAATTCCTGCTACTAAGCAATAGTTTTTTGCTTTAGTGAGATCTGAATTGTTAGACTTGGGTATTGGGGTTAAGTCAGTGTTGGCGATGTCATTTGGATAGTCACCATCTTCTAGTGCATTGTTGATATAAGTTGTTAGCCATTTTATTATATTGGACATATGTTGATTATATTGGACATATGTTGATGAAGTAGGATTTATTCAAGAGTCTTTATATGAGTTTGATTTGTTCAATTGTTATTGAAAATTTGTCCCAAGATCTTTTGCAAGGAGTGTGGTTGTTTGTGACTTTAGATTGTTATAGTGGAATTGATATCAAGCGAATCTCTGATTTTCTTGACTTTATATTGAAAGAAGGATGAAAGCTCAGCAGCAGATGGTCTACTTTTATCAGTTTGTTAAAGATAGCAAATAGAGTTTTTGTTATGTGCTTCCTTAACCAGCTGGATATAGTAGACTTTTTTGCTTCATTTATCGCTTTCTTGTGGTTTCTGAATTGTTGATGGCAAGCATCATAATGATCTTGAGAGTTATTCTTTTTCCAAATACGTTCTGCTTTTCCTGCATGTTCTTTTTATGGTGGCCAAGGATTCAGAGAACCATTGTTTCTCAACCTTTTTCTGGAGCCAGTTGGGTTTTCAGGACTACTGCAATGAATATGTATAGAAACAATTTACATATTCATTGTGGTTATCCTTGAAACTCAGCTAGTTAAGTATATCTCCAGGAGAAAGAGCTGAGAAGCACTACACTAATCAACAAACTCATATATTTGAGGGCCACAAACCTGTCGGGTTTTCACAATATCCCTAATAAGAATCCAAAATATTTGCCCACAGTGAAAACAGAGGACATGCAAATGGTTAACAAGACTAAGAATGTTATAATGCTCCTGTATCGCTCCATGGTGCAACCTCATCTGGAGTACTGTGTTCAATTCTGATCTCTTTATCTCAAGAAAGATATTGTGGTGCTAGAAAAGGTTCAAAGAAGAGCAACCAAGATGGTAAAGGGGATGAAACTCCTCTCTTATGAGGAAAGACTAATATGGTTAGGGCTCTTCAGCTTGGAAAAGAGACGACTAAGGGAAGATATGATTGAAGTCTACAAAATCCTGAGTGGAGTAGAACGGATACATGTGAATCGATTTTTCACTCTGTCAAAAATTACAAAGTCTAGGGGACACTTGATGAAGTTACAGGGAAATACTTTAAAAACCAAAAGGAGGAAATTTTTTTTCACTTAGAGAATAGTTAAGCTCTGCAACGCATTGCCAGAGGATATGGTAAGAGCGGATAGCGTAGCTGGTTTTAAGAAAGGTTTGGACAAGTTCCTGGAGGAAAAGTCCATAGTCTGTTTTTGAGAAAGACACGGGGGAAGCCACTGCTTGCCCTGGATCGGTAGCATGGAATATTGATACACCTTGGGTTTTGACCAGGTACTAGTGACCTGGATTGGCTACCGTGAAAACGGGCTACTGGGCTTGATGGACCATTGTTCTGACCCAGTAAGGCTATTCTTATGTTCTTATCATATTTGTTCATTGTGGATATTCTGAAAACCCAAGTTGCTTGCAGCTCTCAAGGACCAGAGTTTGACACCCCCTCACCCCCCACCCCTTCTATGCTTCATTTAGCTTCCTTTACAATGTTCAGGCTTGGGCTCTGTCAAGTTATATCATCCATTTGTGAGGACTTCTGTCCTGCTGTTCTCAGAGAACATCAGTTAAAGGCAAACAACTTCATGATTGAGCAAAAATGTATAGTATACATAAACCTTACTTGATCATTTCAACAAGAAGATGGAATTAGGAAAACCTGATACTGCTAAACCTATGACAGGTTTGGATAACTGTTATTTCATCTGCTGTCAAAAAAAAGTGAATACTGTAGTTTAAAAGTGCTCCAAAGTTCTTGTGATGGGACTCCCACTTCCTCTAGTGTTTTACAGCGCTTGAATATAACCAAGTAATTCTATACATAAGATTTTTATAAACCAATTTCAATTAAATGCTCCTGGCAAAGTCAAACAGTTGCATTTTGAATATCAAAATAAACCCTGAAGCAGGACACTTGAGTAGCACTGGAAGATCTTCGTGAGATGAGGTGGTGATAATCAGAAGTTTGACTGTTACATTATTTTTGTTTGTTTAAGTCTGGTAGATATGGTTCATCAGTTGTCTAAGTACTCTGATTTATTACTTTGTGTTGAGTACATTTTACTTTCTTGTAAAAAGAAATGGGAAGAAAATAAAAGCCATTCATTTCTGCAACAACTTTTTGTTAAGATTTTCAAGAGAATGCTGTTAAGTTCAGACATTTTATTGTATTTACAATGTGTATCTTTTGCCTAACTCTGTACATTCGGAAATGTAACTATTGTAATCTAGAATAAATAAATACTGAACAATGCAAATACTTAGGATTTCTTGTCCTTGTGTCATAGACGATAATCTAAATTCTAGCAAGTAAAGGAAAACTTATGGGTTATATGCTTTCTGGCCTGTCCCCTAAGAATTTTCATGCATCGAAATGCAGTTGTACTGGTAGAAAATACAAAGATGAAAAGATTGTAAAAGGGATACACTTTATTTTAAGGAGGTACCTCTTTGGTTCTTTCTGCAGAATTTCTTGAAATGCTCATTTGCAATTGCTCTGAAACTCAAATTCTAGATGTGCACCAAAGTAACAATGTTTAAATCTTGATAAGAAACATAGAAACATAGAAAGATGATGGCAGAAAAAGGGCCAAGGCCCATCAAGTCTGCCCACTCTATAGACCCTCCCCTTAAGATTAACCATAAAATTTATAAAGTGCAAGTGCTTCAATAAATTATATAGTTTCACTAAGCTAAGTATTGCCTTTGCAGTTATTCTTTAAAAATGATAACTATATAATTTATTGTAGCACTTGCACTTTATAAATTTTATGAAATGTTACAAAATAACAAATTTACACATCAAAATGTTTCTATGAGGACGGCTACCGCACGAGTATCAAGTGTGGCATTCTGAGGAACTTGTGTATTGAATTTTCCCAATTCAGGTGGTAACTTGATGCTTATCGGGATTTCAACATTTGCAATTGCAACATAAATGTGTTTTTCAGGTTACGTACACATGTCAGACCATAGCTGCTTGCGTAGTTACATTTAGGGCTCCTTTTACGAAGGTGCACTAGCGTTTTTAGCGCGCGCTAGCCGAAAATCTACCACCTACTCGAAAGACGCAGTAGCAGCTAGCGGGCGCTATTCCGCGTGTTAAGGCCCTAGTGCACTTTCGTAAAAGGAGCCCTCAGTTATAATATTTGAAGGAACACTGCCTGGGCTAATAAAATTGAGAATTGTTGATTGGATATATCTGTGCTTATCCAGTTCAAGTAATGGTCTCAGCAGCAGTCACTCAACAAAGACCTGCCCAATGGGCTGCGTTAATTTCATTGTTCAGGTGGCTCATCTTTTCTCCTGAGGAGATTGAAGTAGACTCAGAAAATAGCAAGTTCTATATTCTCTTAATATGTATAGAATTAAAGCTAATTACCAGACCTCTTAGTAGCATTAAAAAAACCAATACAAAACTTTCAAGTT